>NC_140581.1:549066310-549416371 GCF_964204655.1 Triturus cristatus
CTTCATCTGGAGTGTAGTATTCACAATTAATTGCCTTGCTCAAATCTTTGACATTTTGTTTAAAACCTATTAAAATATATATTATTCCGCGTTCAGCAATTACAGCTCACGTGTGTATAATTCTTTAAAATGGAGGGTTTTCTGGCCGGCCTAGTATCCCATTACCTCACTGCTTCCAGTGCCTTCATTATCGTCCATATTGTCGGCGGTCCCAGGTTAACTACCAGAATCATTTGCCTGAGAAGCGAGAATTAATTGTCTTACAACTACCTCTGCGAGGTACAATGGGGATTACAAGCACCCATTGATTATACTATGGGGCAGGACGAGGGACTCTTATCCCAGCATTTCCCATTCACTCTGCCACTGCCTTGCCTTTGAAAGAGACCAAATGGGCCCCAGCAGGTGAAAGCAAAGAAACCTGAAAGGACCCCTTTGATGAATGACAATACTCCAGCTCCCCCATTTTGGGAGATTATAAAACCCTATTAAATCATGCCCTGTTAGGTATTGATTGAGAGGGAGCTAAACTTAAACCAACAATAGCTGCCTGGATCAGAGGACAGTTCTTTTATCAATGGACGCTAACCACGGCTAAGCCCTCAGGCTGTTTGGGGTGTGTTTTTAACTACTCACTTTTCTTTACGCCATAATAAAGGAAAGTCACACAAGTACACGCATTTTATTAGTGAATAATAAGCTGCAGTGGACTCAGTAAAACTAACAAGCTCTTTGTTTTTCTTCTTTTTTTTTTTTTTACAGTCGGTCGCCGAGTAAGGCACAAACGGGCGGGAGCCGGCGGCAGAGTAAGTGAGTATGAAGGCGACAGCTCAGTTATTACCGCAGCCACTGATTAGCGGACTCCATTAACCTTGTTAGGGCAGTCAATAAAAACACTCTGTAAAAAACCCCATCTGTGGTGAGAAACAGCGCTGTGTGAAATGGAGTGCTTTTTTCACGTACCCGCACCGGAAACCCTTTTAAACACATTTTCTTAGGGGCTCTGGGCGTGAAACTGAACTGCTGGTGAAAACACAAGAATAAATCATGGCGGCATACAATACTCTATAATGCTATCTGTGGTCTTGGCGCGCGCTGCGTCCTGGCTGTACGGTGGACCCTCGTTAAACAGCATAAGATGCGGCTGTCTCTGACCTTGTGGTCGCCCACAAAGATGGAAGCTGCGCGTGCATTGGTGTGGGTGTGGCCGGTGCGCTCGCGCCTTCGGTTGAATGTGTACGGCGGTATATCGAGACCGGGCTATATTACGGAATTAGGGAGGGACTGAATAATGCATTGGGATTTTTACTGCATCTTTTAAATTTTGTTTTCCTATTTCCATTTGTGATATTATCTTGTTGATTGTCGTACTTGCGTTGTGTTTGAAGGGCTCTTCAAGTTAATGATAAAATAGAACATCATCACAGACACTTGAGGTTTTTCTACCAGAATATCAAGATTTTAATCTCGACTTGCTGAAATATTGGGGGCCAAAATGTCGACCACTTCATTAATGTAAATTTATGTAGGTAAATATCGATTTGCTATTCTTAACTCTCTGTGTACCTTGGGTATATATATTCATGTATAAGGTAGATTGATGTAAAGTTAAGACCAGCAAATCGATACTTGACTCATTTTCATAATATGGTGAGAGTCGGTAGCCACAGTATCATACTAGTTCGATATTTACGTCCTGAATATTCTGACATGATGCCACCTCTGAAGTGCTGCATGACGTCACGTGGAGCACTTTCCATAATAAGAATATAGCAACGTCGCGTGCTTTTACTGCGATACATCGTAACTACTATTAACGTGAAGCGCTACGAATATAAGGCGCGGCAGTCAGCAGTGGGCAGCTTGTTGGTGCAGCGTTGGCTTTCCTTAGTTGTCACTTTAGTTGTTGCATGGCAGGTAGGATTGAGCGTCTATTGATGCCTGCATTACTTGGTAAATGTAGGCTTGTGTGTTGCCAAGTCATTTACTGCGTTTCAGTGATAGGTAGTTGCACAAATATGTGGTTTATTTTTGAAAATATTAAGGGTACATCATGTAAATATAATGTACATCGCAACGTTTCTACACCAGCTATGAATGCAAAAAAGGCTATGATAAAGGTAGGAAGGCCTCCTATTACAAAGGGACATTATTGCCAGCGCTAATTACCCCCTTCTATTTATTCCAGAACGGGTTCCCTGCTTTCTAGGCTTAAGTGAGGCTTGAGCGTGTCGCGCTGTCCGATTGCCGCTATATAACATGAATAAAAGAGTGGCCAGCCCATGGTTCTGGAGTCTGGGACATGCTGAAATTTTCCATGGACCATGGGACCCATGAGTCAGGGTATTCTGAGGGACACGCTGATTATCTCGCCTAGGTGGAGTTATTCATCTGTCTTGTGACCCACCGTTTTTTGTTGAACCTGGCTACCACGAGCGTGATGTTTCCATGTGGTGCAAAGGCTGGGGTTGATTCATTGTGGGGTTTATTGGAAGGCGGTTGCTTTTAGATATTTCCTTTCTTTCCAATGCATGCTTAGGCTCTATGATGTGGAGAAGGTTGGGCAGAATGTGCCATCAGTTATGGTGGTTCTTGTGGACATCGAGCAATAGATGAAGAAAGAAAACACCACTGGCCTATGAAGAAAGGCATTCTTCAAACAAGTGGAAAGGAAAAGGCCAGGAGTCAAAGGAATCTTCTCCGCACTGGTGCTTAATGCAATTAGTAGTTCTGCCATGCAGATGCTCACCCATCCACACCAACAATAAGGAAGAAACGTATCCCAAAGATTAAGAGCAGACTAAAAGTATTTTCGATTTTAAGTCCTGTCAATTAAGAGTGTTTAAAAGGGTTCTTGCGTTCATCCTGGTTTGAGTTACACCGCCCTTACTGGAGCTCAGTTCAGAGGCTGATGCTCCTCCTGCCTTCAGCACCTTGTAAATGTGATGTGATGTCTTAAGGTTAGACAAGGATTTGCTCTTCCTTTTCCCTGACACTAGGATTGTCCCCTTTTGTTTTCGATCTCTTAATTCCTGATCGACCATGCTCCTGGCATATGTGGATTTATACTGCCCAGCCAGTGATAGAGCATGAATTGTATTTTCGGGAACAAGCACTGTATTTTACAAAGCATGGTTTCTACAATTTTTCCTCAGATATAGCAAACTAGGACACCACAGACATTAGCTTCTGATCAGGACTTTCAACCCCATTTCCAACAGATTTCAAGACTGTAGACAGACCATAGCCTTTCGCCTTTCCACCAATTGCCTACCATAAAGAGTCCTGCGTGCCTAACAAAAATAATTCCTCTTTGCGGAATACACAATACACCAACAGATCTTGTGAAGTTCTTTGAGAACTTTGCATACAACCTGACCAGCGACACTTAAAGAACCCCTTACTTAATGTTGCCATATTCAACGACATGGGTTGACATGAGGTTCAGCTAGTGCTTAGTTGCAGGCGGGGCCCTCTGGCACTCGTTCGTGAAGACCTGCACGTATTGTTCCTCAAAATGATTTGAACCTCAGAAAGAGAAAAACCCCCACAAAACTTCGGAAAGAAGGAGGAAGAGAAACATAGAAACACACTGACAAAGAGAAAAAGCAGTGACGAAAAAGACCGTCCAAGAGTGAGATGAAGAACAATGGTGTGTCTGGTAGTGGATTAGAGAGGCATGAGGTGGAATTAAGACTACACAATCAAGGTATTTGGCACCCAACCTTCAATATCGCCAGCCATGGGCTTCTGAGCAAATCTTTGCCATTTAATCACTGATCTGAACTGGTCAAGGTACAGTTGATGGGAACTATTCACAAAGGGAACTCTCTGTGCGTAGATCACCGCACACGGACATTCACACCTATGTCTGAGCGAAGCTCTCTGCACATCTGGTATTCACTAACCCATGCGGAGATCTCCATCTAGGTTAAGACTTATGAATCTTAATCCTCTCCAGCAAGAAGGCGAAGCCTCCTTTGAGCACATTTATTGCCATAAAGTTAATTTAAAAAACTTTCTGCCCCTAGGACAGAGAACTCCGACTGTAAGGGATAAGGAAACATTTAAGACCTGATCCAAAACTCACACAACGTACATGTATAAAACATAAAAGGATAGAAATAGAACCTTCACCCTCACTCCTGTTTCCCTCGAGCCACTTCCCTCGGAGGATGAAAAACCCAGCTCTAGAATATACGATGCATCCTTCTCCACTTAAGAGGAAGAGAAGCTTTACTGGGGAGGAGACAGACCCGGGGCCTTATTACAGAGAGTGCCCTGGGGCAACATGGGCATGTGTGCCCATTTTGTGCGACTGAGGCACTTTGGTATTATAGAAAGGGCCGCAGACGCTTGAGCACCCCCTTCTGTAATTTAGTTAGCGCTGGCGCACATGTAGTGCCAGCGCTATTGTTAGAGGGCGTTTCCTCAGTTGCACGGGAAAGTGGCCCCATCCAAATGAGGGAACAACTTTGCCTCTGCACCCACACCATATTATGGAGGTGGGCCCAGAGGGAAACAGGCATTTAGGAGACACACTGAAAGTGCACCACAAAAAGGTGGTGCAAAAGGCAGCATTTTGTAGGAGGGAAAAGGGTCCCATGGATCCCCCAGACATCCCCTTGCAGGCAGGTGCAATCACTCTCTGCAACCGCCTGCAAGGGGATCTCTCGCCGCTCTTGAAAACACAGGCAGGTTGCCCCCTGCACTGTGAATCATGGAATGGCTTTGAAGCAGCCACTCTATATTTCACTTGAATGTGCTGCCACCAGTGCAGCACAACTTTGTGACAGCCCTGAGGGCAGCGCATTCACCATAATAGGGCACACTTTCCTTCTTTTCACCCGGCACACCTTTTGTGAAGTGCACTGTGGGGCAAACAGGGAAAGTGCAACCATATGGTAATACAGGGCTTGGTAGTTACCTTAATCTTACCTCAGTACATGGAACTACATGGTCTGCCTCAGGGAAGCACTTATATTGCAATTACTTGCAGGTGTTGATGGATGTGAGAAAGCCCTGCTTGTTACATACCTTTCATACTTGTAGTGTCATATGTGTTAAATGTATGTGAAGCCTGCGTGAAATATGCATATTACTTTACCTCTCTATAATTTATTTTATATTTATTTTGGAAGAAATGAAATTGAAAAAATATTTTCTCACCTTTATATATTTTTTTTATATTTTCTGCTTCCCTCCAGTCCTTTCTTTTCAGTATCAGGTATGTTGAATGTTTTCGAAGCTTGGCCAGGAGATGTGTATTGTATTACTTAGATATTATGCTAATTTATTTTCAAATAAATAATATTGTAACCAATTAATGTAAATTAAACAAAAATATCATAATGCATTAAAAGTTTTAGTTACTTTTAAAGTAACTAAAACATGATAAAAAAAATATTTAAAAAAAAAAAAATATCCTGACCAAAATGCTTTTAACATTTCTTTAAAAAGATATTGGTTAGAACGTAACTTTTAAATAAATAAGTGTTTTGCTTTACATTATTCCATATGTGAATGAATGTCCAGTCTTATAGAGTGCACGGCTACTCATTGAAGGCAAAATAAGTGGGTTTTTAACATTTTACAAAAACATTCATCGTCAGGTATCTTCCTAAGAAAGAGTGGAAGATAATTCCAAATCAGAGCAACAAAGGACTGAAAAGAAGACCCTCCTTATCTCATCTGGTTGTAATGAGTAACCACCATCAATTGGACATCACCAGAGTGCAAGGCCTGGGAAGGATAGTAAGGCTGAATCCTGGCACTGAAATATTGTGTAACTCACACTATGTGTAGGACAGAATAGCTAGGTGTGGAAAAAAGGGGAAGAAAAATAGGTGGGCATCACCATTGTATGTCCGTAAACCCTCACTCACCCGAGGGTGACATGCTTCATCATAGGGTTTCACTAGCACAAAGGGACCGCAAGGTACCCAATGTGGGCTACAACTTACCAGCCGGGAAATATTGTGGCCCCGTTCCATGATGTTATTTTCTGCATCAACTGATTTCTATGAAAGAGTGTCACAGTAACAGTGATTGTCCATGTGTAAAGGTTGAATTACTACAAGGTTTCACTGGAGTAGATCTGAACATGTTTTGTTAGTAATAATATAGGAGTAGATGTTAGAGTAACCTTTGTGAATTTCAATAGTCCTACTCACCTATGAGTGTGATTTTGTATTTGAATGTTTCTGTCTGAACCCATTTTTTAATGTACCTAAACCCTCTCCATTCAATATAAAATATTTCCAATTTTTCAATTAATCCCACTTGCTGCTACCATGTTTAATAATAAACGGGAAACCTCTGTGTGTGCGAAAATCAGTATACTCAAGGTCAAGATTTTGAGACGGGGATCCCTGGCTGGAGATTTGTGAGTAGCATTTGTAAGAACAGAAAGTAGTACTACTGGAGTACTACTTCCCATTCTCAAAAAAACCTTTGTGAAAAGTCCCACTATGTTTGTTTCTTGTCTGGTTACTCAAACTGTAAGGTCCTAGGAAGAAAGTAATTGGTCTCATCTCTAATTAGAATATTAGCCTACAATACATTAAAGAGCTATCCACTTAATTCTGAAAGCAACTACATTTAACATTCAAAAATACCTGAAAAACTGGCTGTCCCAAAGATGAGACAAAGAGAAATGTGTCAGTCCCAGTAGCAGGACACATCACTAGTGGCAAATGAGTGTAGCATTGTAGGAAAATATATGACATATGAGTGAAAAAGCACAGTAATATTCAAAATGCCATCTAATAGAGAAAACAGCACAAAAATATTTACAGTTCTGACACAATAGTGGTTATGATTCACCAGAATAAAATGTACTACTGCCTTTAATTGGTTAAGGAAGCACAAATGAGCTCCTTCTAAATACCGGCAGGCCATTCTGATCATAGTTCACGACTCTCACAGTGGTATACAAAACTGTTGCCCATTCTACCACACATCAATGGCTCTTTTTACAAGAAATGCTCACCTTAAAATCCCTATGCTTTGGAAGGACCACCAATGCCACTTTCCTGAAGAAAATAGGAGCAAAATATTTCATAACTGGAACATAAATGACATAATATATGATTGTGATTTCTAAACACGCGATGATTCATATTAAATTCTCTGGTGAGATTTATTTTTCTAAAAGAAAGCCCGCTTTTGATTTGCAAGTTTTATTTCTCTGTACCCTCTGACCACCTTGCCATTTACAAGCTTCTCAACACTACACAATCAGGATTCAGACCCAACCACAACACGGAAAGTTGCCTTATTGCAGCAACAGATGACATTCTATGATTGCCAACAGAGGGGGAAATGCATTATTCTTCCTTCCATACCAATAAACAGCCTTCAACACCGACCCCCTACTCTATCCTAATCCAATCCCTTCATGAAGCAAGCACCCATTGACTTGTCCTGGAATGGATCTATTCTTTCCTCACCGGAAGAAACTAAACGGTCAAAATGCCCCCTATGCCGCTGAAGCATAAGTTCTTATTTGCAGAGTCCCCAGGGCTCCTCGCTTAGCCCAATGCTCTTCAACATTAAAATCGCTGGCCGATGACATACGACCTCACAAAATAAACATCCTCATGATGATGACACACAACTGATACTGTCCCTCTCAGGCAAAACACCCAACACCAGGAACAAGTTCACTACATGCATGATAAAAAATGCCTTCTTGGATGAAATCCAATTACCTCAAATTAATCCTTGACAAGACTGAGGTTTTAGTCTTCAGCAAGAACACCTCACTATGGGACTCTACCTGGTGGTCCACAGCACCATGGACTCACCCCATGCCCTGTTTGCAAGCGAGAAACCTCTGAATCATCAAAGACAACAAACTGGACAAGACCGCTGTTACATTCCATTTTATTAAAACGAATTAGCATACTAGAACAGTTATAGGTTATGGGTGACCCTAAATTGTAAGATACTATTGCTACGGCCAAAGCATTAGAGCAATCTGAAAATTGGATGTCAGCTGTTAAGAGTGCTAATGTATGGGTGAATAATGCTGAGGATGTGTGTGTAGTAAAAAAGGTAGAGGAACACAGGGCTAAAGAATCCTCCGCATTTGCTATATCACAGGAAAACTATTACACAAACAGTAGAAAATTTAATAAAATGGAAAGGGGGGGGAGTTTGTTATAGGTGTGGCAGCAATTGTCACATAGCATCATATCCTGGGTGCCCAGCTATAAATAGAGAATGCAAAAAGTGTGGAAGTGTAGGTCATTTAGCGAGTTTGTGCAAAGCTGTAAGAAGGAATTGGAATCAGGCTAATGTAAGGAGGAATTGGAATCAGGCTAGAGATAAAGGATCATATCTGAAAATAAACCGGAGTGTGATTGCAAGTGTAGCACAGACATCAATAAAGTTATTGTGTTGTCTATTCAGGAATATGGAGCGGATTTAACTGAATAATTAGAGAAGAAACCCCCAAAATGTGCTGTGTGTATCTCAGGTGTGGAGTTGGAGTCTATGGCTGATTCAGAATCACCATGGACCATTATTAGTAGAAAGTACTTTTAGAGATATTTGGTAACATGTGGAAGCTTGAATGTTTGAATCTATCTGATATTGCACGAGAGAGTTTTGATGGCTCTGTTATTGCTATGGATGGTTATGTATCTGTTGGAGTGAAATTCAAAGAAAGGAGTGCCCAGATTAAGCTTTATGTTGCTGTGAAGGAAGTAAATGTTTTGGGTTGGAAAGATTTTACACATAAAATTAAGCTTAAGAGATATGTGGTGTCAGTTAGGCACAAGTTAAGAAAGTGTACCTATTAATGTAAGGGATGAGTTGAAAGAAATGTTGGATGAACTAGTCAGAGAAGGAAATTTTGAAGAGATTGAATCAGCTGAATGGGCTTCTCCCATCGTTTTGGCTCACAAGCCTGATCAAAAATTGCGTGTGTGTGTGGGGATTTCAGAGTGTTAAATATAGATATTTTGATTGATTGTCATCCGTTACCTAATATCTATGAGGTCGTTTCCATGTTAGTAGGTGCTAAGATATTTTTCACTTTGGACCTCAGATAAGCATACTATCAAGTTGTTTTGGCTGAAGAGTCTAAGTATTTGACTTATTACCGCAGCCACTGATTAGCGGACTCCATTAACCTTGTTAGGGCAGTCAATAAAAACACTCTGTAAAAAACCCCATCTGTGGTGAGAAACAGCGCTGTGTGAAATGGAGTGCTTTTTTCACGTACCCGCACCGGAAACCCTTTTAAACACATTTTCTTAGGGGCTCTGGGCGTGAAACTGAACTGCTGGTGAAAACACAAGAATAAATCATGGCGGCATACAATACTCTATAATGCTATCTGTGGTCTTGGCGCGCGCTGCGTCCTGGCTGTACGGTGGACCCTCGTTAAACAGCATAAGATGCGGCTGTCTCTGACCTTGTGGTCGCCCACAAAGATGGAAGCTGCGCGTGCATTGGTGTGGGTGTGGCCGGTGCGCTCGCGCCTTCGGTTGAATGTGTACGGCGGTATATCGAGACCGGGCTATATTACGGAATTAGGGAGGGACTGAATAATGCATTGGGATTTTTACTGCATCTTTTAAATTTTGTTTTCCTATTTCCATTTGTGATATTATCTTGTTGATTGTCGTACTTGCGTTGTGTTTGAAGGGCTCTTCAAGTTAATGATAAAATAGAACATCATCACAGACACTTGAGGTTTTTCTACCAGAATATCAAGATTTTAATCTCGACTTGCTGAAATATTGGGGGCCAAAATGTCGACCACTTCATTAATGTAAATTTATGTAGGTAAATATCGATTTGCTATTCTTAACTCTCTGTGTACCTTGGGTATATATATTCATGTATAAGGTAGATTGATGTAAAGTTAAGACCAGCAAATCGATACTTGACTCATTTTCATAATATGGTGAGAGTCGGTAGCCACAGTATCATACTAGTTCGATATTTACGTCCTGAATATTCTGACATGATGCCACCTCTGAAGTGCTGCATGACGTCACGTGGAGCACTTTCCATAATAAGAATATAGCAACGTCGCGTGCTTTTACTGCGATACATCGTAACTACTATTAACGTGAAGCGCTACGAATATAAGGCGCGGCAGTCAGCAGTGGGCAGCTTGTTGGTGCAGCGTTGGCTTTCCTTAGTTGTCACTTTAGTTGTTGCATGGCAGGTAGGATTGAGCGTCTATTGATGCCTGCATTACTTGGTAAATGTAGGCTTGTGTGTTGCCAAGTCATTTACTGCGTTTCAGTGATAGGTAGTTGCACAAATATGTGGTTTATTTTTGAAAATATTAAGGGTACATCATGTAAATATAATGTACATCGCAACGTTTCTACACCAGCTATGAATGCAAAAAAGGCTATGATAAAGGTAGGAAGGCCTCCTATTACAAAGGGACATTATTGCCAGCGCTAATTACCCCCTTCTATTTATTCCAGAACGGGTTCCCTGCTTTCTAGGCTTAAGTGAGGCTTGAGCGTGTCGCGCTGTCCGATTGCCGCTATATAACATGAATAAAAGAGTGGCCAGCCCATGGTTCTGGAGTCTGGGACATGCTGAAATTTTCCATGGACCATGGGACCCATGAGTCAGGGTATTCTGAGGGACACGCTGATTATCTCGCCTAGGTGGAGTTATTCATCTGTCTTGTGACCCACCGTTTTTTGTTGAACCTGGCTACCACGAGCGTGATGTTTCCATGTGGTGCAAAGGCTGGGGTTGATTCATTGTGGGGTTTATTGGAAGGCGGTTGCTTTTAGATATTTCCTTTCTTTCCAATGCATGCTTAGGCTCTATGATGTGGAGAAGGTTGGGCAGAATGTGCCATCAGTTATGGTGGTTCTTGTGGACATCGAGCAATAGATGAAGAAAGAAAACACCACTGGCCTATGAAGAAAGGCATTCTTCAAACAAGTGGAAAGGAAAAGGCCAGGAGTCAAAGGAATCTTCTCCGCACTGGTGCTTAATGCAATTAGTAGTTCTGCCATGCAGATGCTCACCCATCCACACCAACAATAAGGAAGAAACGTATCCCAAAGATTAAGAGCAGACTAAAAGTATTTTCGATTTTAAGTCCTGTCAATTAAGAGTGTTTAAAAGGGTTCTTGCGTTCATCCTGGTTTGAGTTACACCGCCCTTACTGGAGCTCAGTTCAGAGGCTGATGCTCCTCCTGCCTTCAGCACCTTGTAAATGTGATGTGATGTCTTAAGGTTAGACAAGGATTTGCTCTTCCTTTTCCCTGACACTAGGATTGTCCCCTTTTGTTTTCGATCTCTTAATTCCTGATCGACCATGCTCCTGGCATATGTGGATTTATACTGCCCAGCCAGTGATAGAGCATGAATTGTATTTTCGGGAACAAGCACTGTATTTTACAAAGCATGGTTTCTACAATTTTTCCTCAGATATAGCAAACTAGGACACCACAGACATTAGCTTCTGATCAGGACTTTCAACCCCATTTCCAACAGATTTCAAGACTGTAGACAGACCATAGCCTTTCGCCTTTCCACCAATTGCCTACCATAAAGAGTCCTGCGTGCCTAACAAAAATAATTCCTCTTTGCGGAATACACAATACACCAACAGATCTTGTGAAGTTCTTTGAGAACTTTGCATACAACCTGACCAGCGACACTTAAAGAACCCCTTACTTAATGTTGCCATATTCAACGACATGGGTTGACATGAGGTTCAGCTAGTGCTTAGTTGCAGGCGGGGCCCTCTGGCACTCGTTCGTGAAGACCTGCACGTATTGTTCCTCAAAATGATTTGAACCTCAGAAAGAGAAAAAACCCCACAAAACTTCGGAAAGAAGGAGGAAGAGAAACATAGAAACACACTGACAAAGAGAAAAAGCAGTGACGAAAAAGACCGTCCAAGAGTGAGATGAAGAACAATGGTGTGTCTGGTAGTGGATTAGAGAGGCATGAGGTGGAATTAAGACTACACAATCAAGGTATTTGGCACCCAACCTTCAATATCGCCAGCCATGGGCTTCTGAGCAAATCTTTGCCATTTAATCACTGATCTGAACTGGTCAAGGTACAGTTGATGGGAACTATTCACAAAGGGAACTCTCTGTGCGTAGATCACCGCACACGGACATTCACACCTATGTCTGAGCGAAGCTCTCTGCACATCTGGTATTCACTAACCCATGCGGAGATCTCCATCTAGGTTAAGACTTATGAATCTTAATCCTCTCCAGCAAGAAGGCGAAGCCTCCTTTGAGCACATTTATTGCCATAAAGTTAATTTAAAAAACTTTCTGCCCCTAGGACAGAGAACTCCGACTGTAAGGGATAAGGAAACATTTAAGACCTGATCCAAAACTCACACAACGTACATGTATAAAACATAAAAGGATAGAAATAGAACCTTCACCCTCACTCCTGTTTCCCTCGAGCCACTTCCCTCGGAGGATGAAAAACCCAGCTCTAGAATATACGATGCATCCTTCTCCACTTAAGAGGAAGAGAAGCTTTACTGGGGAGGAGACAGACCCGGGGCCTTATTACAGAGAGTGCCCTGGGGCAACATGGGCATGTGTGCCCATTTTGTGCGACTGAGGCACTTTGGTATTATAGAAAGGGCCGCAGACGCTTGAGCACCCCCTTCTGTAATTTAGTTAGCGCTGGCGCACATGTAGTGCCAGCGCTATTGTTAGAGGGCGTTTCCTCAGTTGCACGGGAAAGTGGCCCCATCCAAATGAGGGAACAACTTTGCCTCTGCACCCACACCATATTATGGAGGTGGGCCCAGAGGGAAACAGGCATTTAGGAGACACACTGAAAGTGCACCACAAAAAGGTGGTGCAAAAGGCAGCATTTTGTAGGAGGGAAAAGGGTCCCATGGATCCCCCAGACATCCCCTTGCAGGCAGGTGCAATCACTCTCTGCAACCGCCTGCAAGGGGATCTCTCGCCGCTCTTGAAAACACAGGCAGGTTGCCCCCTGCACTGTGAATCATGGAATGGCTTTGAAGCAGCCACTCTATATTTCACTTGAATGTGCTGCCACCAGTGCAGCACAACTTTGTGACAGCCCTGAGGGCAGCGCATTCACCATAATAGGGCACACTTTCCTTCTTTTCACCCGGCACACCTTTTGTGAAGTGCACTGTGGGGCAAACAGGGAAAGTGCAACCATATGGTAATACAGGGCTTGGTAGTTACCTTAATCTTACCTCAGTACATGGAACTACATGGTCTGCCTCAGGGAAGCACTTATATTGCAATTACTTGCAGGTGTTGATGGATGTGAGAAAGCCCTGCTTGTTACATACCTTTCATACTTGTAGTGTCATATGTGTTAAATGTATGTGAAGCCTGCGTGAAATATGCATATTACTTTACCTCTCTATAATTTATTTTATATTTATTTTGGAAGAAATGAAATTGAAAAAATATTTTCTCACCTTTATATATTTTTTTTATATTTTCTGCTTCCCTCCAGTCCTTTCTTTTCAGTATCAGGTATGTTGAATGTTTTCGAAGCTTGGCCAGGAGATGTGTATTGTATTACTTAGATATTATGCTAATTTATTTTCAAATAAATAATATTGTAACCAATTAATGTAAATTAAACAAAAATATCATAATGCATTAAAAGTTTTAGTTACTTTTAAAGTAACTAAAACATGATAAAAAAAATATTTAAAAAAAAAAAAATATCCTGACCAAAATGCTTTTAACATTTCTTTAAAAAGATATTGGTTAGAACGTAACTTTTAAATAAATAAGTGTTTTGCTTTACATTATTCCATATGTGAATGAATGTCCAGTCTTATAGAGTGCACGGCTACTCATTGAAGGCAAAATAAGTGGGTTTTTAACATTTTACAAAAACATTCATCGTCAGGTATCTTCCTAAGAAAGAGTGGAAGATAATTCCAAATCAGAGCAACAAAGGACTGAAAAGAAGACCCTCCTTATCTCATCTGGTTGTAATGAGTAACCACCATCAATTGGACATCACCAGAGTGCAAGGCCTGGGAAGGATAGTAAGGCTGAATCCTGGCACTGAAATATTGTGTAACTCACACTATGTGTAGGACAGAATAGCTAGGTGTGGAAAAAAGGGGAAGAAAAATAGGTGGGCATCACCATTGTATGTCCGTAAACCCTCACTCACCCGAGGGTGACATGCTTCATCATAGGGTTTCACTAGCACAAAGGGACCGCAAGGTACCCAATGTGGGCTACAACTTACCAGCCGGGAAATATTGTGGCCCCGTTCCATGATGTTATTTTCTGCATCAACTGATTTCTATGAAAGAGTGTCACAGTAACAGTGATTGTCCATGTGTAAAGGTTGAATTACTACAAGGTTTCACTGGAGTAGATCTGAACATGTTTTGTTAGTAATAATATAGGAGTAGATGTTAGAGTAACCTTTGTGAATTTCAATAGTCCTACTCACCTATGAGTGTGATTTTGTATTTGAATGTTTCTGTCTGAACCCATTTTTTAATGTACCTAAACCCTCTCCATTCAATATAAAATATTTCCAATTTTTCAATTAATCCCACTTGCTGCTACCATGTTTAATAATAAACGGGAAACCTCTGTGTGTGCGAAAATCAGTATACTCAAGGTCAAGATTTTGAGACGGGGATCCCTGGCTGGAGATTTGTGAGTAGCATTTGTAAGAACAGAAAGTAGTACTACTGGAGTACTACTTCCCATTCTCAAAAAAACCTTTGTGAAAAGTCCCACTATGTTTGTTTCTTGTCTGGTTACTCAAACTGTAAGGTCCTAGGAAGAAAGTAATTGGTCTCATCTCTAATTAGAATATTAGCCTACAATACATTAAAGAGCTATCCACTTAATTCTGAAAGCAACTACATTTAACATTCAAAAATACCTGAAAAACTGGCTGTCCCAAAGATGAGACAAAGAGAAATGTGTCAGTCCCAGTAGCAGGACACATCACTAGTGGCAAATGAGTGTAGCATTGTAGGAAAATATATGACATATGAGTGAAAAAGCACAGTAATATTCAAAATGCCATCTAATAGAGAAAACAGCACAAAAATATTTACAGTTCTGACACAATAGTGGTTATGATTCACCAGAATAAAATGTACTACTGCCTTTAATTGGTTAAGGAAGCACAAATGAGCTCCTTCTAAATACCGGCAGGCCATTCTGATCATAGTTCACGACTCTCACAGTGGTATACAAAACTGTTGCCCATTCTACCACACATCAATGGCTCTTTTTACAAGAAATGCTCACCTTAAAATCCCTATGCTTTGGAAGGACCACCAATGCCACTTTCCTGAAGAAAATAGGAGCAAAATATTTCATAACTGGAACATAAATGACATAATATATGATTGTGATTTCTAAACACGCGATGATTCATATTAAATTCTCTGGTGAGATTTATTTTTCTAAAAGAAAGCCCGCTTTTGATTTGCAAGTTTTATTTCTCTGTACCCTCTGACCACCTTGCCATTTACAAGCTTCTCAACACTACACAATCAGGATTCAGACCCAACCACAACACGGAAAGTTGCCTTATTGCAGCAACAGATGACATTCTATGATTGCCAACAGAGGGGGAAATGCATTATTCTTCCTTCCATACCAATAAACAGCCTTCAACACCGACCCCCTACTCTATCCTAATCCAATCCCTTCATGAAGCAAGCACCCATTGACTTGTCCTGGAATGGATCTATTCTTTCCTCACCGGAAGAAACTAAACGGTCAAAATGCCCCCTATGCCGCTGAAGCATAAGTTCTTATTTGCAGAGTCCCCAGGGCTCCTCGCTTAGCCCAATGCTCTTCAACATTAAAATCGCTGGCCGATGACATACGACCTCACAAAATAAACATCCTCATGATGATGACACACAACTGATACTGTCCCTCTCAGGCAAAACACCCAACACCAGGAACAAGTTCACTACATGCATGATAAAAAATGCCTTCTTGGATGAAATCCAATTACCTCAAATTAATCCTTGACAAGACTGAGGTTTTAGTCTTCAGCAAGAACACCTCACTATGGGACTCTACCTGGTGGTCCACAGCACCATGGACTCACCCCATGCCCTGTTTGCAAGCGAGAAACCTCTGAATCATCAAAGACAACAAACTGGACAAGACCGCTGTTACATTCCATTTTATTAAAACGAATTAGCATACTAGAACAGTTATAGGTTATGGGTGACCCTAAATTGTAAGATACTATTGCTACGGCCAAAGCATTAGAGCAATCTGAAAATTGGATGTCAGCTGTTAAGAGTGCTAATGTATGGGTGAATAATGCTGAGGATGTGTGTGTAGTAAAAAAGGTAGAGGAACACAGGGCTAAAGAATCCTCCGCATTTGCTATATCACAGGAAAACTATTACACAAACAGTAGAAAATTTAATAAAATGGAAAGGGGGGGGAGTTTGTTATAGGTGTGGCAGCAATTGTCACATAGCATCATATCCTGGGTGCCCAGCTATAAATAGAGAATGCAAAAAGTGTGGAAGTGTAGGTCATTTAGCGAGTTTGTGCAAAGCTGTAAGAAGGAATTGGAATCAGGCTAATGTAAGGAGGAATTGGAATCAGGCTAGAGATAAAGGATCATATCTGAAAATAAACCGGAGTGTGATTGCAAGTGTAGCACAGACATCAATAAAGTTATTGTGTTGTCTATTCAGGAATATGGAGCGGATTTAACTGAATAATTAGAGAAGAAACCCCCAAAATGTGCTGTGTGTATCTCAGGTGTGGAGTTGGAGTCTATGGCTGATTCAGAATCACCATGGACCATTATTAGTAGAAAGTACTTTTAGAGATATTTGGTAACATGTGGAAGCTTGAATGTTTGAATCTATCTGATATTGCACGAGAGAGTTTTGATGGCTCTGTTATTGCTATGGATGGTTATGTATCTGTTGGAGTGAAATTCAAAGAAAGGAGTGCCCAGATTAAGCTTTATGTTGCTGTGAAGGAAGTAAATGTTTTGGGTTGGAAAGATTTTACACATAAAATTAAGCTTAAGAGATATGTGGTGTCAGTTAGGCACAAGTTAAGAAAGTGTACCTATTAATGTAAGGGATGAGTTGAAAGAAATGTTGGATGAACTAGTCAGAGAAGGAAATTTTGAAGAGATTGAATCAGCTGAATGGGCTTCTCCCATCGTTTTGGCTCACAAGCCTGATCAAAAATTGCGTGTGTGTGTGGGGATTTCAGAGTGTTAAATATAGATATTTTGATTGATTGTCATCCGTTACCTAATATCTATGAGGTCGTTTCCATGTTAGTAGGTGCTAAGATATTTTTCACTTTGGACCTCAGATAAGCATACTATCAAGTTGTTTTGGCTGAAGAGTCTAAGTATTTGACTGCGTTTTTTTACTCCATAGGGTCTATATCAATATACGAGAATGCCGTTTGGATTAGCCTCTGCGGCTTCTGTATTTCAGAGAGCCATGTTTCACATTTTAAGAGATGTGTGTGATTTTCTTAAGTGTTTTCAGTATGACATCTTGATTTTCTCTTGTTATGAAGGAGAATATTTGTAACACATGGTTGAAGTTTGCACCAGGTTAGTGAAACATGGTTTAATACGCAAAAGTCACAAATGCAAATTGTTTGAAAAGTCTGTGGAAAATCTAGGGAATACCCTGTCTGGTAATTGGGTGAAACCAAAGAAATCTAATGTTGATGCCATTGTGAATGCTCCTGCTCCTACCACCAAGAAACAGTTGCTTTTGTTTGCAGGGATGTGCGAGTATTAAAGCAAGTTTATACAG
This sequence comes from Triturus cristatus, assembly GCF_964204655.1. Classification (NCBI taxonomy): domain Eukaryota; kingdom Metazoa; phylum Chordata; class Amphibia; order Caudata; family Salamandridae; genus Triturus; species Triturus cristatus. Next base: position 549,084,093 of record NC_140581.1, read on the forward strand.
AACTTGACTACTAAAATGGAGCCTCTTAGAGAGCTCCTGAGAAATAATGTTAGTTATACGTGGCCTGACAGACAACAAAAGGCTTTTGAAAATATCAAACAAGAAATAACACGGGCACCTACCTTGAAACCTTTCTGCATAGGAAAGGAGTGTGTTATCACTGTTGATGCCAGCATGTATGGGGTAAAGAGTATGCTTGCACAAAAGTGCAGAAAATAAAAATGGAACATGGCTTTTGCATCCTGCACCTTGAGTGTGACAGACTTAGATATGCTGTAATTGAGAAAGGAGTATTGGCTTGTGTCTGGGCCATTGAACATTTCAGGAATTATGTCTGGGGGAACAAATTTATTCCGAGGACCGATCATAAGCCGTTAGTAAATATTCTGTCCCCTGGAGGTGGGTGGAACTCTACAGCACGTATTGCAAGGCTCACTTCAAGACTACAGGAGTAGAGCTTTAAAAACAAATATGTACCTGGAAAGAAAAATGTTATAGCAAATTTTCTATCACACTTGCCATGCCTCTCATAATGGGGGAAGTGAGTCTGAGGAAGATGTGATATTTGCTACCATTAACGATGTTTAGATTTGGAGAGTCTCTTTGTTCAAATCTGGGTGGAGCAAATCAGTTTTCTTGGATGCAGGTGGCTGACTGAGTCCTGAGATGCCGTGAGAGAGCTACGAGGAAGGACTATTTGCTGCTCTCTGCCCGTCTTCAACCCACTGCTAAATTTGCTTTTTTGTGCCCCCTCTCCTGCAGTCCTGGTTTCTGGCATTTTGGGCTCACCTGGTTCACGTCTTTGAGCCCATAACGGCTGCACTGGCATTGATTGCCATGCCCGCATTTCCCTCTACTGCGCCCAGTCCATTTGTAGTGACGGTGGAATTCAAGTGTACAGCAGGACGGCCAGGCGGTGTGGTGCTGCCAGTGCAGAGCTACATGGGTATAGTCAGTGCCTGGGTCCCATTCTGCGGGGCAGGTGACCTCTCATCTTTCTGAGACCTCCTGCGGCTCCGGGGAGTTGATAATTGAGAGTATGGCTTTTCAGAGGACACAAGCTGATTTGCACAACATTCCGCCAGGCCGCAAAGGGCCACAAAGAGCTAAAGGCTGAACTGTGGCACAGAAGGCACAGCGGGGGCATCGGGGGCACAGTGACCTCCCGCAGGTTGGTGGTCGCAGTGTCGTCTGGCAGGGAGGGCCACAGGGATGGTGTGCCTCTTACATTCAGTGTTAGGCTTGAGTGCTGAGACTCAATGGCGGCGGACGGAAGACACACAGAGACCACTGTCTCCGGAGCTCCACCCCCCACCCCAGCGCCTTGAGACCCTCACGGGTGAGTAGCGCGCTTTACAATCCCCTGATTGAACTGATTGACTGACTGTTTTGGTAAGCTGTAACCGCCCCTTAGCACACCTCCGCCTGCAGAAAGTTTTGCCTCAAGGAGCACTAAGGTAAGAGAAAGCCCTGCTCTATGGAGTGCCCTGCAGTGCCTGAGTGCAGTGGAGGTGGAGGCAATTAGAGCCTGGAGATGTGGTGTGGCTCAGAGTAGAGACTGAGCAGGAGAGATGCCAGAGTCTTTTGGGGGCTGCCACCTAATCGCAAAAGTCCCTGGGGAACGGGAAAGGGCCCCCAAGAGCTGCATCACAAAAGTGACTGTGCGAGCCATCTAGATTGAGGATTTTTGCACGGCACTAGGCATATCAGTTGAGGGGTGAAGCTTCAGCAGAGTGTGGTTGTGGTTGTGGAGCTGCAAGCTGGCCCGGGAGTGAGGCAAAAGGGACGCTCGATCAGCTGGTGCCCAGCAGCATGTTCCCATGGTGGTTCTGTCTCGATTTCAGTCCCGATCATTAACATACCCCACTACCAGAAGCAACCAGAAGCAGCCGCTGTGCTCCATATACTTGGAGTTCACATCTTTGGTCCCCGTTCGCTTCTGCTCCTGCTGTTTTCTTGGAAAATTTGCCCGGCCATTCTGCAGTCTTTTTTGTCCTGCCCTCTACCCAGCCCTAGTCTCATTCTCCTGTTGTAATTTCCATGCGGCACTCAAATCAGAATCAAAGTGCCTGAAAGGAACCTCCTCGCAACCACTTCGTGTACTCTTTTCATTCTTAAGATCACCTCAGATCCACTGCTTATTTGTAGAGCTGTGTTAAATTACAGTAGGACTATGACCTCTAGAAAACTATGCTCAGGGCATGTGATTTCCTCTTCAACTAGACAACCCAATAAAGCAAAGAGATCACTCAGTGGGACCAAACAATGACAGCAACTTCATTATAAATCCCTTCCAGTTATCCCCATTTTCTTCCGAAAGATGTCCCTGATTGCCCCTGAGATGACAGCAGTGATCCTCAATGGACCTGCCCCTACCCCTCAGCAAGTAACGCCCCTACTTTCCCAGACTTTGTTAAATCTCAGGAGGGTTCTTGCTTCTCTGTTGGGGATTGGTCTTAGACAAATGAGGGCACCAGGATGGCCTAGCTCAGGCACCAGGACGGCCAAGCTCAGCAACCTTCTGACGTTCTTTTTCCCTTGAATATGGCTACAGGTGTTCCCGTTGCACTTCAAAACCAGCCCCATATCTCCCCAAACAGATCCAAAAATGTCTGTGCTTCTGCTGTTACACCTTCCCGGGGGGACATCTGTAGGGGATTAAATCAGGCTGGTGGTCTTGAAGAACCCTCCGGAGATGAACCCAGTAGTGTTGGGGGCGTGACTGAGGATATGGAAAGAATTAAGGTCTGGGAAAGATTATGCTCTCTCAGACATTGATATTGAAGCTCAAAAAGGTGGATGGGGAGGCCCTTCTGTTCACTCCCCTAAGGGTGATCTTCCAATGGACTGATCTAATGAAAATAATTCTTTATTCCTAAGTTCTTCTCCTAAGCATTTGTCTATGCCCCCCTTATATTGTAGCTCAAGTCACCTGATTGGCTCTTCTTCAGAATCTGTTCACGATGTATTCTTGCCTTGTACACAAACTAAGTATGTAAATGGTTGGGATGGCGTCCCCTCGGAATACCTCTTTTGTATTGAAAAGATTTTACGTTCTATTTTGTCCCTATTAGAGAAATCTGTTCATGCTCTGATCAAATTTTGGAAATGATGTCTGTAATGTTGTTTGAAGTGCAGAACGTTAATAAGTCTTGCCCCTATAAAGCTATACTTATGACTCACTCCATCACGTGAGTACCATCTTTCCCCCGGGAGGGCTGAGAGACGCTTCAGTTCAAGTGGGTATATCTCTATATCTGCTATCTCCTTCAGAGCCCGGGTTTAACCTTGAAAAGGAAAAGCTTTGTTTAAACATTTTATTTGGGGATGTAGAAACAGGTCCCCCTTAGGATAGCCTAAATTGACAACTTTCCCTCTGTTTAAAAAAGGGCAAAAGAGGGGCATCGTAGAAGATAGGAAACCCTTGGTACTTGTTTCACAGATAGGTAAGGGAGGGGAGGGGAGGTCTCATTTACCTATCCTTCCCATATCAAGAACTTTAACTTGTCATGGGCAGGTGGGTTAAAGGCAGGGAAGGGGGGGGGGGCAACCCCTCAAGAAAACAAAAGGGTGAGATTAAGAAATGAAAACATAAAAACATTAGATGATTTTCCAGATGAAAAGTGGCACGGTTGCACTTTCCACGGATCTCTGACAAGTAGTTTGACACACAGATAAAAAGGTAGAAGGGGGTACTTAACTTTCCATCCGAAGGGGAGGTTGCTATGGTGGCCCCCTCACCACACATGATGCCAATAGGTAGGACTAGACACTCTGGAGTGGCAGTGCCTCTTTCGAATTTAACCCCCCAGTACCCTAAGAATTCCAATTCCCCTTGCTTAATGAGTTGGGTGGTCCCCCGGAGAGGAAATGGGAATGGGATGTGGGGTTTACTTGCCTCAGTCAGCGTCCAGGGGTAGGGTGGCTGGAAACTTAGAGGGGTGGGTTAAAGTACCTAGTGCCACTCAGGGTGGGCCCAATAGAGTTTCCACAGGATCCAAACTATACAATAGAAACCTGGAGGGCGGTCCCCTAACGCTCCCGCCCTGTACTCGAATAGTCATCCTAGTAATGGGGCACAAGCTTCTAAATACAGGGATAGGGTCCCCTTAGGGATCACCTCGAGGGATGCCATAAAGAAAAGCAGTGTGGCACAGAATGTTTCGTCCCCCATTCTGAACTTCACTTGGTAATTTGACAACGAATCCTTTCTTGTAAATAGAGGATTTATTCTAAGCCTTAAAGTTGATATCTAGTAGGGACATCTCAAATGTGAAGATTCACTCATCTGTTATTTTTCCCTACTCTAGAGTCACTTTCGCACCCCGATTGTTACTAATTTGATCATGCAGAATTGTGATCACTTCCTTAAGCTAGGGATTGATATTACATCTGTTTTAGAATATGAGGAATCTCCTCCTATGCATCCCATAACTCAGCACCCGAAACTTCTAAGGGCCACTAAATCAGTGGTGTCCGATGCGATGGGTCCCGCCTCAGAGTATTTACAAGTCAACCTCAAAGATATCGTGGTCTCCTTTGGCCAAAGGGGACGATTCATAAATATGGTGAGGGTTCGGCAGCTGAGTCTCAGGTTTCGGACAGGGACGACGACTTTGCTCTGTGGAGCTGGGTCACGAGAACCTTGAATAATGCCCGCCCTTCAGTGGAAAAGAGTGATCGTTTGATGTAGCCTGTGTGGGTTTACTATTGTCATGGAATTTATCTGTCTTGGGTCACAACGAGACAAAGCTGAACTTGAAAACTTTGAGCTCCATTATTATGTGTTTACAAGAAACCTGGTCCTACAAAGAATTTCATTGTAACTGCTATTTTGTGTTCTATAGTTTTGCTATGCGCTCTGAAAGGGCACATACTAGTGGGGGGGGGGCTATTTTGCTTAATTGGAACCAGATGGTAATCTGTCACCCCTATAATCTTTGCATATACTTGAAGTTGGCATGTTTGGGAGATAATTGTTGTTTTTCTTTCTTCCTTTTGGCACATCTGCACATTACATCTGTGAGACACTTTGACCATTTGATGAGTGTACTTTTTTCATTCATTTATTATATAACTAATAAGGAAGGATGTCCCCTAATAATAATGATGGGAGATTTAAATGCCAAAGTCTCTAACTCTGCCTCTGAGATTAATGCTAACCCCAATAAAGAGGAAATCTGGCATATACCTGAGATCTTATTATCGAAAAATATAAGAACGGATAAACAAGGGTTTTCCCTCCTTGAGACCCTTAGAAGAATAGATTTGATTATTTTAAATGAGAGAGTGCCTGCAGGAGAAGTGGCCCTATATACGTTTCATTCCCCCTTTACCCAGAGTATTTTAGACTGTGTCTGTCTCGTACCAAATGTTTGGGGTTTGTGAAAATGTCTTTGTTCTTGCCTCGGCAATGAACGAACATAGTATTGTGGGCATGACAGTGGCTTTTAACTTACCAGCATTGGATCTAGGGTACTCTGGCCTGGGTATGGCTGCTTTTAACAAAGCAAATGGTCTTTCTTTTTGGACATCCATAAATATGGCCGCGGTCAGTCTGTCAATTAAGCAGGCTTATGCACCGGAGTTGGGGTGTGTTCCCGACAATACCATTCAGTGTTTTGAGGCCCAAATGGAAGAGATCTGTAACTTAAGCTCTAGTACTTTTGGCACCTTTTGCCTAAACAGAGCAGATTCTCTTTGAAAATATTAAATCAAGAAATGAATCGATTAATTTGGAAACAGCATTTACAGTTTTCCTTGGGTTGCCAGCAGGAAATGAATCGCCTTAAACGAGTAAGAAGTTGCCGCAAACTTAGTGAAAGAAGAAGGGATTGTGATTCTAAGTGTAACGGCTTGAGAGAAGCTGCAAGGGCCAAAGACTCCTGAAAGTACTGGCACCTGATAGCGGAATACTGTGACTCAAGGCAGAAAGCCCTGGCTAGTCCGATCTCAGAGAAGGAATAGGTAGATTATTTCTCCCTATTTTATATGAGCAATAAACCAGTTGTCATGTAACTATTGAAGTGGATGATACTTCTTTCTCGGAATATGGTCTTCCCTCAGGGGAGGATTTAGTGGGGTTTATAGAGAACGCTAGAACATCTGGTGCGCAGGGTCCGGATGGAATTCCCGTTGCATTAATTGAAAAGGAGGCTTTTGCCTGGGGAGTCCTCCTTGCCCCGCTGTTTAATCACTGCTTTTGAACAAGGAAAAATTCCCCTCTATTGGAAGGGGAGTGTTGTAACTCCCATTGTACAAGAAGGGTCCTAAAACGTCTCCCTCCAGCTTTAGACAGATTACTCTGCTGGATGCCTCGGGCAAAATATATGGTAAGAGCATCCTTTGTCATTTGCAACAATGGACCCATGACCAGAATATTATACCTTCAGGACAAGCTGGTTATATAAAGAAGCATAATAATCTGGATGACATTGCAGTCCTCCAGACTATCATAAAGAAATACGTCTTTCTACGGGAAATGCCAGTCTAAACAGCATTTATCAATTTCTCCACAGCGTTTGATAAAGTGGACCACCAAACGCTGTGGAAAAAGCTCCTTCGACTAGGTGTCCCACGCCATCTATTGGGTTTCATTATGGAATTGCACTCAGACACCTAGTGTCATGTCTTGATGGAAGGATCGCAGGGTTTATCTTGTAGGGTTAAAACACATAACGCTCATCAGCAGGGTTGCCTGCTGGCCTCTCTTTTGTTTTCTTTATACATATCTGATCTTCCCGGCACCCTAAATTCGGTGAGGGGGGAATGTCCCCAGAATTGGTACAAATTCTGTTGGTTCCCTATTATATGCTAATGATGTGGCTATCCTTGATTTAACGACCATTGGCCTGCAATACCATTTGGAAGCCCTGACCAAATAGCCAGAAACCCATTTCTTCAAAGTAAACATCTCCAAAAGTAAGATCTTGGTTTTTTGCAAGAAAGGGTTTAGAATAAAAAGGTGCTACCAGTGGAGGATAGGGTCTGAAAAACTGGAACTGGTCGATTCCTATGTAAAATTTAGATAGATCTTTTCAAAAACCTAGTGGGATATAGAACATATTACATTTTGTGTAAGCAGGGCTTTTTGCAAGGCTAGCGCACTGCACAGATTCTGTAGAACCTGTGGGAGTCGCAACTTTGGCCATGTTTTGTCAGTGTTCAGAGTCCAAATTCCTCCCTCTTTGTCCTATGCTGCCGAGGTGCTGGTTATGAACCACTGGCTCTCCTTCGATAAGGTCAAAGGTCGAATCCTGTGACAAATATGTAATTTATACTCTCTGGCCGGCCCCTATGTTTTATGTCTTGAATTCATTTTGCATTCATTTCCTCTCTGGCAGAGCTTCTGAGGTGGGGCAACTGCCTCCTACGGGAGGGGGGGGGAAGAGGGTACACTTTGGGCTGCCCTCAGAGCAGACATTTTCTCAAGCTGAAGGAACAGTCGATATATTTTAGGTCCTTTGAGCGAGCAAATGAATGATTTGGGCTTAGCTGGAAAACTGACTCCCTCTTGCCATAGTCCACATTGAAGCTGCTTTTAAAGAAGTCTGTGTCCTCCATTAGCTTGGCTAGAGATATTGTCTTATGCCAGCCAAAGTTGCATAACAAGGTGGTTCGTGGGAGTGCTTTGGGGAACACACTACAGCCCTATTTAACTTGGAACCTACCTCACGGGATTAGAAGGCTGATGCTCTTGCTGAGACCATATCTGTTGCCCTTAAAAGAAATTAAGGCAATTTGGGAAAAAACACAGAAAAACAGAAAGAATATGTGAAATGTATTTTTTACAAGTTCAAGATCTTAATCATATGCTATTTGTGTGTTCGGGGTTGCAAAAGGCTAGGCGCATTTTCCTACGATCATCATACCTTAAATTTAACATTCATTCCTCCCACTAGGCCAGCACATTTATATTGTTTTTTAGCTATCTAATAGGACATTTTAATGGTATTTAGGTTGTAATACTTTTTATTTTTTATTATCCGGCTATATAGGTGCTATAATATTTTTCTCTAGCTTTTGAGGAATGTTCTGTCCCTCTCTGTTCTTTGTATATTGCACTTTGTCGTCTTACACAAATGTTTTATTCTCTTCTGCAATTTCTATAGTATGTATGATCATTTATGTTAAGGAGGCAGATTTGCATTGTTCATCTCACTTGTAGTGTTTTATTTGTGGACCTCCTTTGGAGTTCCATATGATAATAAAAATATTGACTTTTTGAATTTGGAGAGATTTCAAAAGAGTTCTGGAGAGAGTGTGAGTTAGCAGATGAGAAATGGCAACTCACCAAGAAGAGCGTTCTGGAAGGATGGTCAAAAAGGAGTGAAATAAAACCAGAATGGTTGCCCTTGTACAAACTAGCAGAAGAATTGGTGTTTGAAGTTGATATTTTGTTTAAAGGGAGGAAATGTGTTCAACCTGTTGTAGTGCACGAGACCATTCTTACGTTAGCTCACAAAGGACATCCAGGAATGTCTGCCAAGAAGCGCTTATGTTCCTTTTGGTGGCCTGGAATGGATAGGATGATTGATTGGATGGTGAGAGAATGTGAAGTGTGTGCTGCGAGTAAGAAGATGTTGAAGTTCAGGACCCCGCCAATAAAAAGCTGCGGTAGCCCGAGTTGCCATGGTAAAACGTGGCATTTGATATATCATATCTAGGTTCGCTTTAGTTCTAATTGATTACCATTAAAAATGGTCAGAGGTCAAATTTGTCCCACAGGGGCAGTCGTTGAGTTCTTCAAGGAAGTATTTGTCTGAGAAGGATGTCCATCTGTCCTGGTTACTTTTAATGCTGTCCAACCTACTAGTGTAGATATGGAATCTTTCCTGAAACATTGCAATACTAAACACGCTGCTTCTGCATTGTACGAACCACATGAGAATGGCCTGGTGATAAGGTTCAGCTGCGCGTTGAAGGGATTTGTGATGGAAGCTAATCCCAAGGGGTAGTTGGAGGACTATGTTGAGGGAAATATTATGGCCAGTCCTTTAATGTTGCTAAAGGACAGAGATCCCACTCCTAGCCTGTGTCCATGGTGGTTTAAAGAGAGGTGCAGAGGTAAGGAGAAAGGGTGTAAAATAACTGAATTTGCTGAAAGGGTGAAAAATAAATAAGGCAAGTCCAAGGAAGGGTGCAGTGCCAAATGAAAGGTGAAGCCTCACGATAAAAAACCTGGCGATTGGGTAAGGATTCTTAAACTTAAAATGATGAATACGGGGTTGGCTAAGTTTGCAAGGCCATGAAGGTTTTCAAGGTATTTTTTAATTGTGTAATTACCCAGGATGGGAAGATGTGGAACGTGAAAAGGGTTGCTAAGTGCACAGGTGGCGATTTGGGCAGTAGAAATGAGGATGGTAGGGATAACGTGGAAGAGAGCCATGATCATCTACTGGTAAAAATGAGTTTGACATCGTCACATGACTGTAGAGACCCCCTGGATGCATTTAGTGATTCTGTAGCCTCTAGAGTTAAAGGGGCTGGAAGAGAGAGATAAGTGCCCAAAAGATTTACTGATTTTGTCAAATAGGAATGTTTTGTCTTATTACATATATTGTATATAAGTAGGTTTTTTATTTTCGTACCCATTTATTTTGCTGTGAACTGTCTTTTTATCTCCCCTGTTTTCGTTTTTTTGTTATATTTTGTAATGAGGGAGATGTGTTACATTCCACTGTATTAACATGAATTAGCATACATCTTTGACACAGGCCCTGTTATGGTTTGTAGTGCATTCTGGATTCCAAGTGGATGTTGATCCTGGAATCCCTGTACTGCAGTTAGATCTGGAGCTGTTCGTCTTCCTGGACGTATGCTGTGCTACTTCTACAATAAAGATTTCTACAACTTTGGATACTTGTATATTTGAATCTAACAACCACCCAAGTCAACGCAGCAGTCTTGTCCTGGTTCAACACCCTTCTAGGATGCTGGAGAAGATCTGCACATGGCTAACAAACAACACCAGGAAAGTGATCACCCAAGTATTCATCACCAGCAGACTAGACTATGGAAACACCCTGTAGGCAGGGACTACCAACCAGCTCATAAAAAGACTGTAGACCATCCAAAACGCAGCAGCCAGACTTGTTCTTAACCTCCCAAACCACACCTTAGGGAACTCCAGTGGCTCCTAATACACAAGCACACACACTTCAAGCTTCTCACCCACACCTACAAAACTCTCCACAATTCTGGCCCTGCCTACCTGAAAAGCCACATTCTTTTTCACAGACCTTCCAGACACCTGTACTCCGCCGGTCTCTCACTAGCACCCGCCCCACACACACAAAAAAACAGAGCAGGGGGGCCCTAAAACCTGGAATGACCTCCCATAACACATCAAGGCCTCCTCCTCCTCTCTTCTTGACTTTCACAAGAAGCTGAAGACCTGGCTTTTCAAGTAGGACGCCAGGGCACCTGGATACCCTTACGGGTGATTAGCACACTATAAAAACACAGATTACATAACAGCGTACCTCATCTAGTGGGAAGTCAGTTTACAATATGTGTTATCAATGGGATTAATAATTTCACTCAATGAATTAGGTCTGTTTTTACGTGGGTGCTGGAATGATAGTTGATCACGTGAATAATTTCAAACTTTACGGGAAATAAAACCAAAGATCAGTATTTCATTCATCTTGTGATATTGCCACCTCTCTATAGAAACAACACATAAATGATGTTTAAAATGAAAAAGAGTATATTAGCATGTTTGGATAGAATCTTTTTTCAGTCAGATACGTAAATGTGAATAATATGAAATATCACAAGCACAGTATTACAGCACACTTATTCATGTAACTTGGAGAAAGTAGTCAAGAGCCAGGAAATGAAATTATTCTGCTTTCATTATTCCATGAAAAAAATTGTAAATTGATATTTCTAAGCAGGGTGTCACTTTCTGAGCTAATGTCCCCTAGGAGACACTGCAATATATGTCCCTGTTGATTGTATTACAAACTGCTAATGCTCTTTAATAGTTACGCAACATACTTAACATGTCCTTTTCTAAATATGGCTCCCACTGTAGACTGGCAACGTATTTTAACTGTGTAATATTGTAATGCACTCAGAGACTTTTATTTGCTTGCCTTTGCTTACATTATACTTATCTACATGTCCATTTATAGGTATCAGACTACCACTTATGGCTTGGTCCTAGCTCGAAACACTTGAATGTGGTTTAAAATAAGCTATCTATAGTTTTCTTCATATAATATTTCAAGCAATAAAAATAATAACAATAGCATTAACACTGCCAAGAATCCATATATGTAATTATTTACTGTTCTTATTATTGGAAGTAGTAGCAGTTGTAGTAGTAATAATAACAATAAAAATAACAATAACAATAAAAACAACAGCAACTACAACAATATTAATAATGAATAATAATCATTTATAATAACAATAATAATAATAATAATGATAATAACCTCTACTATTGTTCTTATTTTTGAGTTAGCATCATTAGTATTGTCTATATTTTTATTTAACATAGCATTTACTCTCATTAATACTACAAGGAATAATACTATTGATGTAATTCCTGATGTAGATTTATTATTACATGATGCTGTCTCTGTTTTGGTCAATGGAGAAGCAACTGGACAATGATATCGCGTCCATTGCCATCAGCATTATGTTTCTATTAGCAGGATTTGATTCGGATACACTCCAAAACAGGATAGAAACTTTCAACGTTACAACGTTGTCACTGCCCACATTTGTAATTTCCTCTCGGAGGCCATGCCTATGCCTTTCGGAATGCCACAGAGCTTCATATTGGCGATCATCTTTTTCAACCTCCATATTTAACCGCTGGTAGAATAATTCCTCACTAGGGTGCAGATTTACCACTTTTTCATGCAGCGCAGTGCAGCAACCGCAAATGCTGCACTGCACTGCGTGAAAATGAGAGAGGAGGAGAGCGGCAAATATACTGAACTATGGCTTTCTTCTCCCCTTTCCCGAGTGCTGGCACTGATGTCAGCTGCCGTGCCCCACGGAGACACCTTTGCACCATGGTGCAAGGGTGTCTTCATGAGTCTAGCATAATTTTTGTACTGGAAGCGTACTCTTCCAGTACAAAATACTATGCTTAGACTAACTTAAACCATGTTCCCCCTTTGTATGTGTGCTGACAGAGCAGCACATGTGCAAAGTCGGAAAAAGAAGGAGAAATGAAAGCATTGCAGACCAAGAGCCACACAGCAAATTGGGGGATAAGGTAGACTGTAGCTTCACTTTATGTACTACACGCACTTTAGGGTCCACAGAAAATACTGGACATATCCTATTCTTCTGCCCGGAATACGACAGGGCAAGGATGAAATGGATTCAACCATTGTGCAACTCATTGGGATTTAGGAAGCACGAAGAGGCACTAAGGGTACTAACAACTAGCACCGCACATAATATTTGCCCTATCCCGATATATGTTTGTAGTGGGAATAATAAGAAGCAAAATGTGGCTAAAGCTGTGATTTCATAACAATGAATGTACCCATAATTGGGAAAGTACCTCAGATTGAAAGAAATAACCCGTTTTTCTTTTCCTCTTTTACTGTATCATACGAAGTTTTTTGCTAATTTTAAAAAGAGAAGTCATTGGAGTGGATGTAATGGAATGTCTAGTAATCTGTTTAAATTGTTTTACTCAAATATAGAGGATTATTTTATTGAAAATATTTATATGTACTGCTTGATGCATTTTAGATTGTACTGTGAATGTTTGTACTATTATGAAACATTATTGGCCCTCAGCCGAAATATAGTATTTACATCTAGGCGAAAGCATTTCTCCTTCCTTGTGCCTACTTCAAAAGGGCTCAGTTGTCTGTCGCGAAACCCTGTCTACTTTATTTCGGAAATTGGGTTTAGCATCAGAAACCTTGGGAGGTTGCATGGCAACGCCCATGCTTCACCCATGGTACGCCCCCTTGGTGCTTAGTAATGCAAAGCTGCTTTGCCTTACTTTCACGTTATTTCCAGCGCTAAACAAGTTTACCGCTGGAAAGTAAATTGAAAAAAAAAAGATTTTGCGCCAATTTGCATCACTTTTGAGACACAAACTTGCTTAAAATCTTAGTAAATCAGATGATACATAGTATACCTAAATTGTAATCACCCAAACATTTTCATACTTACAGTGCTATCTTGATGACATTCAAAAATGGATGAAGCTAAGACATTTGAAATGTAAATTCCTAAATAGGAAGTGTAGTAAAGAAGACCTGGTAAAAGTGCCAAATAATGCTACATTATTCCCAAATCAGCCACCTCAGCTATATCTCTGAGTTTGGGTCTGTCTGGCTTTCAGAAACAGGTAAACCCTTGTGGCAGGCCACAGCCGTGACAGAAAAAGCATCTAAAATCACTTATGTTCTATCCAAACATAATCCTAACCTACAAAGCCACTTGGCTGAGGCCATTCAAAGAGCCATAAGGGCGAAACTGATACCTTGCCTTTTCTAGCAGGCTCACTGAGCCATTAGAACATTGTCAGACAGCAGCATACAAGAAAATATTTAGCATCCCACCGATTTGCCTTGAGTTCGACTTGATGAATATGGACATTGAATCTAAAAAGGAGGTTGCTAAGTTCCATTGCTGAAGAGAGCACAGCATGCAGACCTGGGGGAACACGTGGCGGGACCTGGCCCCTCCTGGACTGGCACTGGTGTATTGCAGTGTATCTGAGGGTCAAGCATAGTGAGGGTCATCGAGACCCTACAGGGGTGCGCAGGGCCCGCATCGCTAGAAGTAGACAGGGAGGCCCTGTGAGGAACTGATCTATGCTGTCAGGCTGAAACGGGCTGAGATATGTGGCCCCAGTGAAACTAGTCACCTGAATGTGGCCGGGAGTCAATGGAGGGTGACTCCCTGACAGGAGTAATGCAGGCCCTTGAAACTGCCGATAATACCCCGCTGAATAGAGCACGGCACGCGGACCTGCAGGGAACATGGGGCAGGACGCGGCCCATCCTGGACTGGCACTGGTGCATTGCGGTGTATTTAAGGGCTGAAGCATAGTGAGGGTTGACGAGGCTCTGGGGGTATGCCCCCCCGAGTTGACTTACAGTGAACAGGGCCCTCTGTGCCAGAGGTAGGCAGGGTGGCCCTGTGAGGGACTGAGTGGTGTGGCCTTGCTGAAACAGGCTTAAATATGTGGCAGCAGTGAAGTGGGACACCTGACTGTGGCCTAGAAAGGGGCCTTGCTGACAAGAAATGTTGTTGGCCCCTGAGGAGGCTCATGGTGCCCTGCAGAGGAGAGCACGATATGTAGACCTGCAAGGAACACAGGGCGAGTCCTGGCCCCTCCCGGACTTGCACCAGTGCGCTGTGGTGTATCTGGGGGGCCTACCAGGACATACATCCATGCACTGATCCACAGACGAGCTGCCCAGAAGAGTCCCAGCTCCTGAGAGTGACTCTCTGATTCCTAGGAGAGAACCCCACCTGTTTATTGTGCTGTATCTCTGGAATACTTGGAACCGGGTTGGACCCCAGGTGGATGATTTGATTAAGGAGACTTGGGGGACATGGCAGCATGGTGGCCGGTGACCCCCCCGCAGTTCCCCGGTGGCCAGTACATGATTGCTCAACACTGGAGCTCTGGCCTTGTGTGTGACACTGGTACCGCCCTCAAAGACAGTTGGGAATCCATCTATATGGGGGGTTGCATGTGGCTTGCACTTCAGAGTGTCTGGAGTAGTAGAGGTATACTGGGCAGGAAGCACAACCCAAGACTACCATAGTGAAGGACAGGGTAGTGAGAGCGGCCCAGACCAACAAAACAATTAACTACACCCACACTATCCCTATGGTGGAGAAGACGAGAGATGGGCCGGTGAGAGACATGGAGGCTCAGGTTGAGGTGCAGTCTGCCCGAAACCCATTGCTGTCAGATTTGTTAGAGGCCATTAAGTTTCCTGAGCGGAAATGGTCACTAAAATAGATTTGGTTTCCATAGAAGTTAACTTACTCAGGACTGACTTCCGCAAAGTGATGGAATGCATCACAACCATAGAATTAAATGTAGACAAATTGCAACGGGAGGTTGCTACACTGCAGGAAACCATGTCCTCCTTGCAGAAGTTAAAAATGAGACTAGAGGAATGTATTGAAAACTCTTAGGGAAGATCCAGGAGGAATAACCTGCATTTTGTAGGATTCCCTGAAAAAGCAGAGGGCCAATCTGCAGAACTCTTCCTTGAGGACTGGCTTACCAAATTTATGCACCCTCAAAACTGTCAAAATTCTTTACAATTGAAAAGGCTCACTAAGTATTGGTCTCCCCGGGTGCGCTGCCACAGGCCATCATCGCCTGTTTGTTTAACTTCATGAACCGCAACGCATTCTAGCTGCACATGCGCAAGAGGTTGGCCACCAAACTTTGAGGAGTGGGCCATAGATGTCTACCCAGACTATACCCAAAAGTTCCTGAACCAATGCAAAAGATTAATGGACATTAATGAATGGCTGAGAGACCTTAATTGCACTACAGCCAGATGTTTCAGGCGAGATCTCGAGTGGTGCACAAAGGGAAAGTAGACATCTTCTTAATGGCTGGCAAGGTCAGGGAGTGGTTGAATACACTGGCTGGATTTCTATTTCTGAGATCGACAAGATCTGCAACGGCTTCTCCGGCTGCACAGAGACACTCAGCCCGCATGACTAGATGTCCTAGGAGATGCAGACGGCTGGGGACCCTGGATCTGCCTGGCCGTATAGTGGTTTGGTCGGATGGCACCCTCAAGGACACAGAAGTGATGCTTGACTCGCGAGACTCCTTTCTGAACCAGCAGAGTAACCCTGAATCTGGCGCAGACAGCATGGATGGGGCCTGGCCTGAGACCTGAGCGACACACAGTGAGTACTGAGATACCAGCATCAGAAATAAGAGACTTTGTGTCGCTGCAGTAAATGTTGACCTTCGGCAGTTGGCAAATTTTATGGAGGGGACTGAAATATGTAAGAATACTGTATTTGGCGTGATTTATTTCCAAATGCGTTGGCAGCTACCACTGTTTTACATGCTGAATTTCATTCAGGGGGCAAGAGGGAGTTAAGGCGCAGATGGGTTGCCTGATTGTTGATATACATTATGTGATACTTTGATCTGGTGGGAGAACTGGGGACCAAGGGTTCAGACGCTGTAGAGGCTTACGTGAGGCACCGCCTTTTGGCCATTGTAGTGGGCCGATCTCTAGCGAAGCACTTAGTTGTTTGATGTTTGTATTCTTGGTTTGATAAATGTACACAACACTTGGAATATGGCGGGAGATACCAGTTCATGCACTGCTTGGTACTGGACAGAGCGAGTTTTTGGTGCTGCCCATGGCGAGGGGGGATTTATGTGGTGGGTGGTGAAGTTTTGTTCCTATCATTGTTTAGGGGAAATGGTAACTGCTCATCTGGATAGAGACTATGATGTGTGAAGCAAATGGAGCCTGACCGCCTGATGTGACAAAGCGTGCTTGAACGCTCAGATCTCTGGATGGAGTGTGCATGAAGGCAGATGAGGTATATACATTTCTGACGTGGAATGTCAGGGGGTCGGCACACTTGGAAAAACTGAGCACACTTACCTCAAACAATATTGTGTCTCCATTGCATTCCTACAAGAGACTCATATAAGGGGGATTCTATCCCAAGCCTTCGCAAGAGATTGAGGGGACAACTGTATGCAACCTCATATTCTGGATATGCCTGGGGTGCCCTGATATGGGTGGCCCCTGGGGTACCTTTCTACCATAGAGTGCATGTTGTGGACCCAGAAGGCCGCTTAGTTATCCTATGGGACATCTGGATGGGTGCGAGATGTGCCTACTAAACATATATGCTCCTAATACTGATTGTGATAACTTCTTAATAGCGGTGACAGCAGCTGCTGCACCCTACCTGACAGCAGATGTGGTTTTAGCGGGCGATAGCAATTGTGTGCTTGAGGGAGTGCTTAATCGTGACCCGCCTCGCAGAATTACAAAGCCACATATGATAAAACTGATGCAGGGTTTTAACATGTTAGATATCTGGAGGGAAAGACACCCCAAATCGAAAGTCTTCTCCTGCTATACCTCTGTAACAGGGATGCATAGTCGTCTAGACTACCGTCTTGTCTCCACTGGACTGGCACAACAGGTAAGGGAGGTTTCCTACATGATGCATTAATTATCTGATCATTATGTGCTCCAGGTGTCCCTGGGGAGAGGGTTTACTCATCCCCTGGTGCCTTTATCGTGCTTGCACTTGGAGGCACTGACGAACCCACCATTTGTGACCAGAGTGCAAGAGGAACTATCCCACTACTTTCATGAAAACTGGGGCAGCTCGAGCAGCAGGGCCTAGGACTCGGATGCGATGAAAGTAGTGATTAGAGCGGTCTGTCTTAAGACCTCATACTGGGTTAGAAAACAGCTAGAATGAGATCTGATCTGAAGAGAGTCCCAAATGCTTGTTATAGAGAGGAAGCTCCCTTTTCACCAGCAAAGACTCGAAGACTGGCAGCAAACCTGTAGCAACCTTTTAGATGACTGATGCAGATTAGACAAATACACGTATAAAGCATATCAGTAGCAGTTACACACAGAGGGGGACAAGACAGGTGCTGTGTTGGCATGACTAGTGAGGCAACAGGAGTCTCAGGAACCAGTACTGGTGTTGCATGACACAAATGGAACCTTGGTCAACACCCAGCTTGCGATCAATGAAGTATTTTGGACCCACCTCTGTAGGGCTTATGTGGAGTATGGTGGGGGACCGGATGACCACGTGGCAGCTTTCCTTAGTTGATAAGGTACTTGACGTCTCCCAGAAGGTGCTGCAGTGGGGGTGGCTACCTTACACCATGCATGAGGCCCTCATAGTGTTATGTTATGTTAGTTTAATTTATAACATGCATGAATCACCCCAAGAGGAGCATCACAGCACAGTCCAGATCATAAACATACATAACAGACAATCCAAAACTATTAAGCCACAAACAGCTCTGTCTTAGGACGTTTTCTGCAATTAAAATGATCAGTACATTGACGTAAGTTGAGTGGAAGCTCATTCCAATACAAATGGGCTAAATAAAAGAAAGGCCTGCTTTCTGCGCAAGACTCTCTTATCTGAGGGTGTGTAAGCAGGGCGTTATCACTAGATCTTAATGATCTACCTTGCCAATAAGGAGACAGCTTTAAAGACAAATAGTTTGTGCCTTTGTCATTTAAGGATTTATTTGTCAGACAACACATTTTGAAAATGATTCTTTTACGAATTGGTAACCAATGGAAAGACCACAAAAAGGGAGAAGAAACCGTCTTGGGTGGAAGATTGGAAATGAGATATGCTGCAGTAGTTTAGACAAATTGCAGTTTATTTATCGCATTCGCCTTGATGGAAGTTAAACTGGCATCTCAGTAATTCAGGTGGCTAATGACCAACACATGAACTAAGGTTTTCCTCGTAGAATGTTGTGGATAGGAAAAACTCTCCGTAACAAGTCCAGCATATCAAAACAATTTTCTATGGTGGTCCCAACCTGCTCTTTCATAGTGAGTGTGTGATCTAGACGAACACCTACATTTTTTACAACCAATTTAGGAGTAGGTGCAGTGTCCAATTCTGAGGGCCACCAGTCTGGTGTCCAAAGCTGTTGGGTCTTGCCAAAGAGCATAATCTCACTTTTATCGGTGTTCAGCTGGAGACAGTTTTCTGTCATCCAGGTCGCAATGGCTGTCATACCTGCGGAAAAGTGCAATTTTACATTGTTCAGATCTTTAACGAGTGCAATGATTAACCACATATCGTATGCGTAAGACACTGGTTCAAAACCAAAAGCTATGCCGATTTTAGCAAGGGGGGCAAGGTATATGTTAAAAAGTGTAGAGCTCAGACAAGAGCCCTGTGGCACCCTCTCATACAGTTTTAAGGTTTGTGAATCCATAGTAATAGTCTGGGTTTGAACCGTTAAAAAATCCTTGAACCATTTTAATGCTGTGCCATGGATTCCTATCTCCTGTGGTGCTGGTGCTGAAACTGCACAAAGACCTAGAGGAAGCGTTGTTCTATAGGCCGCTCTTCCTCCTAAACGTGGATGTTTAAATTTTGAGTGGAATTCTGGCAGCACGATTGTTCTCATTCCTGCCAACACTGTGACATGAGGATCAGTGTGGCTTTATCCCGTAGAGACACACCATGTACAGTCCTCATAGACTATCCCATGTCATTCATGCGCCGCACCTAAATGAGGACCTCTATGCACTGGCATATCTTGTTATTGAACAAACATTCAATTCATTTACATGGGAGTACCTCTGGTGTGTCCTTGAAGGAAGTGGCCCTTAGGGGCCACCCGGGTTGCTTACAACCACCTGCTATGCCTTCCCGAGTCGATCAGACAGTAGAGAATACAAACTTACATCTTTATTAGCAATACTCTGCAGAGGAGTCCATCATGACCTGCACCCTAAGATGTCTGCCAAGGGACTGGCCCCCTCCCAGCCTGCAGCACATAATCCTTCCTCCAAGAACTCCCAACCACACCCACAGTAGAAAACTACCGGCCTGGGCCGAACATGAACAAAGAGGCACAGTAGGATGAGCTAACAGCTGCCAGTTGGGTACACGTTATCAAGGTCTCAAGGCCACGGTGCTGGGTCTCAGCATCTCCTAACATGGGAGCAGAAACTACACATTCAAATAAGTCTGCCATGGCAAAATGGCCTATTCATTAGTAAGTCAGAAAACAGCCTTGAGCAGCAGAGAAAATAATAACGAAATGCAGTGTTCTGCTGAGGCAAGCAACATGAGCAATGAGGCCTAACTCGGGCCCAGTCTAAGCAGCCTAATAGGAATTACGAAATGCAAAATGGAGTCACACTTTCTAACTGAAGCCTGCACATTACGGGGATAGCTCAGTGGGTTGCATCACATGAACACAAATAGCGTCTATTTAGCCATGCACTGCTAACCTAATACAGCATGGGATAAATGCGTTGCAGGGATGGGAATTTCAAACCTAACATCCTGGAGAAGGTAGGGCTTGGCCCCAAGTATCTAGCCAGGATTTATCTGCTTTACACTGACCCAGGTGCCAGGGTGTGGACAGGTTGTATAGTGTCCACACATTTTCGGTTGCACCTGGGTACCCAACAGGGGTGTAGTTTGCCACCCCTGATTTTTTCCCTGGCCATGGAGCTGGTGGCAGCACTGTTGTGTCATGGCCTGCAACCCTGGGGGATCCAAGTGGGTGAGTCAAGGCGCACCATGTCCTTATATGTGCTTCTGCACATTCTGAGGACCTTCAGAGACGTGTCGGTCTCTTTGTGAGCACCCATAAATCTCATCTGCTACCATTTGGCGGCCTGACTGTGATAAGCCCTGGGGCACTTCCTGTGGTTTCGTGGGGAACATAGGGAATACAATATCTAGACATCAAGATGACCTACACAAACAGAAATTCTTAGACTTAAATATGGGCAGACTGCTGAAGGGCCTAAGAGCGTCAATTTGGTTTTGGAGAGACCTCCGGCTGTCGCTGATGGGAAGAGCCTCACTAGTTAAGAAGGTAGTATTACCATGGTGCTTATACACTCTCTGCTGGGTACTTTGCATGAGATCACCAGGAAGTACTTCCTTGAATTGGATTGATTGATTATCGATCTTCTCAGGGCTGCTAAGAGAAAATGGGTGTGAATATCCATGTTAAAGCAGACCTGGGATTGAGCTCCCCAATGTGGAACTCTTTTATCTTACATCTTGGGAGAAGAGACTTCTGAAGGGCTCCTATGGAGAAGGGCTCCTATGGAGACCACACACTCCCTGGGATGCTCATTTGTGAAGCTCAGGAGCCAGAGGAGATGCCAGCGCTGAGGTAACATGTGGGCCGTGTATGGGAGTAGAAGGTTGTGAGGGTTCTGCACTGTGCTCCTTATGCACGTGATATGCCACTCTGGGTGCTAAAGCCATTTGTGACTATTGCGGAGGTGATTTCTGTGCAGAAATGGCGGGAAGGGGGTTGCGAGGTCCTGGGAGATCTTTATCTGGGCAGCCAATTCATTACACGTGACGACGTGTTAGCTTAATTAGCGTTGGGTACAGGTCACTATCTACAATATGCCAAGATATCGGCAATGGCCAGAGAGGTATGGCCTTGTTTTGCAGAAGAGCCAGTACCATTGTAGATGCTGACAATGCTACTGACGCTATCCGGTGGTTGCTGGCTGATTTCACATTTATACCGTGCACTGAGGGCGAACCTACCGAGGATCATGCCTAAGGTACATGGTATATGTGAGGAGGTGCTGGGTGAGTCCCTCTCCACATGAGACTGGGAAAAGCTTCATATAGGTGTGCGTACTATGAGCTCCATTGTGTGCTCTCACCTAATACAATACAATTGCATTCAACATGCTCCACAGTAGAGATTGCTCGAACTAATCCCTGCCCCATCTAAAAAGAAACTTAGCCATAAGTTCCTCATCCTAGGTTTGCTGTTAGAGAAGCAGCAAATTGCAATAAAGTAAATGGGAACACAAGCCCCAGCTATGCTGATTGGTTGTGTGATATATTCAAATGGGCGGTAGCAAAAGAAGTCAGAATAAAAAATGTGAGGCGTAATGAACCCCTTGATGTCTTAGTGGCATGGGTACAAATGTTGTCAGACCTGCGAGGAGCTGGCTTGGAGGTCCAGCTTAGGGAGGAATGCTGAATGGGCGGGATGAGCATTATGAGACTCGATGACCTGGAGATGTGCATTTACGTGGGATAGGATACTCATAAAGGGGAGTCGGCAGCTGAAAAGATTAATCACTCAGTCTGCCGAGGCGTACGTTAATGCCTACACCAATTGCTTAGGATAACTACATGTATTAGTGATGCCTCTATAGTAGAGGATGAGCAGCTATGTGGGATGAGGGGAAGTTTGGGACACTGCCTTTGTGGTATGTATTGTTGTTGACGTTATGCAACTATTACCTCAATGTATTCTTGATATAATGTGTTAATCCTCTGAAAACCAATAAAGACTATTTTAAAAAAAATCTAATACTGTCTCCTAAATGAATATTAATGGAACCCCTTTTGAACTAATGTCATTAGATTTGACAATATAAATCTAGTTACACCTAACACAATGACAGACTCATGCAATAACTGAAATTAACTGAAATTCGAGACCAGGGGTGACCTTACTGATCCTAAATAATTAAGAGACGAGACTGTCCCATGGAGTGTAATAACTACTCTGAAGAATCCATCCACTTTGAATTTGTTCCCCCGGACCTGAGACTCAAAACAAAAGAGCCTGCATGAGGAGAGTTCAGACATAGCAGTTTTCAGCACTAATTTTGGAGGAAAAAGCAATTCTTGGAATTGATGCAGCAACATAACGCATGCACGCAGGCCAGAGCTGCAGCTGTAGCAGCCAGCAGCAGCCAGTTGGGTGGAGCCGCAGCAGCCTGGTAGCAGGGGAGGCCAATGCCGCCGCCATCAGATCTGGTCCTGGTGGACTCAGGTGGACTTGGGCAGCTGAGGGCTGAGGGCATTGGCAATGCCTCCATTGCAATCTGGTCCCTGCGATCCCTCTGTTTCACCCATGTCTCACCCCACTCCTGCTCCAGCACCAGCTCTTGGCTTCCAGGTCTCTCCAGAGCTCCCTCCACAATGAGCCAGGCAAGCCAGGCAAGTGAGTCAAGAGGCACCGGTGTTTGCATTGGTGCTGGTCCTGGTTGGCTCCAGTGGGGGCTAGCTAAAACAGTTTGGGAAGTGGAGGGAAGGGCGGCAGCAGTGGGGGGCTGCAGAAAAAGTTAGCAGAGGGACAGCTTTCTATCGCAAAATCCTGCAAACCCCGCAAAACCCATATGCAGGGAAGACAGAACAAGAAAGAAAAAAAGAAACTTGGCAACCCAGAAAGACCAAGAATGGATGTGCATGCAGCGAGCACCACCTCTGTAGCTAGCCGCTGCAGAGAGTGTGCCTTGAGGGGCCCACGGAGACGGCCTGGTTAGGTGCCAGGTGCACCTTGTGAGTTCTCCTCACCGTGGCTCGCTAGCCATATGCATTGTACTGTGTATCTCACTCCACTGCCATCTTACCTGAGTCTAATGAGCCTAAATGAGTAAAAAAGGGAGCTCTGACGTGGGCCCAGGAGTTGGAGTCAGTGCAAGGAATACACAGGTACGCTCTCTGGACCTCAAGCACAAGAGAGTGAACACCACTTTTAGGAAAACACAGGCATTTGCAGAGGGCTGGAAGATAGCCCACAGAATCTTTTTACAAAGGAGAGCAATTGTTTAAGGTAGTAAGCAGATCAAGTGGATACCACAGAGTAGAGATCAAAAAAGCATGCCCACAACCCAAAAAGATGGACTAGTCATCAACTATTCTATGGACAGTGAACCAGCAAAGATCTGTGAACTAACAGACAGTGAATGTCCATCCACATTGACCAACATAAACATGCAAAGGTTAACTAAGCATAAGCCTCTGGACGGGGTTATTTCCAGCTACTCAAGTGACAGTGAACCACCACCATCCAAGGACAACGTGGAGGCAGCGACTCTCACAAAATTACAAACAAGCTAAACACAAATATCAGAACCACCGACAAAAAGGAAACAAGCAGGGGCCGAGACACAAGACATTAGACACTCACCGAATACTTTCCAACTGTAGCCAAGGGTACACCCACTTATAATATAGGAGCCCCCCAGGCTCAAAAGAGACCACACCTAAAGTGGTTATGGATATATAGGAAGTTAAATCTACAAATGTGGCAATACAAAAAGTATTTAAGAGGAAAACAGAAGATTGTGATCTCTCCATCAATCGCAACCCCTTCCAGCAAACCATCCTCTAGTCAAACCTCCAGAAAATGTATTCTGCCAAGCAGCGGGAGGAGCAGCGTCCAGCAGGAGCCAGTTCTTATAGCATCAGAGAACACACACCATTAGCAAGACATTAAAAAATCAATAATGGTTGAGGCGGAAGTACACACATATGACATTGCCGGTGGCCAGCTGGGTACTGTTAACTGGTAAGTCTAAATTCTTTGATCTTCATGCCCGATAAAACATATGGTAATTCCCCACAGGAAAGCTCAGTTTTGAGCTCACCAAGGACCAAGACAAATTGCTGTCCTTCAGAAACACGACTCTTACCGCAGCAATTAATGCCATCACCTGGTTATCACACAAACTGGAAATCTAAATGGACATAAGCACAACAATAGCCTTAGCAATTGTAAAAACCTTAGGCAAACTAGACAACATAGAAAAGGGGCTTAAAGTGAGGGAGTGCCAATACTTTGATATTTTAGACAAACTAACAACACTCCCGGAAGTCCTGTCAATGATAAATGAGCTAAGGAACCTTAACTCGCCTGGTCAGCAAAACCCAAACAATGAGACTACAAGATGAGTTGCAAAAGGCCTAGTCTTGTTAGAAGGTCAAGTAGAACAACTTAAAAAAGCAGTGAGCATGGAGGAGACCCCTCTAACTCCAGTCAACGTCACATACCCACTGTCAAAACAGAATCTGGCACTCAAGATCAAATTTAATAAAAGTTGGCAAACTACACCCAAACGTTCAACGAGGAAGGGTAGAAGAAGAACTAGTGAAGGTTGACTCAAAATTTAAATCAGTAAAAAAAATTCCATGGGCCACAAAGGTAGCTGATTTGTCAATCACTGAGTTATCTACGACTCAGGAAACTTTAAGCCCCTGTATGCAAGAAAACAATGTAAGTAAGCTGTCAAGGCGCGTGAAAAAAGATTAGAGAAACAGAAATGTCAAAAGATGACACAAATTAGAAGGAGCTGGGGACAGCACCCTCATGCCCCAGCAGAGTCAATAGCAAAGCCAACTCCAAATCAGGATGAGTTAGGAAATATGAAGTCATATCCAATTTTTACAAAAACATCCAAGCAAAGCAAACCATTTGGAGAAGGGAACTTAAAGGGAACTATCATATCCTTACCAGCCATAGCCGCACGGGTAAATCCAACAGTACCTGAGTTGTTCTGGAATCAAAAAAGCTCTCCACATGAGCAGGAAGATGGACACCGAGAGGTACATCACAGCAACTATGAAGAGCTCGTAAAGGGATGATTACAAACATCAACAGAAACGAAAATGAAAAGTTCCTCTCATGACCAACTTAAAGAGAAATTTTACAAATAAATGACATACTCACAGGCCGAGAGGGAAAATATATCAAATTCTGCTCACAGAAGCAACGTACGGAAGATCATATTTCAGCCTCTGTACAAATCAAAGGGTAGGCATGACACACTCAGCCGGGCAAACCTGTTGAGGCTCTTTCAACATATACTTTCATTGACAGGATTAACAAGTGAAGATATGGTCAGTATACAATTTGTACCCAAAGAGAAAAATAACAGCCAAGATGACACCATAATTACATGGAAGAATCACTTCACTTCAGAAGCAGTCCTCCGGGAAAAAGAAAGTTTTGAAAATTGGGGCATAAAATAGACGAGCTAAAGCAGGAAAATACCCTCACATGCTAATTCAACCAACAACCACTCTAAAAAGTTAAGAGAAGGGCAGAGAATATGTGCAAAGTGTATTGAGAGGAACAACAGAGACACAATAGTTTCAAAATTATAACAACTTGAGTATAACAGTAACACATGAAGTATTTCAAAAACCTAAAAGGAGTGAGCAACATGACTGGACAAGCAGTGAGACAGTGTACACCACTTATCCTACCTGACACCAGGGAGGCTCAAGAAGTACAGTGAAACATCAAATAAATAAGGGGCATATAGATTGGAATCCAGAGAACCAACAAAGTCAACCAATCAAGTATTGAAATTATATCCTGAAATGTTGCTGGTATTTATAAAGCACTAGTGCACGAAGTAGAGGATTTTGTATGCCTACAAGAAACCTGGGCAACAAAGCCCACGGATTTGGAGGGTTTCGCAGGCTTTCACAAAACAGCGACGAGAGATCAACAATATGGTAGGCCGTCTGGTGGAATCTCAACTTATATAAAACATGCAAAAGAACTCACAACAAGAAAAATAAAAATAGAGTTGGAAATGTTGCAGGCATTCATAGTGGGAGAAAAAGAGTACACGGAAGGAAGATCTTCACTTTTAATAATAAATGTGTACCTCAATGCCCAGGGTCAGGCAAAATTAGAAGCAACAAGATCCACGATCACCACAATAGAGGAAATTCTATGCACATACCCATTATCTGGCCAGGTGATCATGGGCGATTTCAATCGTCATTATCTAGAAATGGAGAAACGTGGAACAAGGCATTCAACACGCTCAGAATTTTTTTAAAATTAATTTCTACAAAATGATAACTTCAGGTCTGCTGAGCCACTGAATAAAAGCCAAAACTCAAATGTACCTGAAGTGTTTGCATATAAAACCTGCACAACAATTGATTATATCTTGCTGTGAAATTATCTCAGATCTAACATAGGTTTTTTTGCAATGGCGATGCACGAAACAAGTGATCATGCAATCCCTTAAGACAGTGGATCTAAGTATCTATAGTAAACAATGCAAACAAGTTACCGCTCTAGCCCATTCCAGAGGCATCGAGGAGTACCTATTAATCAGGAGGATAAGATGTAATGAGCAAAAGGCTGCTGTGTTAACATCATGGAAACAAGAACAGGAATGTAAAAATAATCGTCTTAGCCTCCAATATATCATTGAAAATTGGGGAGCATAGATCTTGACCCTGAAAACAGCCCTTTTCACAGGAGTAAGGAACAACTCCCCAGCAAACAATCCACTTGCTACGCAAACTTGGCAAGATAATAAATCATTAAGGGAATTAACCCAGAATCAAAAACGGGCAAAAAGGAATCACCAGAACACAAGTCACTGAGCATAAGTGTAGAGAACTCAATGTCTAGCCCAAGCATCTGATATGGAACCTAAAACAGAAGAACCTTGAGGAAGAATGGATTAAGATCCGCGAGTTATCCAAGAATCATAAACCATCAGCAGTTCTGGCAATATATTGCCCGTATAGAAAATGACAAAGTGGCTCGACACCACTCTGTCCCTGCCAAAGTATGGCTAATTCACGTAGCCACAATCTACATAGAAAATAAAGGGTGTGCTCATCATGCGAGTATGGATGAATGCCCAGTTGAATGAGCCTAGGACAGTGGTTGGAGGCAAGGATCAAGACGTTCCTGCCATTCAGGAGATAATAAAAAAGATAAAAGAAGACGGGACCCCTGGTCCCAATGGGCTCCCGGGAAGCATGTTTAGAGAAGACCCGCATATTGGGTAGGAGTTATATCTACCTTATTCACCGAATGTCGACTGCAAGCCAAAGTTCCGGAATCATGGAGTGGCTCATTGTTACAGCCTATATTTAAGAATGAAGACAACAGAGAACCAAAAAAATACAGATTGATTACCCATCTGGACATAAAAGGGAAAGCTTATGCCTGCACCCTATTGGCAGAGCTGATAATATGGATCGCAGACAAAGAAATCCTCCCTCATATCAAACCGGGTTTCTCAAAGGAGGGTTGACAATTGACAACACAGTGGCTGTACCTTAATTGAGCCAGCAAGCAAATATCAAAAATAAAAAAAGTCTTTGCTTGCTTTGTCGATTACTCGGCAGCGTTCAATAGGGTTTATGGACACAAGCTTTGGAATAAGCTAAGGAACTGGCAAATCCCAGTAGGCCTCTTGAACGGCATCATCTCCCTATACAATAAAACCTGTATAAGAGTCAAATTAGCAGAAAATACAATCACAAAAAAGTGCTTCAATGACCGTGGCCTAAAACAGGGCAGAGTTCCTGCCCCAACTCTCTTCAATTTATACACAGCAGATTTAGGGAAGACAATTCAAAATGTCAACCTTGCAAGTACCAAGATAGGCCCCAATAAGTTGCAAATATTGAAGTAGGCAGATGACCTGGTAGTGGTGGACCATACAAAATTTGGACAACAAAGGGGACTAAACGCTCCTAATATTTACAACGAGACTATTGAACTGGTCACAAACCCACGTAAGACTAAAGTGATGATCTTTGGGCGCTGTGTGAAAAAAGAATTACTCAAATGGAAAGTGGACAACCAGACAATTTCCAAGGCAAAAACATATAACTATCTTGGAGCATGGTTCAGCTACTCTGGAAAAACGAATTTACATCTACAAAAAAAGAATTCAAAAGCTCAGTTGACAAGTTATGCTTTGTGCAAACTCCATGAGAAACTGCAGATTCCAACGACAGTACCAATAAGAAGAGTCATACAATGCAAAATAAGGTCAATAGTGGGTTATGCACAGCAGGCATTCCCAGGCAAAATGAATAGCATGCTAGAGAAATCACAATGTCGGGCGTATAAACGCTTATTCAAGTTACCAAAGCACACTGGCAACAGCCTGATTCGCTTGGAGTTCGGTCTGGTGCAACAAAACCAACTATGCCTGGGAACACAAGCGAAATACTATTACCAAGTTTTGAAAGCACCCATTAAAAGCGTAAAGAACAGGCTCAAACCCATCTGTGAAAGGACAACCAACCCATGAAAAAATTATATATTCAAAAAGAGGTGGAAACATTTGGTCTGGCAACACAAAACTGGGGCCAAGAAGGCTTAAGCTATGTGGCAATCAAAAATGTACTCAATAAACAAATTCGGCAATTATCACGGGAAGCAGACTTAACAAACTATACAGCTAGCGGAAGCCTCTCCGGGCTGATCACATCATACAAAGATCATAAAATACAGCCTTACCTGAAGCAAGCATTGGGGGGGGAAGGCTCTAGAAAGTATTCAATGGGCTAGTGTCCCTTCCAACTAAAGAACTACATCCCGGATGGAAAGAAGCTATATCTGCATGGTCTCTTGCACTGTACAAATAGAATTGGCCAAATTTGGGAAGCATATGGCTGAGTTGCGTGTTTGGCTCTCTGAGAAAGAAGGTCCTGATGACTCTAGCAGGGCTTTATTTTTATTTTTTATTTTATTTATAGAGTTTTATATAGCGCAAACATGACCCATGGGTATCAGAGTGCTTCACGGTTACATGAGGTAAATCGTTTAGAATACAACGGGTATAGCAAAGGTAATATACATATGGTTCCAGTACATGCCTTTCGTATCAGTTTCAACAATAACAAGATTAGGATCAGTTTGGTTTACAAAAGATACAACAGTAGTATTATACATAGGGTTCCGATGTGTACCTTTCGTATCTTTTACATCAATATTACAAATAAGATCCATTAATTGTAGTAATGTACAGTCTAAGGTGTTATCGCAGCTAACTGGTGAGTTTATCTTTATATTCGTTATTGACCTGTTGAGGTAAACACCTACATCAGATCTAGTTGGAACCACTCTTTGGGTTGTTTTGGTGTCTTTGTGATCTTTCTTGTGCAGGGTGAATCCATATCTGACAGGACTATGCAGCGTCTGGCAATTAACCACGATGCAGATGATGATCAATCATTGTTTAGGGTAGGAATTTGCTAATTAGGAAAATCTTTGCTTCCCTCTTGAAGGTCGACTTGTTTGGAATTTTTCTAATGTTTGGAGGGAGTGCCGCTCCGGAGAATGCTCTGTCATACTTTTTCTTCTTCTGAAAGATGGGAGGTTTCAGCAACAGGTCTGTGGTATTCCGGGAAGGTCTGCTTCCACTGGATAGCTCAATTTTCTGGGCTAAGTACATTGGCATTTTGTAGTGGAGCGCTTTGTGGGTAATACATGCCAGTTTAAGTTGAATTCTGGCTTCATATGGTAGCCAGTTTAATGCCTTCAGGTGTGGGGATATGTGGTCATATTTTCTTGAACCTGTAAGGAGTCTTGAGGCCACATTGAGACAGGCTTTTAGTGGTGCTGTGGAGATTTTAGGTAGACCTGTTAATGTTGTACAGCCATATTCAATGCTTGATATGACTAAGGACTGAACTGCCAATTTGAGGTCCGACGTAGTAATGAGTGGGTTCACTTTTCTAAGATAGTTCAGGTGAAAAAGGGCACTTTTTGCCATTGATTTGATTTGGGCTTTCATGTCTAGGTTCTTATCAAGCGTGATTCCTAGTGATTTGGTTGAGTCAACTAGGATAGGGGTGTAGTTTAGCGCTGTGATCAGTTTGGTCTATTCCTTCACCTCTGCGGAGTTTTTTGGAGGGGATATTAATAGGAATTCCGATTCTTGTGCATTTAATTTCAGATGATTGCTAGTTAACCATTGTAATGACACTTTTAAGGCCTCATTCATTGTCTTGATCTCTTCTAGCGACGAGATCTTGATCTAGATCTGAGTGTCATCTGTGTACATGTGATAGGAGATGTTTGCGTGCCGGAGAATTTCTGTAAGGGGTTCGACATATAGGTTGAATAGTGATGGAGATAATGTTGATCCTTGTGGAACTCCAATTGAATTAGTGCATGGTGGGGATAGCGCCTGGTTTACCATGAATCTTTGTGTTCTGTTCTGTAGGAAGGATTTAAACCATTTCAGTACAATTCCAGATAGTCCCATCCTGTTTTCAAGCCAGGCTAGTAATTTTTCATGATTAACCGTGTCAAATACAGAAGACAGGTCAAGAAGAACTAGTAGACATGTTTCATTGAGATCCAGAGCCTGTAGTGCATCATCCACTATATGTAGGCTCGCTGTTTCCGTACTGTGGCCTGGTCTGAATCCAGATTGGCAGTCGTCCAACAGGCTAAAATTAGTGATGTGGTGGCTCAATTGCTGTTCCACGCATTTTTCAAGTAGTTTGGCTAGTAATGGAATATTGGTCACTGGACGAAAGTTGTTTGGGTCTGCCAGGTCCCCTGTAGGTTTTTTAATGATGGGGATGACTTGACCTGTTTTTAGGCATTCTGGTAAGGTGCCTTGAGACAGTGAGGCATTGATCATTTTTGTCCATATGGGTCGACGATGTGATTGATTCTTTTCAGGCATTTTGATAGGAGGGGGTCATTGTAGTGGGTATTTGGATTGATTTCTGAGAGAGTTTTGGCAATGGTATTTTGGACAGATAACTTGAAGGTCGACCATTCTGCTTTATTTTTCTTCATATCAGAGTGGTGTGCATGGTAACATCAGTCTGTGACCATAATGGGCAAGGGAGGTTGTCAGCTGCCAACCTGAGTTCCCTTTCCAGAGAGTAGGCTTTGTCTGTGAAGAAGGTTGAGAATTCCTCGCAGCTCAATTGGGTTTTAGTTGATTCCTGAGCAGTTTTGGCCAATTTATTGGATTGTGGTTTTAACATCTTGAAGAGTTTCCGTGGTCTGTTTTTAGCATTATCCAGCTCATATCTAAAATAATCCTTTTTGGATCTGAGAATGCTTTTGTTGTCGTCATTTCTAGTTTTCCTGAGAGTTTTTAGCTGGGGGGAAGATGGGTGCTGTCTCCATTTTATTTCTGCTAGCCTCAGTCTCCGCATTTCTTCATTTAGTGGCCCATTAAACCTGGGATTTTTTCTTTCTCTGTTATTCTTTTCAGTTTTGGCGGCATGGTGGAATTGATTATATTCGTCATGGATGCATTGTAGTGATCTGTGAGTTCGCTAACGTTCATCCAGTTGTTGGGCGGATTAAGATCCTCCTCACATCGTGTTACTAATTGCTCAATATTAGGGTCTTTGGTGTCCCGAATCCATTGTTTAAGTTTGACAGGTTGCGTGGTCTTATTCTTTTTAATGGTAGATATATAGAAGGTTATGGCATGGTGATATGAACAATCGCAAGGAACAATTGAGTGAATTGTAGTAGTCTTAACTCTAGAGATCACCCAGTCTAAAGTCGACCCTTTCGAGTGTGTTGGCAGTGTGCAGGCTTGTGTAAGGTTTAGGTCCGCTAAGAAGTCTTTGAGTACGTTGACCTGTTTGCCATTATTATCGTCCCATTGTAAATTAAAGTCACCTAGAAATATATAATTATTGTGAATGTTAGAGTTAGCTGTGATGATCTCCATTAGCTGGTCTATGAAGGGTGCATTATTGCCTGATGGATGGTAGAGTGCATGCATATTGCATCTTTGATTATCTACAGTTTTTATAGCGAGACCAAGGTATTTACAGGATTCAAGAGGGTCGGATTGTAGTTGGCTTACTGAAAGATCAGAGCGATGTATACAAGCTATACCACCTCCTGTCATATTTAGTTTGTCTAGTCTCACAATGTTATACTGTGGAGGCACCAGTAGATCCATGTAAGGGGAAGAAGACTCAATGAGCCATGTTTCTGTTAAGATTGTCACATCTACTTCCTGACTAATGATAAGGGCAGCAATGTCAGAGGCATGTTTTACTGCAGAAAGGCAGTAGAGCAGTAGGCAAAGAAGTGGTTTCCCCGAGTTCATCTCTAGAACACTGGTGGTTAACTGGACTTGTTTTAGGTTGTTAAGATTGAGTATTCTGTTATTAGGCAAGGAAGTTCTATTTGCATCGACCGGGACTGATCTAAATTCCTCACCTTTACTGATGGATTCAGACTCATATGAGAGGAGTAGGGCATGGGTTTCCTCCTCCAATAGATATTTAAGATTTTTGTAAGGCTGATTATGTCTATTTGATAATGGCATGGCTATCCATTTACTCTTTCCTCGAAGATCATGCACTGATTCTTGAATGAGCTCGACTTTGAAGTGAGTCCTTACTGTGATTTCCTTCATAATTTGTAGTGCATTTAGAATGTCCTCCGGCATATTGTTCACTTGTATTATAAGAGTTTCGATTTCCCTTTGTGTAGGAGGAGATATACTAGAAGTGAGCACCTGCCTATTTCATATTTTGCTTGTGTCCTGGAGATTTAAATCACTGCCTTTTTCAATGTTCCTTTTTTTCTCATTAGGTAGAGTGTTTGAGTCTCCCCTGTGTATGATATGCGATGAGCTCCATTTGTCTGGTGATCTTTTGTTCAAGCTAGGTGGATCCGAGTTTCGTAAGTAAGCAGATGTTATTGGTAGTGCCATAGTGAGGGGTTTGGGAGGAGGGTTAGCCTCCCTACCCTTTATTGCTGGATAGGGGTTCCCACTGAGTGGCCTTTGTGTGGGAGTAATCATATTCTGGGGGAGAGGTACAAACCTTTCCTGATGTAATGGCGTAGGGACAATATTACCATATTGTAGTGATTCTTCTCCTAGATCTGTGTAGTTAATGTCAAGGGTGTCTCTTGACATAGTTGTAGGTTGTGGCTGTTGGGGTTCTTCTGATATTATGATGTCTATGGTGGTTGCGTTGGTGGGATATTGGCTGACTGCTTGTGTGATCAGGTGTTGTTGGGAACTTGTGTTATATACACAGTCTTTTAAGGTTGGAAAATAGTTGTCAAACTGTTTCAATTCGTTGTTGGCTGCTTGTATAAGCACAATACCGTTCTTGTATATAGTTATGCATAGTTCAGCTCTTACTCTTAGTGAAGGGATGATCGATAGTTTAGTACCATGTGGGATATTATTATTTTTTTATGTCAAGCATCTTCGTCATGTCAGTGCGCCATTTAGCAGTTTTTCTGGTAAAAAATATCAAGTCATTCACAATAGTCCCATTTTTTAGATTGAATGAAGGTCAGAGATCAACGTATCTGAGTTTTTTCAAATTAAATTGTGTTTGATGTTTTTGGCTGCGTTCTTAGGTTAGGTGGGTACATTATTGTTTAGGAGTTACTGCCTGCTGATTTTAAATTGATTCCGGCCATAATTAGTGATAGGGTTATACAACACTCCGGGACGGTCCTGGAGTAGTAGTGACACCCACTTTGATGTATCCTTTAGTCGTCTGCTGGTGTCTTTATTATCCTCGATTTCCTTATGTCCGTGACCATTTGGATAGTACCTTCATAGGTAATAGATGTAGAGAATTGGCTAGGTCATATGGAATAAAATAAAATAAAATAAAAATAACTTGCACAAGCAACAAGTAAACAAACAAGGAAGAGACTCGCTCTGCAGTTTTAACATTAAGTTTTACGCAGTGCAGGGCACTTGGTCGCTTTAACCCTTTAACTGAGGGTTAGACATCACGGCGGCTTGTATAGATGCCACCACCGTCTTCCAATTCTGCCGCATGACTGCTTCAAGACATGGAACTGACATTTACTTTTAATTAATGCTGCTAAAATAATACTCTTCTTTAAGATGAACAAACATTCTGTATAATTGTATTATCTTTTTCAGATAGAATGTTTTGTGTTTTTACCGTTGTAAGAAATATTGCAAATGGTTTTAAGTAATTGTGCTATAAAATTGTCATTCACTATTCAGACTCATGCGATATATAGACTTGCCATAGCAGGCAGGAAAATGAATTCAACAGTTTCATTTCGACAGAAGAAGTCTTCTCAGTTCCCCAAGAGCAACACAGCAACAGTATTTCGCTTCTGCACATTTTGCTACATGCAGAAACAATGTGAGACAAATACATGGACACACAAAAATACAAGATGGAGTTGAGCCTAGTTCAGTCCTTGTTTAGCAAAAGTTAGGAGAACACAGTTATGTAAAGTGCAGTATTCTCGTTTTCAGTGCAAATCATTGATGTTATTAAGCAAACAATATCATTAATTAGAAATATCTCTAACAAAAGCGGAAGGGCAAAGAACCTCTAATATCAAAGAAAGGGCTCAGCACCGCAGATAAAAATGCCTCTTTAGCTAAGGAGTTAATGACACAGATACAACTACAAATGTAATTCATCTTAGATGTGAGATTACATATCACATTACCCTTACCACTTTGATAGATGAGTATGAATGTAGTATCATTAATTGATTTGTTTTCTTAATTAAGGTGTTATTTATCGATATACATATTTTGGGGTCATATATATAAAGTGATGTCATTGGTAACCCGTGTTTACAGCTAATAGTCTCTAGGGTTCACATTAGGGACTTGTTGCAGGCCCTGTGCACAGCCAGTTATGTGCAGCTTACCCCTCCAGCACATGAACTTTAGCCATGTAAAGCAAGTGTTGGCAAGGCCCTGCACACAACCCACAACAATAGTTGTCCGGCCAGACCGTGAACCCAAACCACCAGTGGTAGCCGACCGTTCCAGCTCATGCCCTTGCACAGTCGGGTGGGCTGCAAAGTGTGACCTCTGGCCAGGCACTGTGTCCCACATTCCAGTAATGGGCAGCATGCCCCAGCTGTGCAGAGCCTTCAGTTGTAAGTAGAGGAGTGGGTCCCAAGTCCTAGCTTCTGAACAGGCCCTGTATCCAGCCCATTGAAGGCAATCAAGCCCCACTATGATTGGTCTTTGGCTTTGCAGTGTGGTGCTTGTCCGTAGGCTTTGTGGCTTGCCTTTCGTGTGAATCCAAGCTTGACACACATGGCCTCTGGCCATGTGCACAGGGGGTTGCCCACATGGCCTATGGTGTGGTCAGGTTCTGTGCGAAATGCAGCACAATGCCATACACAGCAGGGGCTGCTTGCAAGGACTGGCCTTCATCATCCGAAGGTGACAAAGTAATTAAAAAATCAAAAATGGGTTGAACTCTTCTTTAACTTCTCTCTCCCATTGAATCTCTGCAGAAAACCTAAAATACCTGCACTGGATGTATCCTACTACTGCCTGCCACATTTGATGCAGATTCATCAGATATTGCTAAAGTACTAAGCAGTTTAATATTCATTTGCCACCCGCTTTAACTTTACGTGATTGGCACAAAACTTTGCATACCAATCAACAAAAAACAAACCTTCCAATCTTCTGCCAACTATTTTGCAAATTCATAAAAGAGTGCAAATGTTATTATCAAAAAAACTATTTTTTGCTCCCTCCCTTCTTAATTCAGGCCCTCTTGCTGGTTTTCACAAACTTAAAAATCCTAAAAGCAAGTTAAAAGTACCAAGGCCTGCCAGAGTTTGTGCAGATTCTTCAAATGGCACCAAAGTTGTTAGTAAATCAAAATTATCTTTCACCCCCCCCTTCAACAGTGTCTCCCCATTTGATTAACACAACACCTAATATGCCTGCATGAGCTATCGCTGGCTAACTATTTGCACACTTGACACAAATTGAAAAAACAACACCCAAGTTATAAGCATTTTTATTTGCCCCATGTTTAATGATGCTCTGTTTATGACTTCACCGAAAACTTTACATGCTAATAGAAAACAAATCCTTTCTAGCTTCTTGGCGGGAGTATCTGTTGTATGTGGCATGGGGACAAATAAGTCACATGCAGATAGTTGATCTGGACCATGCGCAGTCGTGAAGATATCGCTAGTTCCTAAGGAGCCAGACACTCTCTCCAATTGTCATCATCCTGTACGTCCACCCAACCCACCCACTGCTAACTAAGAGAAGAGAAGCTGTCTGGAGCGTTAACAGTCAATGAGCGGTAAATCACAGATATCGCTCTGCTACCCATGGGGCCCATAAGGATTTTGACTTCAAGTAGGCTGAAGTCAGGGAGCTGGGTGTCCGGGAGGAGGTGGGTCCGCAAGGCATTTTGAAACTGAATGTAATGGAAGAAATGTGTGCAAGATAGCGCATAATGATCTCTCAATTCTTAAAAGGACATCAGTCTACCCCCTGCTGGACATCTCCCAAGTAATTCCAATGAGGTCCCATTGGGCAAACCCTTCGAGGTTGGAGACCTGCTGAAATCACGCAGTCTCTGAGGGGGGGGGGGGGGGGTTCAGTCCTGTCAGGCGGTGG
Source organism: Triturus cristatus (assembly GCF_964204655.1). NCBI lineage: Eukaryota > Metazoa > Chordata > Amphibia > Caudata > Salamandridae > Triturus > Triturus cristatus. The sequence continues at coordinate 549,120,740 of NC_140581.1, forward strand.
TCTCACTGAATAAGGTGCAATGCTACCCTCCAGCAAAACACAGCTACACGGGTGCAGGATGGTGTCATAAAAAGGCATCCATAGAGATAATCAAGAAGCCCTTCAAACTGCAGAAGATGAAGCTCTAGGTGGTAGGTAGGGTCATCCCAGCCCCCTGCAACCCACTCATGTATGCATACCAAATTTGTCGCCAGATAGCAACTGGGAATGTCAGACATATCCAGACCACCATCAAAGGGGGATTTTCATGCTGAATTGAATGCCACACAATGGCGCTTACTGGCCTATACAATGGATGAAAGTCTGGAGGTCAGGGACCAGAACAATTTCCGGGGATTGGGTATGGGAAGTTTGCCAAAACATATAAATGTCATGGAGAAACATATCAGTCAGATGCGTCCCATGGGATAAAAGGGTAGCTGGCTCCATCTGAGGAGGACATGGTCGAGGGGGTGAAGCCAACAGTTGAAAGTTAAGGGTCCCCTCCTCTAGTTGGGATTTACGCACATTAACCTGAAGACCAGAGGACTCTTCATAAAGACAAAGGGGCAGATTTATGTTCCCTGGCGCATCCCTGCAAATCAGCATGGATGCGCCAGGGAAGATGCGTCATGCAAGTTTGCCCTTGCGCGACCGCAGATGCGGTGCATCGTGGCGCAAGGACAAGCAGATACGTGACGCATCTGCCGGTGTAAGGTTGGCGCAGTGCTGAAGTTGCGTCGCAAGCGTGACGCAACTCCAGCACTGTTCCAACCTACTCTATCCCTAACATGGTACGTCAAGCCTTACGCCTGCTTCAAGCAGGCGCAGGGTTTTGACGAATCAGCGTTGGGAAAGTGACTCAGTGAAATCTTATAGATTTCACTGAGTCACTTTTCAGGGGCGTTCCTGCGACGGAACGCCCCCCCTGAGTAGAAACGCCCACATGAAACCTGACGCAGGTTTCATGTGGCGCAGGGCTTTACACCGTGACGCATCTCCATAGATGCGTCACGATGTAAATGGGGCGCAACATGGCGCAGGGTTTACGCCGCCGCTGCGTCACAAAAGTGACGCAACGGCGGCGTAAAAGGGGCGCAAGTCCCTCAATAAATCTGCCCCAAAGGATCTCCAGACAGCAGGGGCCATGTACTACTTTTTGTAAACAAATTCAGGACATGCGGACTGAGTCCCCATGTCCTGTAATGATGTGCGAAATAGTTTTCTTAGGAAGCCGCCAGCCAATCAGATTGTTTGGTGCCACAGGACTGGTCCTGGTCCCACAGTACCAAAATGGCCTGGGAGAGAAAAAGCTCCCTCAGCAATCAGATCACCCTATTTTCTAATTTTTGGTTCCATGGGACTCCTGCAGAACACTTGTGGGCCCAAGCCCGGACAGGCCTATTTTCTTTACCACTGTATGGCCACCTGAGCACCTCTTTAAACAAACATTTCTCAAAAATAGCTGTAAGAATTCACAGTCAATCATAAAAAGCAGACTTTCAGAGTAAAGTTCTACCTTTTTGCTAAATTTGTTGTAATCGCGTCCAAGTCAATCATAAAAAGCAGACTTTCAGAGTAAAGTTCTACCTTTTTGCCAAATTCGTTGTTGTTGCGTTCAGCATTTATTCTTTATCAACAACAGAAGTTTTCAATGAGAATTAACATGCCAAATCAATGTTTAGTGACTCTCTCTTTTTCCTGGCCCCCCTCTTGATAGATCACCCCAAAACTTTCCACTAAGAAATTGATGTGAAGGCACTTATTGTTGAGAAAGTCTTGTATGGATTCATCAAACAGTGCCAAAGTTATTAGCAAAAAGAAAACGCTTTTCCTGTGGAAACTCTGACCTAACTATAGCTACAGGTTGGCAGCCTCCACTGTGTAATATGTAACAGGCGTACACTTACGTACGCTTAATTATAATCAATTGTATTTGCATTTGCTAATTATTTTATTTCTCTATTGAGATAACATTTTCTAGCATGAAAAGGCCCTTCCCTTGCACCTGCGCCAATTTGGAGTGTGTTCTTACCTGTTCTCACCCTGGATAAGGAGTTAATCCGACGCTCGATATGATAGGAACGTTCCTGCGAAATAGTTGTGAATTTAAACTCAATTTAAGCAAGCCAAATGCCTTTTTGAATGGATGTCATATTATCAATGACTAAGTTATATTTGAAATGAACAATTATTTTCTGAGATTAACCAATGTTCTTATCACATCCACATGTGAGTGTATCACTAGATGCATTCAGAGCGCGAGGCAGTCAAAGTAAACTACAATTCTATGCGGTGTTTCTGCCAAAGTTACTGTGGATGATTATTGTATCCCACTTGTTGACCCTACTTATTATTTATTTTAGTCACTGTTTAAATTTACGTGTTAAAATGTGAAACAACATTCATTAATGAAGTCAAAGAGTACTGTGTGTTGAGGACAATTGAGTCGGGCGTTTATCATAACCTCTGTCTCATTAAAATAAATAGAGTTGTTAGCTGCCGAACTGTTAAATAGATAGTTTTACAATTTCTCATTATGGTTAAGCTAATTGACTACGCTAGGGGCTGCAAAGGTCATATTTTCGAGATAGCCTTGCACATATAAACCAAGGGCCTCATTTATGAAAAGTGTTGCATCGCTTCGTGAAAACACCGATGCAACACTTTTCAGTGCGACCTCCTTGTGACACCAAAGATGCGCTGTATTTACTGTACAGTGCTCCATGCTGCAAGGATTTACAGAAATGTCAGTATTTCTGACGTATCTGTAGGGGCAGTAATGATGCATCGCTGGAGTGTGTTGCTAAAGTAACTCTACTCCAGCAATCGGTCATTACACATGGGCAAGAGCCATGTTAAAGGGGTCTGCGTCAGTCTTACGCCTGCTGTTAGGCAAGCGTAAGATTTTGACTCATTGGCATCCTAGAATTGGCAACTTGAAATGTCATAGATTTCACTGCCCCACTTCTACAACCCTTTTTTACGTAGGAACACCCACTCTGCATACATTATACATGACACAGGTATGAAGTAGCTCAGTGCTTTACAAAGTGATGCATCTGCTTAGATGTGTCACTTTGTAAATATGCGCAATGTGGCACATTTTTTACTCCGCTGCAGCGCCACAAAAAGTGATCCAATGCTGGCGCAAAGGGCTCATAAGTAAGCCACCAAATTGTCTCACAAATACACATTGCATCAAATCTGTGGTTTCATATCATCAATGTGCAGAATGTTTATCTTGCAAGTCTGATCTTTGAGTAACCTGCAGAGCAGACCAAAGCTCTTCCTCACTGTTGAGTCCCCAGGGGGTACGAGTTCGTAGCTCAATAACATATCTGGCTTCCAACTGCCGTAGCAGCTTTACTCTATCTCCTCCCCTCTCTTTGATCGGGACCTGGCCTAGCCAGAAGTACCTTAATTTATAACTTCATGAATCATGGACTTCTGAAAAATGTCTGGCCACTGGGTATGCACTGTCGTGGTTGGTTATCGCCCGTGTGTGCTCCAGCTTTGGTCATTTGTGGGATAAAATGTTGTGGCAGAATATTTGCTCACTTCGGGCGGTATTACTCAGGAATGCTGGGAAATGGTCTTTTAAACCATAGGAGAGTGGGAATGAAATGGCCTATTAAGAATACCACTATTTGTGTATTTCGTAAACACCGCTCTTGTGATATGGGGCAATGAGCCATCTTATCGCCATGCTATGATGTTGCATTTGCAGTGTAACAAGTCGATTTTTTGCTGTGTTAATGTTTCATGTTTTTAATATGCACATGATTTTCTAGGGCCCGTTTGCCCATTAAGGGCGTAATTTACAGGTGATAATATTGATCCGCATTAGATATGACAATATATATGTTTTGATCTGTGGAAATGAATCACACCACAAATAACGGCCCAAAGTGAAATATGTTGTCCATTTTGGGTGGTTCCATATGTAACATATTTGAAACATCAAACGATGATCTATCAAGGATGTTGATGTGTTGAGCCAGTTTTTGTAATGGATTACGTAAATTAATTATTTACACACCACGATGTACCAAAACTAGCCTAAAATGGCCGCCACAAGAACATGTATAAGCGAGCCCTTTTAAGTCCTTTGTTTATTTTTTGTAATGACTTTTCGACCGACGAATAAAATGATTTGTTATTTAAAGGTGATGAATTATGTGGTAACTAAAACTGATGAAGGCCAGGTGGCCGGAACACGTGTGTTAGCTTCTTGATTCCTGGCACAAGCTGGAATAAACTGAATTTATTGCATCGAGCCCGAGTGCGCAGCTTCATGTGTCCTGTGACATTGGTGTTTGAAATTAAAAAAAAAAAAAGAATATATATATATATATATTATCTACTGGCGGTCGCCAGTAGATAGTTATAGTTAGGACCGAGTTCCCATAGGAAATCTGAAAATTCTATTTTGAATAACTTTGGCGCCGGTTGACTTATCTTCGTGAAATTTTCAAAACTAATGGGGCGCTCCGCTCAGCTCCTACCCTGAAAGTCTCGGGGTGATTCGTCAAGCGGGGGCAGAGAAAAAAGGGGGGTCCCAAAACACGTTTTCCCCATGCATTTTCCCATAGGACCTTTAGTCGAAGGTACAGCCCGAACGGCTGAACAGAATGACTTGAAATTTGGCAAAGAAGTAGTCCTCAGGTCAGGCATGTGCCTTTTGCATATATGGTGTCAATCTGTTCAGTAGTTCCTGAGAAAATCAAAAGTAAAATCACATATATATCTGGGCGGAGCCTAACTACACATCTCATCGTGATATCTGATTGGCTGTCAGCACTTCATCCAAGAAGTGTTGGCAGCCATCTTGGGACGAATATACATGATAACACCTCATTAAAAAGCATTGCAGTTAATAGAAGGTTTTAAGACTTTAGTTACATTATAAATCATTTGTTGATGGTACCATACTCATTTTAGGTATTGTGGTGTGTTCTAGGGTGATTTTACCATGTGAAAAAGCCTTCTGCTGTGATATCATGAATCATGTTTGAGAGAAAACTATTTTCTCATGCTTTTCCCACAGAGGTTTGGAAGGTGATCTATAAGCCAAACTGAGAGCATATTTTCTGTAAATTCACATTATCTTTCTCAGTCACGTGAGAATGAAGTCTGACATTTTCAATAAAACATGTACATCCAACAAGGGCAGAGACTGCCAGTTGTTTCCTTTGTGTTCTACTGCAGCTTCCCAGAGTGTTCTAAAGAACAACTAGAGCGCTAACAGTCCTACTTATGACAAACGCATGGCACAACTGAAGCCATCTTGGTTGGAATAAAGTGGTAACTCTTAAAACATTTAATTTAAAAAGGAACAAAATGAGGGGGTTCATTTTGCCATAGAAAGTATAATTAGTGCTGCAGAAAGAAAAATTAGGGCACATTTTGAGTGACTTCTCAAATCCTCTTCTATTTCATTAAAAAATTCTGACATGCAGACTGAAACATGCACTTTCAATACCAGCAGCAGACTTCCCTGGTGAGCAGTAGCTTTACTACAGTGATCTAATAAGCAACTAGAGTGCTAACATTCAGAATTTATGGCAAATGTGTGACACATCTGAATGCCTTCTTGATGGAACCAAAGTAAAAAACTGAAAGTATTTCCTACTGAGGAGACTGCAGTAAATGAGGAAATTAGGAAACTTCATAACAAATAAATCTCCCAAGATGGCCACCAGAGACAAAAGAGCCCAAATGTAGCCCAAATATCACCCAGATGTAGCCCAAGTATAGGTCAATGACAGAATGTCCCAGAGTGTTCTAATGAACAACTAGAGCGCTAACAGTCTTACTTATGACAAAAGTATGGCGCACCTGAAGCCATCTTGATTGTAATAAAGTGGTAACACTTAAAACATTTAATTTACAAAGGAACAAAATGAGGGGGTTCATTTTGCCATAGAAATTATGATTAGTTCTGCAGAAAAAAAAATTAGGGCACATTTTGACTTCTCAAATCCTCTTCTATTTCATAAACAAATTCTGACATGCAGACTGACACATGCACTTTGAATACCAGCAGCAGACTTCCCTGGTGAGCAGTAGTTTTACTACAGTGATCTAATGAGCAACTAGAGTGCTAACATTCAGAATTTATGGCAAATGTGTGACACATCTGAATGCCTTCTTGATGGAACCAAAATAAAAAACTGAACGTATTCCCACTGAGGAGACTGCAGTAAATGAGGAAATTAGGAAACTTCATAACAAATACATCTCCCAAGATGGCCACCAGAGACAAAAGAGCCCAAATGTTGCCCAAATATCACCCAGATGTAGCCCAAGTATAGCCCGATGACAGAATGTCCCAGAGTGTTCTTAAGAACAACTAGAGCGCTTACTGTCTTACTTATGACAAAAGTATGGCGCACCTGAAGCCATCTTGATTGGAATAAACTGGTAACACTTAAAACTTCATAACAAATAAATCTCCAAAGATGGCCACCAGAGACAAAAGAGCCCAAATGCAGCACAAATATCACCCAGATGTAGCCCAGATGTAGCCCAATGACAGAAGTGTGCAAAACACTTATTTTTTGTGTATTTGCAGTTTTATATAGTGCAGACTTGTCAGGTATTGGAGTGCTTTACATGAGCATTGGTTACATCACACAAGATCAAATTCATTTTGGTTGTAGACATGGGGAGATCAAGTGATTTGACCAGAATCACAGAATGTTGAGCTGAAGCAGAAACTCCAACCTGGTTCCCCAGTTGCAAAGTCTGCAGCTCTGGAAGTAACACCACATCCTCTCCCCTAGGTGCAACATTTAATCAAGTGGTCAACTGGATAAAAAAACATAAAGATTACAAATAATTTAAAAGTTCTTTGTCGCTATTTGAAAACTCAGAAAATATGTCCTCATTTTAGTTTTTTAGAGCACTAACCATAATTTTGATGCAAATAAGACCCTCTCATATATGTAATTTCTAAAGGAAATACTCTAGGTAGTACAGTTTTGATTACATCAAGATGACGTCAGGCGTTCCACACTTTTGTAATAAATATAGAATGTTATCAATCTAGTTGTTCATTGGGATACTGTTGAGAGGCAGAGGCCAGGGGCACGGACTCTGAAAATTGAAGGCAGGTAGGAGAGTGCAGAGGCAACAATTTTACCACACTGGGCAGGCAGGAAGGGCAGTGACAGCACAACAGACTATGGAGGGCAGTGGAAAGGGGGGCAGGGGCAACAAACCAACAATACAGGACTGGCAAGAGAGGCTGTGGCAATATAATAGACCATTGTGGGCAGAAGGAAGAGGCAGTGGTAGTACAACCATACATGCCAACAGACCCGTTTCAGCCAGGAAACGTCCAATGTTTTTAAGCTCAAATGGGCTTTATTTGATCTGTCTCCTGTCTACAATCTCCTCTTTTTCAATGTAACTCAAAGGGGAAAATCAATATCCCAGTTTTTTTCAAAATCTCCCTCTTACCAAGTTCAAAATGTTCGCAAGTATGGTACATTGGATCATGGTAGGCAGGAGGAGTTGGCGTAGGGACATGGACTCGGATAACAGAGGACAGGAGGGACATGGAGAGGTGCACCAAACTGACCCTACAGGGCAGGCATCAGGGTTTGCAGCAGCACAATACACCACACAGCGCATGAGGGACGGGAGTGCAGCACAACAATCCATAGAAAGCAATAGGGAGGGGACAGGACCATGCACATGGACAACAGAGAACAGAGGGGAAAGAGGCAATGGTAGCTAGCTGACCATAATGGACAGACAGGAGAGAAAGCTGCAGCATAACAGACCATAAATGGCAGAGGGATGGATCAGGGGCATTACAATGGAACAGACAAGCCAGGAGGGAGGGAATAGGGGTCTGCACATGGAAACAGAGGGCTGGGGACAAGGGGGCAGGGCAGGAGCAGCAAGATGACCATGGAGGTCAGGCATGATGGGCACTAGAAACAAGACACACCATTGAGTGCAACAATGAGACTATGATGGCATACACACAGACCATGGAGGGAAGGTGGGAGGGGGTCAGGGGCAGCTAGCTGACCACACAGGGAAGGTGGGAGGGGCCATGGCAGCACAGAAGACCATGCATGGCAAGCGGGAGGGTTAGTGGCAGCACAATGGCTATGATGGGCAGGAAGGAGTGTGCAGGGGCATGCACAAAGGACCATGGAGGATAGAAGGGAGGGTCAGGACCTGGCACAGACAAGAGAGTTCAGGGGAAGGGGCTTCTCAACAGACTGCGCGGGGCAGGCAGGAGGAGCAGTTGCAGTACAACAGACCAGGGAGGGCAGAAGGGTGTGGCAGTAAAATGGACCTTGGAGGACAGGAGGAAGGGGATAGGGGCATGGCATGTGGACAGGCAGGGTGGAGGTGGCAGGGACAAGTTACAGTCATCTGACAATGCTAGGCAGGTGGGAGGGGAGTAGCAGCTCAACAGAACACTCAGAGTAGATAGGAGTGGCAGGTCCATGGTACATGGTGGGCAAAAAGGATGGAGCAGGGGCATGCATAAAGACATCGGAGGGCAGGGGGAAGGAGAATAGGGGCGGCAAGCTAAGCACAGAGGCTAAGCAGGAGGTCAATGATTGGCCATATAATTGGGCAATGGAGGGCAGGTGGAGTGGACTGGTACATCATGCTAAATGGAGGGCAGTGGCAGCACATCAGACCATGCATGGCAGGAGGGAGGAGGCTAGTCCATGGATTCAGATAACAGAGGATAGGGAGGAGGTGGATGGGGCAGCAAGCTAACTGTTCAGAGAAGGTGGGTATTAGGAACTTTATTGTTTTTAAAATGTGTGTCTGTGCGAACTACTTAAAATATGAACAAGTATGCAGCATAATCTCACTTTTATTCAGGAAGAAGAGGACGTTTGTGACTGTGACTCCGGGCTCACTTGGCAGAAACACCCCCTGACCCTCCACCCCCATCGCAAAATGTAATGCCCGTGAAAAGGGTAGGTGGACGCAGTGTTATATAGAACATAGTCCTGAGAGCACGATTGAAAATGAAAACTAGATATAGTATATGGTATAAACTATGCACCAAAAAGTGTGATATAAGATGAACCGGGGCATGAAATATAATATGCAATACATTGTGCGCAATGACAGATTCATTGGAGAGCGCGAGATAGCACAGGCACTAGCGTGTGCTATGCAATATGCGCCTTGGAGTGTAATATGCACAGGGCAGTGTTGTGTAACCTAACTAGTCTCTAAAGTTGTAATATAAAATATGTGCTGGGGAGTGTAACATTGCATATGCACTGTGACAAAGATATGGATACCAGATTGTAATATATATGGCATAGCGCTGTGCGTTATAACATAGGCATCGAGGAAGGCACGTTAGATGGGACAATATAACCCGTGCGAAGGCAAGTGTGGCATGACATATTCACGGGGTGGTGTTACAGTGCACATGGGCTAGAGAGTGTCATAGCATACGCACTAGCTGGTGGAATACAACACAGAGGTGTGAGGCACTCGGCGGGCACTGGTGGGTGTAACACAGCATTGGGCTCAGCCCGGTGCACGCTGTGACTCTCAAGTGAGATTCATCTCCTTTCCAGAGAGTAAAATAAAAAGTATTACACATCCGGTTTTATTAACCGTGAGGGGGGTTTCTTGCATAGTTTGGTCAAATTTTTGTCGAATCCCCTTTGAATGGCTTGGTGTGCGTGTATATTAAATGTGCCCGTCAATAGCTATCCATGTTTGTATAAATAAACGACAAGGGTGTCTACTTGGAGAGTACCCACTGGTGGGGACGCCGGGATTAGGCATGGTGGGTCGTCAGACACGTCAGAGCTTCACTAGCGATGTAAATACATTCCACGTGGATTCATTCTATGCATAGACGCCCTTTAATGAATATCACGCAAATCGTCATGGTGATAATTACATACGGTTTGTCCAGCATGTCCTAGGTGTTTCTATAAATATATTTATTTTTTAAATAATAAAAAACAAAGGCCGGCCCCGGGGCATGGGGTCCCCGGGGCCATAAGTGGCCTGAGGAGGGAGGCCACGCAGCCCCCTCCTACAGAATTTAAAAAATAAAAGGCCATGACCCGGGGGTTGGGGTCCCCGGGGCTGATTAAGACCTTGGGAGTGTCAGGATTGGTCAAGGTAGTTTAGAACCTAAGCGATTGGGTCCTACATTCAAACTCAGGCAAGGTTATACCCAGTTGCACTCCCCCATTAATTGGTCTCAGTTAGTGGCGAGGCAAATTGTAAAATTATAGTTAGAGAACTTCAAGCACCTCACACTGCTCCAACATGGCGGCCTTGGGTATTGGGTTAGCGCTCTAGTATTGCACCCATGTTTTGACAGCTCAGCTGTATCGAGCGCGCTCACCTGATTACCGGCGCACTTCAACTGAATTCCTTCGCCGGCTGACGCGTTCTTTTCTCCTCAGAACGTGCCGTTTTTTCCTGTTCGATTCCAGGTACTGGGCCTGACAGACAGGCCCAGTCCCTGAATCTAGATTCTTCCACAGGAGCCGAACAGCTGAAGTTCCTCGAGGATTATTTCCCAACTCCCCAATGCCCCTAAACCAGAATCTCTCTGATATCAGAAGCAGGGGGGAAAGGGGAATGGGACAGAAAGAGAGACTGCCACACTGATGTCTTCGTAAGATGCTTCCCAGGTAGGGACTTTCTGCACCTGCAAAATTTAGCACAAAATTATTACAGCCCTAAACGCCTAACATACCCTCTAATGCTTGCAATCCTACACTTCTAGCACCCAATGGTTACCTTGTCTTGTGTGGAACCTTGCCTCTCTCTGGTAATATGTGCTTTCCAAGTAATACTCTTTAATATCAAAAATGTCTTGAACACATTCATTCAGCAGGAGACTAGTTCCGGAGATAGCTCTGCAGAGTTGGTGATGTCGGTAAGTAACAATATATATATATATATATTCCTGCCTACTAGTTGTGTTGAGTGCTGGTAAAACCCCTACTTCAAGAGATGAGGAGTACTCCGGAGATTTTCAGAATCACAGTCACTGCTAATGAACAGCATCTTCTCAATAGCAAATGTCTCTAGAGAATTTCCAAAAGAATTGTCTTTAATTTCAAGTGAAAAAAGTTCAAGCTCCAAAAAGAATTAGGAACACTGGAACGATAATTCTGAGACAACTGAAGGTTTTTTCTGACCAATTGTACAGCACTGACGAGTGCTGCCTCACATAAAGGATACGTTCTCTGGAAGCTGGTGCGATGAGGGAAAACGGAAACTCTCTCTCAGAAATTACAGAAAAAATACCTCACCAAGGCGTCACTGTATGATGCGAGCGTTAGAACCTCGCAGGAAATTCAGTTCGGAGATTCAAATGAGTCTGGAATCGAACAGGAAAAAAACGGCACATTCTGAGGAGAAAAGAACGCGTCAGCCGGCGAAGGAATTCAGTTGAAGTGCGCCGGTAATCAGGTGAGCGCGCTCGATACAGCTGAGCTGTCAAAACATGGGTGCAACACTAGAGCGCTAACCCAATACCCAAGGCCGCCATGTTGGAGCAGTGTGAGGTGCTTGAAGTTTTCTAACTATAATTTTGCAATTTGCCTCGCCACTAACTGAGACCAATTAATGGAGGAGTGCAACTGGGTATAACCTTGCCTGAGTTTGAATGTAGGACCCAATCGCTTAGGTTCTAAACTACCTTGACCAATCCGGACAGGGAGGGCCAAATTAATTTTTTTCAACAAAAAAAATTAGGGTGCAGAGCCTGCGGGATGGGGTCCCCAGGGCCAGTAAATTAGAAAAAGAAGGGGGGCCACACAGCCAACCTTCTTAAAAAATAAAATAAATAAAAGACCGGCATCGCGCCGGAGGCCACGCCCCCTCCTTGCAGCACTCTGCAAACACGCCCCTGGCCAGTTGTAAGTTGGGGAATTAATTCCCCTTCAATACTGAAGGTCCCTGAGGGCCAACTAGCCCAACAGGCATCTCCAGTATGCGCCAGGGAGCTGCGTTGCAGACAGGTGTTCTGAGGCCACGCCCCTTTTTACACCTCTATGCAACGCAGCTCTGTGGCGCTTACTGGAGGTACCTAGTGGGCTAGTTTGACCCTAGGGACCCTTAAGATTCAAGGGGACTTAATCTCTCAACTTAGAACGGCCACAGGGCGCGTTTACACAGTGGTGAAGGGAGGGGACGGGGCCTGAGGTGACATGTGCAAACACACCCTGTGGCGCGTTTTAAGTTAGGGAAATAATTCCCTTTCAATACTGAGGGACCCTGGGGGCCAACTAGCCCACCAGGTGCTTCCAGTAAGCACCACTGCGCTGCGTTGCAGAGAGGTGGTCTAGGCCGTGCCCCTTTTTACATCTCTCTGCAACGCAGCTCTGTGGCGCTTACTGGAGGTACCTAGTGGTCTAGTTGGACCCTAGGGACCCTCAGGATTCAAGGGGACTTAATCTTCCAACTTAAAACAGCCACAGGGCATGTTTACACAGTGGGGAAGTGAGGGGACGGGCCTGAGGTGACGTGTGCAAACACGCCCTGTGGCGCGTTTTAAGAGGTAGTTTTAATCCCCTGCCCTATTATATACTAGGGGCTTACAGGGGAGGTCATGCTGATCACACGGTGATCCCAACGCATAGTGTTCCCTAGTGTATGTAGGTGGTTTCACTGTATTCCGAGTGTCTTTTAACATAGCACTGGCTCTAGGACTGGTTAGTCAGACTCAGTTACCACCAGTATCCGTCTGAAAAAGTTGAGGGTACAGGATGATTTTGCAACAAGGCTTCTTTCTGCTCTTCTTTTTGTTCTTTCTGCAGGTTATCCTTCTTCCTGCACTTTTCTTCGTCTTTGAGGACTTCTGTTGCTTCTTCCTGCATTTCTTTTTTTCTTTCTGTGCGTTTTTTCTTCTTTCTACACATGTCCTATCTCTGTAGGCATAGTTAGAAATTAGCATTTAAAAAACCTTTGAAATTCACTGAAAAAACCATAGGTTTTAGGCACGTTATAGTTAGGAATTAGCATTTAAAAAACCTTAGAAATTCACTGAAAAAAACATAGGTTTCAGGGGCGTTATAGTTAGCTGGACTTTTCACTTGTACAAAACCATTGAAATTCCCCCGTTATAGTTAGTTCAGCTAACTATAACTCGCGCGCCCGCAATGCACTGCTGATGACGTCACATATTACATCACTCATGACATGGTCAGTGACATCACTCATGACATCACTGATGACATCATCCTTGTGATAGTGTGGCAGACCTCCTCTCCCCCAATATAACCTTTGATACACACATTCAAAAATAGAAACTAAAATTTTCAAAACAATTGACATACCAATATCAGTTACCTATTCAGTAATTCTAAGATCCACATACACATCCACTCATTCACCAACAGTCCTATACAGTCACTCATACATGTACTCACTCATCATATGTACTCATACACCTATACATCCTGTTACACAACGCCACTCATCCATAAAGTTACTCACGCACATAGTCACTCATGCTAATAAAGAATCAAACATCCATTTACTTGCATATACAGTTATACACACACCACCACACTTACTTCTACAGAAACTTACACATACTTAGTCTTTTAAACAATCACTTATAGAAACACATACTTATTCATACAGGAACTCTTTCAATCTCTCACTCTCACATATACTCACTTATATACACCAATAGTCACATATACTAGTTTAAAACATATGTAGTTACTCATAATGACACTATTGAGACAGTCATTCACTCACTAACACACCCATGCACACACTCATCCACCCATACAGTCCTGCACACATGCTGTCTTCAACACATACAAACAGTGAGTCACTCATTCATACACCTATGCACTACGTAATACCCCCCACCGAACCATACAGACACTCAGACACTCATACTGATACTCAAAAAACCAACTAATAACCTATATAGACACTCATGTAGCTACTCACCAACCCATGCAGCCACTTATACACAAAGTGAGAGACTGATACAGATATTTACATATTTAAACATTACTCACTAAGCCATGTATTCACTAAGATACACTTAATCAGTCAGTTATACAATCAATTTTTCAAAAACAAATCATCCATTTAGACACTTATATACCCATTTATTCTTCCATCGACCTTCAGATATACATATATAAAACATATGTAATTTTCAGAAAAACACACATTCACTGGATGATGTCATCAGTGATGTCATTTGAGATGTCATCAGTGATGTCATGAGTGATGTCACTGACCATGTCATGAGTGATGTAATATGTGACGTCATCAACAGTGCATTGCGGTCGCGCAAGTTATAGATAGCTGAACTAACTATAACGGTTGAATTTCAATGATTTTGCACAAGTGCAATGTCCAGCTAACTATAACACCCCTGAAACCTATGTGTTTTTCTGTGAATTTCTAAGGTATTTTAAATGCTAATTCCTATCTATAACGTGCCTGAAAGCTATGGTTTTTTAAGTGAATTTCAAAGGTTTTGTAAATGCTAATTTCTAACTTTAACGTAACTGAAACATATATATAAAACCAACCCTTTCTTTCAGGAAAAAGGTACTCCGGACACTCTAGGATGCTTCTAATATTTATTTAGCAACAAGAAGTCACACACCGACGCGTTTCGCCGTTAAGGCTTGTTCACGGTGAAGCTAGCAATGTTACACTTCTGTTTGCGTACTTTCATTCATACCAATAGAAATAGGACTAACGCATTGCTGTAATACAGATCATCTTTGTCCGCCATCTTATAATGGCTACGAGTGCTCTTCCACATCCAGGCTTTATCCAGGCCCTTAATAACAACAATCTAAACATAGAACTTACATCTCAGATCAGCAGCAATAAGATAGCGTTCCTGGATGTGGAGGTAATGGTACAGAATAATCATTTTGTAACCAAACTACACAGAAAAGATACTGCGGGGAATAGCTTGCTATTTGCATCCAGTGCTCATCCATATAGCCTAATCCAAAGCATACCTTATGGTGAACTGATTCGAGCCAAAAGGAACAGCAGTACTACAATAGAATTTGAAAAGGAAAAGGCTGTTATGTGTAACAGATTTAGAGAACGAGGATACACCCAGAAAGTGATTCAAACAGCTGTGACTAAAGTAGACCAACTAGAAAGGGTATCTCTTTTAAATTCAAAGCTGAAATCCAGTCAAGCAGAATTACAAATGAGGTTTATAACCACCTACTCTAATCAAGCTTTTCAAGTTCGCAAAATTTTTAAGCGCAATTGGCATATCCTGAAAACCGATCCAACTTTGGATAAATATTTACATGAAGCACCCCAAATAACATTCAGAAGGGGGCTGTCTCTTACAGATGAGCTTAGCCGGAACCAAATAACATCGAAATATAGAAAGGACTATCAAGCCAATAATACGGGCTTCACTTGTTGTTGCATTGCAAAGCCTGCATTAACAGTAAAAACTGTACCAAAATCAGAGTGCCCAACAGTAATAGGGACTTCCTTATTAAGGGCAGCTATGATTGTAACACTGAGTTTTGTGTTTACTGTTTAATATGCCCATGCAAAAAACTCTATATAGGAAGCACCAAACATAGTGCGAAAAAATGAGTTCTTAAGCACAAAAGGGCAATAAGGAACCTTGATGAACAGTACCCTGTCGCCCACCACTGTAAGTCAATGCATGGTCAGAAAGACAAATTACTTTCATTTGTCGTTTTAGATGCTGTAAAATCTCAGAGACGTGGTGGGGATAGAGAGCGCCAACTGCGGGTTTTAGAGTCTAAATATATAATAGACTTTGAAACATTAATGCCTATAGGATTGAATTCCAGTGAGGAACTGGTAATACATGTAGGTTGATAGGGTGTGTAATAAACTGAGGGTGGTAAAATCTGGTATTTGGCCTGTAGTAATATGGAACATGATTGATATTCAGGTCAGAGATTCAACAATGGATAATATGTTGAACCGGACTTCCTAACTGTATTTATAATATAATTTTAATTTAATGTAATGTTTTTCAGGCAATGATCATAAGTAGGTTTTAATTTATTGCACTTGTCTTTATTTTTTTATCTTTTGTTATTAGGACAATGCATTCCAGGATCATTGAATAGATCAACACAATCCGTATTGGGTTTCTTGGAATTATGAGACGTTACTGCGCATAAGGAATGTTGTCATCATCAAACTTTAATATGTTCATGATTGTACTAATGCCCACTGGGGCAATATTGTACTGTTGAATAAGAAATTGTGCCCACTTGTATCTAAATTAATTATGTGGAAATGTTTTTATGCCGATGTCTATAATCCATGTGACCTTGATATAATGAAATTAAGAATAAGCAGGTAATTTACGGCTTTGCTATATTCAATGCAAATTTGTGGAAGAGCACTCATAGCCATTATAAGATGGCGGACAAAGATGATCTGTATTACAGCAATGCGTTAGTCCTATTTCAATTGTTATGAATGAAAGTAAGTAAACGAAAGTGTAACATTGCTAGCTTCACCTTGAACAAGCCTTAACAGCGAAACGCGTCGGTGTGTGACTTCTTGTTGCTAAATAAATATTAGAAGCATCCTGGAGTGTCCGGAGTACCTTTTTCCTGAAAGAAAGGGTTGGTTTTATATGTTTTGAAAATGCCGGTTTTCCCGATGGACCGCCGCAAGGCAAAGCCCTGAGCTACCGGCACTTTGTAGTGGAGATATATACATATATATATTTATAATTATACCTGTAGATTTATATATATATATATATATATATATATATATATATATTCACTCAAAAAAACCATAGGTTTCAGGGGTGTTATAGTTAGCTGGACATTTCCCTCGTACAAAACCCTAGAAATTCCCCTGTTATAGTTAGTTCAGCTAACTATAACTCGCGCCCCCGCAATGCACTGCTGATGATGTCACATATTATATCACTCATGACATGGTCAGTGACATCACTGATGACATCACTGATGACATCACTGATGACATCACTGATGACATCTCAAATGACATCACTGATGACATCACTGATGACATCATCCAGTGAGTATGTGTTTCTGTAAAGTTTTAATATGTTTACTATATATAGGGAAAGGCCTGTTGAAGAATGAGTGGGTGTATAAGTGTGTGAATGGATGATTTTGTAGGTGTGTAACTGACTCTATAAGTGAGTCATTAAATGTATCTTACTACAGACTAGTGACTAAACTGTGTGAATGTCTGTATGTGTCTGTGTGTTGGTGTATAAGTGGCTGCATGGTTTTGTGAATAGCTATATGAGTGTCTATATGGGTTATTGATTGGTTGTCTGAGTATCTGTATGGGTACCTGAGGGTTTGTGTGCATAGGCTGTGTGTGACTCTGTGCATAGATGTGTGAGTGGGTGATTCTATGGGTGCATGGTTTTAAGAGTGCATCTGTGATGAACTGTATGGTTGAGTGAGTGTATGTATGGGTGTGTTAGGGATTGAATGTATATCTCAGTGGTATATTTGTGACTAACTACATATGTGAAAGGCAGTATATATGCGTGTAAGAGTATATAAGTAGGTATATGTGAGAGTGTGTGATTGTGAGAGTGGCTGTATGGATGAGTGTGTGCTTGTATCAATGATTGTATAAGAGCGTAAGAATGTGGTACTATTTTTATGAGTAAGTGAACTTGAGTGTGTATAACTGCATAGGTGAGTAAATGGGAGTGTAAATAATTATTTGCATGACTGACTAGGTGTGAGAGTACCTCTATGGATGATTGGTGGTGTGTGAGTGTCTATGTAGGTGTATAAATGCATATGATAGTCTTGTACAGAGTGACTGTAAGTATGAGTGACTGTACAGGTGAATGAGTGGGGATGTATGTAGACCTAAGAGTTAATAAGTGGGTATGTAGTTATTGGCATTGGAGTATCTATGGTTTTGAGAATGGACGTCTGAAATTTTGAGTTGGTGTATCAACGGTTAAATTAGGGTGTCAGAAGATACAGTAATTTATCACATGGATGACGTCATCGAGGGAAATGTACGAGGGAAATGTCCAGCTAACTATAACACCCCTGAAACCTATGGTTTTTTCAGTGAATTTCTAAGGTTTTTTAAATGCCAATTCCTAACTATAACGCCCCTGAAACCTTTGGTTTTTTCAGTGAATTTCAAAGGTTTTTTAAATGCCAATTCCTAACTATAACGTGCATGAAACTTATGGTTTTTTCAGTGAATTTCAAAGGTTTTTTAAATGCTAATTCCTATCTATAACTTATCTCTGAAGATATCATGTTTAATGATTTTGATTGGATTTTTATATTTTTCAAATTCAGTGTGTCAATTTCATTAATTACATTTTTTTAAAATACTTTTTAATCACCATTTTCTAAACTTATTTTTTCAATTAAATCTTTTAAAAATTAAAAAATATTATTTGAACTTAATGGGTTTTTCAAACCTATTTTTTATATTTTTCAAAATATTTTTGTAACTATATGTGGAAAACTTTATTTTATATATTTTTGTTCAATGTTTTTGGATCCGCGCACCCTAAGTGCACCGTTCCCGATCCCTACGCGGTAGCATCCGCGCATGGTATGCGTTGGGTACGTGTTCAGTGCGCGATCGCAATGCGACCGGTACACGACTCCCAGCGTATACGCAACACGTTCGATGTACGTAACGCGACGTTTACGTGCTTCCGCGATGCGCCATCTGCGTCTATGACGCGGTAGGTGCGCGGAGCCCGCGAAATATTTAACATTTAAAAAAACATAGATATATCTATTTCATGTGAATATTAATTGAAGACAAACTCTAAACTAGTCTTAAAACTAATATATTTTTACATCTAATCCTATAATTCTTTTTAATTCAATTTCGCGGATGCGTGCTGGGTGCGTGCTGCGTAAGTGCACGGTGCGCGGATCCCATGTGACCTGCAAAAAAAGAGATTTGATTGGTTCATTACACTTCCTATTCTAACTATTGAAAGACCCCACGCATTTCAATCATTCTTAGAGCTTCTTTGGAGGAACATCTCACACCTTAGAACTAGAAGAAACTATTTGGGGAAGATTTCCACAGCTGCAATTTTTCTGAAGACAATGGTTTCTGCACAGCAGCCACCATCAGAATCAGACCATTCGTCCAATGAGGAATTTGTTGTGGAACCTCCACGCCCAGAAAGATACCCCTCTATGGTGTGGAAATGTTTTGCCTTCCCAGAAGGACAAAATAAAACTAATTCAACTAAAGTGACATGTAAAATATGTCAAAGAGTGCTTTCCAGAGGAGATCCATCAAAAAAATACTCTTGTGGGACTGCAAGTATGTTAAAACACCTGAAGACTCTGCATCCCGTGAACCTGGCCAAGCAGGAATGCAGAAGACTCCGACAGCAGCCTCAGCCAGCAGTGGCAAGCACTTCTGCAGCATCACCATCAAGCACTCACCCGGACATACGTCCAGAATTTGGAAAACTAAAAATTAGTTGCATTAAATGCAACAAACTACTATGTTACGGTGAGCAGTCAATTGAACTAATCTGTCGAGCGCAGCAAAACCACAAGTGCTAAACTTGTGTTTATTTTTATTTTTGCAGAAGTTGACTGTTTTGTTCCTCCTGTTGTCTTTTTTTCCTTTTGAAAAAAAAAAAATAACAAAATTGTTCCAAAAAGTACCAAAAAATTAAAAAAGAAAAAAAAAGTTCTTCTAAGAACTAACTTTCCTGGTTTAAAAAAAGAGCTAAATTTCTTTGTTAGTGTGTGAAAGTTTAGATGAATGTATGTGTAGTACATAATTGACTGAATGAATGCATTAGTAGCGTATGGTGAATGTATAAGTGCAGAACTATGAGGAAGTGCTGCAGCATCACGCAGTAACCTCTTTAACTGCAGTGTGCTGTAGTACTTCAGAAGCACAGGGATGCAACATATGTACATAAATATGTTGCAAATCTATGCTTCTCTCTGCATGGCTGCTTAAACTGCAAGATACAAATCACAGATATATAAAATTCACACAGCTAACAAAATGTTTTAACTTTAACTTACAAAAACTGTAAATGATGTCGCTTTAAAATATTCACCGAATCTAAAGATGAATTTTTGGAGGATGCACCACGCCCACAACGTTTTCCTTCAGTGATGTGGAAATTTTCTACTTTTCTCGAGGGGCAAACAAAGACCAATGCCACCTTTGTCACGCGCAAGATTTTCAAAAGAGTTCTGTTACGAGGGGATCCTAACAAAAAATACTTGTGCGGCACAGCAAGTATGATGAAACACCTAAGGACCCTTCATCCAAACAATCTTGCACGAGAAGAGTGCAAACAGATGAGAAACACTCCTGTTCTGTATCTGTAAAAAAGAATCACAAATAAATGTATATTAATAACTTTCAAATTTATACTATTCCATTACTGTACAAACACATTTTATATAAATACTGACTAAGAAACTATAGCCCTGAACCACAAGTGTGACGATGGTTAAAACACTACATGCATAGTGCATACTACTTTGAAGCAGTTCATGCCCTAAAGCCTACCTCACTAAAACACTACATGCTAACTGACTAAATGATTACAGTACTATAAGGAGACACACTGGGTGAGTGACAGGGTGTTTGCTAGAAGTGTATCAATACTAACTAGGGAATTGAAGGTGTGAAACACAACTGTGTAGGTGATTAGAGGCCTGCATGCATAGTGAATAGGCATTTAAAGCAGTCCATGTGGTAAGGCCTGGCTCACTGCATGACTACTTGGGTACTGACTGAATGATTAGAGTACAGCAAGGAGAGTGCCTAGGTGAATTTATAAGTGGTAGGCTTTTCGCACAGGGAATGGATTAGTACTTGGTACTGAATGGGTCACTAGAAAAGTGCAAAGGCAGTGACAGGATGTTTGCTGGACTGTACGGATAATGACTAGGGAATTGAAAGTGTTAAAGACAAGTGTCTAGGTGGTTAGAAGACTGCATACATAGTAGATAGGGGTTTGAAGCAGTCCACGTGCTAACGCCTGGCTCAGTGCATGAATACTTAGGCACTGACTGAATGATTAGAGTACTGCAAAGATAGTATCTTGGTGAATTTATAAGTGTTTGAGTTTTCGCACAGTGAATGGATTAGTACATGATGCTGAATGGGTCACTAGAGGACTGCAAAGGGAGTAATAGGGTGTTTCCTGGAAGTGTATGGATACTGACTAGCGAATTGAAAATGTGAAAGACAATTGTATAGTATGTTAGAAGACTGCATGCATACTGCATAGACATTTGAAACAATCTAAGTGATAATGTATAGTTCACAACATGAGGACTTAGAAACTGACTAAATCATCAGACTACTACTAGGTTAGTGCCTGGGTAAAACTTTTAAATTTTCAGTTCTGGCACATTGAATAGAATAGTACATGGTACTGCACTTTAGTGTCAAACCCTGACTCATTTTATCAATGCATAAGCAAAGAATAGCTTCTAAAGCTACTAAAACTTGACAACATGACCGATTTCAAAACAGTTATCTGTCATCAAATACACTATGTTACCAAATGCTTCTCTGACAATCCTTACCCAAATGTACACAGAC
This sequence comes from Triturus cristatus, assembly GCF_964204655.1. Taxonomy (NCBI): domain Eukaryota; kingdom Metazoa; phylum Chordata; class Amphibia; order Caudata; family Salamandridae; genus Triturus; species Triturus cristatus. Next base: position 549,142,289 of record NC_140581.1, read on the forward strand.
TCACAGTGTGATTTTAGACAAGCAACACTATCCCTAGCAGTTTACCGAAACTCATTCACTAGTCTAGAAGAGTTAATGGTACTGCACACAATCTACATATTTCAGGACTGCACTTTTGTGTCAAAGCCTAACTCATTTAATCAACGCATAAGCAAAGTCTGGCTTCTAATCCTACTAAAAGTTGACAACATGACAGGTTTTAAAAGTTATCTGTCAGCAAATACATGATGTTACCAAATGCTTCTCTCACAGTGATCACAAATACACACTAACTCACAGTGTGATTCTAGACAAGCACCACTATCCCTAGCAGTTTACCAAAACTCATTCACTACAGTGCAAGTGGTAAGGGAACTGCACCCAATCTACATATTTCAGGACTGCACTTTTCTGTCAAAGCCTGACTCATTTAATCAAAGCATAAGCCATAACTGTCTTCTAAAACTACTAAAACTTCACAACATGACAGGTTAAAACCGTTATCTGTCAGCAAATACACAATGTTACCAAATGCTTCTCTCACAGTGGTTCCCAAATGCACACAGACTCACAGTGTGATTCTAGACAACAACCACTATCCCTAGGAGTTTACCAAAACGTATTCATTACTATGGAAGTGGTAAGGGAACTGCACGCAATCTACATATTTCAGGACTGCACTTTTCTGTCAAAGCCTGACTCATTTAATCAAAGCATAAGCCATAACTGTCTTCTAATGCTACTAAAACTTCACAACATGACAGGTTAAAACAGGTATCTGTCAGCAAATACACAATGTTACCAAATGCTTCTCTCACAGTGGCTCCCAAATGCACACAGACTCATGTGATTCTAGACAAGCACCACTATCCCTAGGAGTTTACCAAAACTCATTCACTACAGTGCAAGTGGTATGGGAACTGCACACAATCTACATATTTCAGTACTGCACTTTAGTGTCAAAGCAAGAACCATTTTGTCAATGCATAACCAAAGACTGGCTTCTAATGCAACAAAAACTTGACAACATGACAGGTTTTAAAAGAGTTATCTGCTAAAAAATACACGGTATTACCAAATGCTTCTCTCACAGTGGTTCCCAAATGCACACAGACTCACAGTGTGATTCTGGACAACAACCACTATACCTAGGACTTTACCAAAAATCATTCACTACTGTGGAACTGATAAGGGAACTGCACACAATCTACATATTTCAGGACTGCACTTTTCTGTCAAAGCCTGACTCATTTAATAAAAGCATAAGCAAAAACTGCCTTCTAATTCTACTAAAACTTGACAACATGACAGGTTTTAAAAAAGTTATCTGTCAGCAAATACACAATGTTACCAAATGCTTCTCTCACAGTGATCCCAAATACACACTAACTCACAGTGTGATTCTAGACAAGCACCACTATCCCTAGGAGTTTACCAAAACTCATTCACTACAGTACAAGTGGTAAGGGAACTTCACACAATCTACATATTTCAGGACTGCACTTTTGTGTCAAAGCCTGACTCATTTAATCTAAGCATAAGCAAAAACTGCCTTCTAATGCTACTAAAACTTGACAACAAGACAGATTTTAAAACATTTATCTGTCAGAAAATACACAATGTTACCAAATGCTTCTCTCACAGTGGTTCCCAAATGCACACATACTCACTTTGTGATTCTAGACAAACAACACTATCCCTTGCACTATACCAAAATGCATTTCTTCATCTAGAAGAAGTACTACATTTTAGTATAGAAACATAACATAACTAATTTCACAAATTCATAAATAATGACTGGTTTCTAATTCTACCAAAATATAAAAACTGCACAGTTATCTGTCTGCAAACACATGAAAAACACAAATGCTTTTCACAGAATGGTTTCTACATGCACACACACTGTCAATAGGATTGTAGAGAAAAAAAAGTACTCCCTACACTTTGGCAGGTGAAAAACATTAGTCTGATTAAAATCAAAATAGTCTACATACATCCCCTCACAATTAAATAACTCATCTTTCAAGTTGTTTTGTAGATTAAGAAGTATATCAGTCACTCACCATATTTTCTTTTACAGAATCTCTGCACTGTGCACCTCTCAGCAAAAACAAAGAATGGAAAAGTTTCCCTCTCATTTTCCACACATATGCATGTAAACATCAAATCACAATCCTTCACACATAAACTCAAAAGCAAACACACATTTCTATTGGTTAAACATTTCAACCCTTTCCAACTGAAATACATTTCAACCCTTCCCCCAATCTGCCTTCTGCCTGTTACCATAGAAACAGGTCATGGAACACTGCACTGAGCACACAGATCAGAAGTTCAGCACACAATGTTGCTACACAAGAGAGGAAGTGTGCTTCACTTTTCAACATATCAGCTTATCATATATAATGTTCCTTACAATCTGTTTTTGTTAACCAATAAGAATCATACCTTTAAAAAACAGAAATATACACCCTACCTTTCAGTGTACAAAGTAGTCATACAACCAATGATTTCTTGTCTTTTTTTAAAAAAAACATTCCGTGGATCCGCCCTCCCAACGCGGTAGGATGCGCGCACCGTGCGCGCATTTCTCCTTTTTTTTTTTTAAAGGGGGCCCCAGGGGGTCCTTCTGGGACCCCCAAGCACCTCTAGAGGGTCAGAGTATTTCTACTCTGCCCCCTTTATATGTTTTACACACTTTTTCCCCTTGCTTCTTCAGCCTCGCTTCTACTGAGGCAGAAAATGGCCGCCAACATTTCCTGGTTTTGAATGTAGACAGACACTCGACAGCCAATTAGCATTCAGCGTGCGTTCGGGAGGGTGCGCGCTTGGTTCGGGGAGGGTGCGCATACGGTGCGGGTAGGGTCCGCGGATCCTCCCCGGCCATAGATATTTATGTACTTTTAACTCTAATTTTTTCAGGAACTACTGAACGGATTCACACCATTTATGCAAAAGGCACGAGTCTGAACTGAGGACTACCTCTTTGCCAAATTTGGTGTCATTCCGTTCAGTGGTTCGGGCTGTAGCTGCGACAACAGATCCTATGGGAAATTGCATGGGGAAAACGTGTTTTGGGACCCCCCTTTATTCTCGGCCCCCGCTTGACGAATCACCACAAAACTTGCAGGGTAAAAGTTTGGAAAATTTCGCAAGGATTCGTCAACCGGCGCCAGACTTATTGGGAATAGAATGTTGCGGATTTCCTATAGATAATAGGTCCTAACTATAACTATCTACTGGCGACCGCCAGTAGATAATGTTTACCTAAAATGTCCTAGTATTACCTTGCAAGTATAAATATCTATATATTCAATAAATAAAAGCAAAAGAAAGGTTAAACACAGTTATAGTTAGGGAAACATTATTAATTTTTGCCATCCACTTAAAAAAAATGTTCCACACAAACATTACAAGTTTTACAATTATAGTTATAACACTCATTTATAACTTATTCAATTGCTTTGCAACTTTATAAATGCTACACCTACATAAATGTTGTTTTGATCTAAATAAACACACAAACAACGATAACTCGATCCTTCTGTATGCACTGTTTAAAGTCAAATGATGCCATTTTAAATTTCCTAATTGTTGTTATGAAAGTAATAATATTATTTTGGTGTAAGTAATGTAATATCAAATGATATAAGCAGAAGAGTCGGCAGTAAGCAGACCACAGTTTGTGATTGGGAAAGTAGAAAATGCATAAGTTAAGCAGATGACTGAATGTAAGGAAACAAAATACTGGTATGTTGTTCCCGTAGCCAAATCTTGACTTTTTTTCTAAGAATGCCAAAACAAATTTCTTATACTATCTTGGGATATTCTTCGCCATTAACTTGTCTCATATTCTAACTTAGTTGTGTGTATGGAAAATGCCTCCAAATATTTAAATTCTCTTTACTTCCTAAATAATTACGAGTTTGGTTCTGCAAAAGCTTTTTGAAGATGGGCTCACCTTTGACAGGTGTAGGTTGTAATAAGTTTTCAAAACCAAAACCACGTTTCTCTCCAGAGAGGATGCCACAAAGTGTTTGCATTTCTTCTTATATGTACAAATAAACAAATAACAAAATTAAGTTTGAAACCACGCTGACTCCATTTATGATAAAAACTTTAAATTTCTATAAAACTTTCCCAAGTTCTGAAGTATCTGTAGCCAATTTTAAATATTCCAATTTATTATGATGCTCCACAGGCAATAGTAGTAGATGATGTAAAGTTATTACTTTTCTATTATGTGCTGATAATCCAGTAGGAGCAGTAACTACACAAAGTAAATCTGAAATGGTAGTCTATGCACATAAGCAGTAATTACTTTAATAAGAAAACCTTTCAATGTTCCAGCTTGGCCGCTTACATATAGTAATGTAGGTTGAGAAGTACTAGAATTACATAATTTATTTTCATGTTCAAGTCCATGATCTACAGACTGTTTTTATGTCTTTGTATATTTGTAGTTGCTCTGAACCTAATTGTGATACCAATTAATCCAAAATCTCAACATCATTTTTCACATAGACCCTTGCATCTTCAGCTTCTTCTATGGCAACCATAGCTTTATTATCAATTATTGGGTCAACAGTTCTTGAAGTAGAAGTAATATTAGTTGATGCAGTGTTGGGGTGTATTTCTGCATTAATGTTATTATCTTTTTCTATTTGTTGTTCCAGGATTTCTAAATACGGCCCAGATTCATATCTGGCGGCCGATCCTGGATCTGCCATCGGGATGGAGTGAATTACTCTATCCCCATGGTGGAGAGGCCAGCCACCCAATTTATAAATAACTGCAAAGCAGAACATCAGTTATAAAGGTACTGGCAGGAATCACTGTCATTGCAGTTCCTATCAGTGCATTTTACTATTTGCTACAGGATTGCATAGGAAGGCCCAGCCCTGTAGCAAACAGAATTGATTTTTTTTTTTGTCAAAAAGAAAATCCCGAAACAGGAATTTCTTTTTTAAAAGAAAATAAGTAATGCTCCCCTCTCCATGGGGGGCATCTCCTATGGCGAGGGGAGCATTATAATGGTTTTACTGTCCCCCAGATTTTACCTGGCGGTAAAAAACAATAAATAATGACTACATGTAGGCCCATCCAAATTGGGCGGATGGACATTTAGCCATATCTTCACCGGCCCTTACTCCCCAGGGCAGTCAGAGAAGTGAACCCAAAACCGGTCCTAGGATGCTTATTTCCGGTCCAGGGAAGACATGGCTTGGCAGTTCGGGCTGGACTGTTCCCATGAGGCACAGGGTCAGACTGATTTGCATATGGCATGTCTGAACTGGGGTGGTGGAGTGAGCTAAAGAATGATGATGGATTAAACCCAGATCAGTTAACTGGGGGTGAATGTTTGATTTGCTCAAACGTTCCGTCCATCATCCCCTTTGGTATCGCTTTTTTCGCCCTAAGTTGGGAAGGTATGCCCAGACGTGGGTCCCTTGCTCACTTTGCCACTGGATTCAAGATAGCCTGGCTGAAAAGGTTTATGAACCCAAAACCGGTCCCAGGTTGCTTGTTTACGGTCCAGGGAAGACATGGCTTGGCAGTTCGGGCTGGACTGTTCCCATGAGGTATAGGGTCAGACTTATTTGCATACGGCCAGGTCTGAACTGGGGTGGTGGAGTGAGCTGAAGAATGATGATGGATTAAACCCAGATCAGTTGACTGGGGGTGAGTGTTTGATTTGCTCAAACGCTCCGTCCATCATCCCCTTTGGTATCGCTTACTCCCCAGGGCAGTCAGAGAAGTTTGGCCACAGTGGAGGAAGAATAGTCTCCTCCATGGCTAAACTTAAGGGCCACCCACAATTAAATTACCCTCTCCGACAATATAAAAATCAGGCCTATGCCTGAAATTGAGGCACTGGAATATAATTTTTATATAAATCGAAGGCATCTTCATAAGAAAAAGGTGCCGATACTATCTTCTTCTTTCCTCCATCGTTTAAACCATTTAGAAGTGATAAATAATATATAATTATTTTTTTGGGATGATTTATGAGAGTTTGTGGAACTCTGCATGTTCGTGGAGATTTTTTTCCGTTTCGAAGAGTTTTTCTGAGCGCGACAACGCAAATTCCGCCCACCCCTAGGAATATCCAAACCGACATTTAGAATAATGTTTTGATTTGTTAGAATATTACCTTAAGCAATATTTACCACACTCAAATGATTGATACAGTAACTCTTGATCAAAGAGTTTGTCATTGTTCTCTTTGTTATGTGTGAGGCAAGTGGCATAACATTCAATAACATTTATAACAGATTCATCAGAGTCATATCCAAACTTAGGTGCATCCTGGATCTATAAAAGTATAAGAATATGTAGTGCTCTTCTTACTTGATACTCTTTTCTCCATAATAAATCAGGTACCTCTTCAGCAGGATTTTTCTTTTTTATTGGTTAAGTACAGCAGCATAGTGCGAAATTTGTGTTTGAAATATCTGCAAAAATTAGCAGGATCATTCAAAGAACATAATTCTGCAAGAGTTAATGTGTCATCATTTTCAATGTTACCAATGGCCTCAAGTAGAAATTGAAACAAGTTGTCTGATCCTTCATTTCTCAGCATATATTTCAGTTCTCCATTTCTTCTAAACCAATATTCCTTTGTTCCTTGCTTACATGCCATAATGGTGATCAAGTTATATTCCAGATCCTTGTATTTGTCATACACATTTTTAATAAAATCCTGGGCTGTTATATTTTTAAACCCAGTTCCAGTGCAAATAAAAGAAGAAGTGAGGGAAAATTGACTTTCATACAGGAGTGTGAAAATGTAAGGAATGTCTTGACGAAAATGTGGATCAACTGAATATAATCTGGATGTTTGGTATTCTACTGCTAATATTTGGACAGGGTCAGCATCATACCACCCACCTTTTCCAGTGGGGACTAAATGTGGATAACATCCTGCTTTTAAATTTTTCCCCCATACACTAATAGGCTCCCCTCTAGCTTCTCTCATCTGATAAAGTTCTAAAGCACCCATCATTTCTCTAGAGTGTAGGGAGTGTAAATTATAATGTTTATATATTTTTTAAGCTTCTTTCAGATTAAACTTTAGAGAGGAGGAGCACCAATGTCAATGTCAATTCATAACACAATCAATTATTGTAATTCTTCTAATGATGAGTCCTCAGGCAGTAGATTTAATTGTAAATTCTAATTCTTTATTTTGATAATTCAGTAAAAGTTCATCACAAACAAGTTCCAATAGCTGAATTGCATTCCAATATTTGGATCAAAACTTTGCTTTTAATGTCAGCCAACGGGTTTCGTCCTATACGGACATCATCAGGGCTGAAATAATAGAACAAACAAAAAGTGTATCAGAAACTCTTATCATTACTGCTTTATAATTACTTATATGTATTGATAATAAAACAACATCTCCTGCCTATATCCATTCTGAATCCTCTGTAATCAAGATGGGTAAGAAACAAAATATCTAAAGCTGCTGATTAACATGGTCAGATAATCATACTAAAGCAGCTTAAAACAATGGTTTTTTAGAGACAAAACATTTTTTTAATTTTATAAACACTCAATTCATGATAATTTCTGGATATGTTAAAAGCCCCTCAAGCGAATTTTTCAGTTACAATTTATTATGATTAACGCTTCATTGATCACATCCGTCCATCCTGAGCGCCCATGTACATTTTCAAAACAAGGGTATTGCCCCCATTATTCAAACCTTTGTATTGGAAAGGCAAGTGCATGTGCCATCTAACTTCATAGTTGACCTACTTTAATGCTTAGATTTTAAAAGAAGATTTCCTCCCTCTTTATCAATATACTGACATAGTGTAGTATCACTCACCAAAATTAGTATTCATTTTTGGTTGTACTATGTTCTGTTCATTAATTAGTTATCTTCAAGAAGAATATTATTCTGAGGAAGCCAAAAACAGACTTATTATTACCTTACTATTATATTAAATGCTTATATTCCTAAGATCTTGTCGCTTATAATATTCTACTCACCATTCTCCAATTTCCAACTTAACTAGATAAATTCTTAAATGTCCTCTATTCAGTTTCTAACCTGAAAATGAAAATTAATGCACAAAGATTACTGCTTGATAAACCTCTCTATGTTGGCTAATCAAAGTACGGGCCTTTCTAATAGATCTAACATCACACCTTCCGTTCCATGTGTATCCTCATCAGCGCGGCCCGATAAATCCTGCTGATAATGCATTCCGCTAACATCTTTCCTTAAAAACCCTTCCTCAGCGTATCATAAGCTTGCCATCATTATTTGCTATAACCAATGAGAGGCTAGAGTTTCTAGCTGGCTCATAACTATCGCATGCTCCCTCCGTGGTCCGCTGTCTTTGTTCAACCAATAGAAACGTGCCGTTACACAGTGCACCTAAGAAGGTTTGTCCACCAATAGCAATCTGCCTTCGCGTTATTCACTACAACGAGTTCATAAACCAATCGGAATTGCCAAGTTTGTGTGTTATCGTAACTTGTCATACAATCTTCCCAGCCCCTTCTTACTGTTAACAAAAGTCTTACGCTGAACACTAATGATATCTAATCAACTCATGAATATCAATAGTATTCCATGAACCACTCTTTCTGTCTAAAATTGCTTCAACCAATGAGAAGTCAGAACACCTGTTCCCTCTCTGGTCCGCTATCATTTTTTAACCAATAGTGAGCTGTCACCGCATGAAAACGGTTTTAAAAGGTTCTCAGTCAATTGGCAATACCAACATTCTGTGATAACGAAACTTTGTAAGTAACTATTAAGTCGCTACTCCCTCTTGACGTGCACCTTACGTTAAATGCCAATCACATAATATGTATCCTCGCTACCAGCGAAATATAAGTGAGATGGTAATTCTCCGCTTGTTTATTAAATCGGCCCCCTCGACTTCGTAAAAAGCTGTTAAATCGTTACTCCTTCTTAACACACACCTTCAATTCAGTTAAAAACGTATTACATCGTATCCTTGCTATCGGTGAAATACTAATCAAGTAATAATTCTCCACTTGTTTCTATTTTAACCCTGATGTTTACCCCCTAGTCCTACCGAGTAAGCCTTTAAAATATCAAAGAACTAAGTCATGTCAGAGTCAAAAATCCCTTAGAAGCCAAGCTAAATCACCCCATTATTCAACCAGGTGATCACCTGAATCTAATATCTATTGAAAATATAGCAGTCATAGCCAATCAAGATGATCTTATTAAATCATACGAGGGAGAATTCACAACATCCACATCTACTCTTTTAATTGCTAATCTCTACCTAGTATGACATATACATTGCATATTCCATCTGCACATTAAAGGAATTAATGCAGTTGATTATCACTATTCAATCCCTTAGATACTGTCCTACATCTACTGATTAATTTGGCTTCTTGTTGCCTCAGTGTTAGTTCCCAATCACCTCCCCTGATGTGAGGTACAATTCTCTGTAAGCCGTGAAATTTAAAGCCTGTTCTTTGTGCATGATTTTCTGCATATGCTGGTAAACTGGTGAATTATCATCTCTGCTAATCACGGCTCTCCTATGCTCCTGTATTCTAAGTTTTCAAATCCGCTTAGTACTTCGTATGTAGATTTTGGAACAATCGCAAATTAGTGCATATATCACTCCTGAGCTGTTACAGTTAATGAACTCCTTAATACTATATTTCTTTTTGGTATTATAACAAAATTCTTTAATGCGATTTAAGCCCATGTTGCACAAATTGCAACTACCACAGGTAAAAAATCCTTTGGGTTGACTAGTGAGCCAATTAGCTCCTGGTGTTCTCATAGCTCTAAGTAATTCCTAGTAATCATGTTCCCTATGGTAAAGCCTCTTCTATATACCACCTTCGGCTTTTCTGTGATGACTCCTACGAGACCCGGTACTTCCTTTAACAGATTCCAAATTTTATCTAAAATTTTTAAAATCTGTTTATGGTGGACACTGTATGAAGTGATGAATGACACTTGTTCTTGAGCATGTCGTCTTGCTTTCTGGACTAAAGTAGTCTCTCTTTTAACCTGCTGTATTCTTGATCTGACCTGAGCCAGACTTCGATTGGAATATCCTCAATTCCTCAGTCTGTGTGCTAATGCATCTAATTCAAAATTAAAATCTACCTCTCTACTACAATTTCGCCGAATGCAAATCATTTCTCCATATGGAATGCCTTTCACTATAGATGCGGGATGGGAACTGTCAGCTCTTAATATAGAATTGGTAGCAGTCTTTTTTCAGAATAATTTACTATATACTTGGTTGCCAACAACAAATAATTTCACATCCAAGTACTCTATCTTGATCTTATGATGATTCATCGTCAAAGTGACATTAAAGTCATTATTGTTGAGAAAATGGTAGTAATCTTGCAATACTGCACCAGAACCTTTCCAGATGACCAAAACATTGTCTATAAAACGACCCCAGAAAATAATCTGGTCTATCTATCTTTCAGCTCTTCTGCTCCAGGCATGCTCCCTCTTGTACCAACCCATAAATAAGTTGGCATAAGAGGGAGCAAACCTGGATCTCCTTCAAATATAAAAAAATATTTTTCAAGATTAACGTGCTCATTTCTATAATCATTTTAGAATGCTCTAGTAAATTCGCACTTCTTTTTCCTAAATAATGGTTCAGAGCTTTTTCACCTATATCATTAGCTATACATGTGTACAGTCCTATGACATCAAATGTCACAAAACTCAAACCCTCTTCCCAGTTCAGATCCTCTAATATGTTTAACACATCCACAGTGCCTCTTATATAGGCTGGCAGGTTCGTTACAAATGGTTTTAAAATCAGATCAACAAATTCTGACAAATATTCTTTTAAGCTGCCTATACTTGAAACTATTGGTCTCCCCGGTGGATTGTGCAATGACTTATGTTTTTTAGGCAAAACATATATGAAAGATGAGACAGGATTGGTAACTTTAAGATATTTAAATTCCTTCTCATCAATCAGACCTTGTTCCCTCCATGAATACAGTCTTTTATTAATCCTGTTACTAGCATACTTCATAGGATTATAATTCAATTTGCATAGCAGTCTGTGTCACTTAGTTGTCGCTTAATCTCCAAACAGTAATAATCCCTATTCATTAACACAATATTTCCGCCTTTATCGGCCTCACGAATCACTATACTAGTGTCGTTTTTCAGACTATTGATGGCCATCCATTCTTCCTTAGATAAATTATCCATAAACCTATTCTTGTTGTATCCAGATAGAGATTGAGCTTCAAATGTATGCACATCTTCCATAACCTTATCAACAAACACATCTATTGCTGCAAACTGAGATCCTTCAGGTATAAATTTCGAAGCAGGCTTTAGACAAAAGATAGCACCCTTTGCAATACACGAATGTAATGAGAATTTAACACTCTGTTTGACAAGTTAACAACTTCTAAATCCAAATTCTGTCTGGTGCTTTGTGTCCTATATATTGACTCCCAAGTCACCTTTACTGCTTCCTCAATTTGTCCTGACTGCGGGTGCCTATCCGTATATTTTCTATGCCTCCGCTTGCCCCGCCTGATAAATTTCCCACTTTTTTCTTGCCTCTCTTGATACGTTGAAGTTCTTCAGAAAAAGAAGAGGTATTGGCTGGTCTCAATCTTCCTGTACTAGCTCCACCCCCATCCTCAATTGATGAGATACTTGAGCTGCTGTAATTAACAGAGCTCAATTCTCCCGGTGTCTCAACTATTTCGGTGGTCTTAGGTTTTAGGAATTCATCAAAGCCTCTGCCGAATCTTTCTGATTAATTCGTTGAAATTGTCCACTTTCATCTTCTGTCAAAGGGTAAGTTGTTTGGAGAGATGAACATAGAAATGTCCAAATCATTCTACTGAATGTTGTTTTTTGAAGGTAAGTTATAGCTTTCTGAACTTTGTCTGTGCTTATCAGTTGTTGCAAAATGTTTGTTGTCCTTTGTAGGTACTCATTAACTAAAATGTGTATGTTTCTCGTGAGATCTAATGGGGAGGAAAACACTTTTCCTTTTAGTTCACGTCCTAATTCATTTTCAGATTTTTATTCCTTTTTAAGAAACAGAGTTATACATCTCACAATACAGCCTGTGAATACAATCGGATATCACATTTACAGGAATGTAGCTCTTCGGCATACTATTCTTCAGTTTCTACTCAACAGATAACCCCCCCACCTCCCTCCAAGTTACCCCCTTCCAACCCTCTTCCCTTTAAACTATCCTCCCCCTACCCCCAGGCATGTCGCTGAGTCGTCAAGTCTTATGTGTATAGGAGTTGGACAGATTAACAGCAGATACTGTATTTCAAACCAATAAGCTCGTCCCGTTGATAAAGTTACGAGGGATGCACATCATAGCAGGCAGGTCAGTCACTCAGTCAGGAATCCAGGCTATTAGATCTGTCGGGCGGTCAATCCCCTGGTGGATGGTCTATTTCGTCAGGTTATACATCGTCCTCATTAATGGGTTGTTTCAATACTTCTACTAAAGCAACCCATGCCCTTGCTGCCTCCAGCGTCTTTTCATTCTCAGTCCTTTGGGCCATTTGCTGTTGGAACTTCCCTTTGCATTCTGCCCATTTCCCAAATTCCCTCGTCCACCTTAATACACTAGGGCCATTTTTCGCCTTCCGTTGACTAGTGAGTTCTCTTTTAGCTAGTACCAACCCCAAGTCTATGAACTTACTCGTGACCTTGTTTTTAGCGGTGTTGGGAAACCAATGTAGTAGGCAGCACCCTGGAGTCTTATTTATATCTCTCTCCGTCGTGGTCGCTAGTCTATTTTTCATGTCTAAGCCTAAGTCAGCCTCCCATTTGAGCCGTAGAGCTGTTAGGGGTCGGCGTATCGCCTGCGTGAGGCGTCTATAGAGGCAAGTGACCGCTTTAATAGTTCTATCGGCTATCACTATATATTGACCAGCCAGGGAGGTCTGGGGTTCCACAACCCCTTCTCTCCAATGTTTTCTGATAGCTGCCATCAGGGCAGCGTGCAATAGGAAATCTCCTCTCGGAAGGTTATAGCTCTCCAGTAGGCCATCAAAAGGGAGCAAGGTGTTGTTCCTGTATAAATCCCCTATCGTGAAAATTCCTATTTCCTTCCATGCCTGCAATCCATGCCAATCTCCCCCATGTGGTAGTGCTGTACATATTTCCAAGGGAGTGTCTGGTGCATATGGGGGCTTTATCTGTGCCCGTCTAAGTGAACTATTCCAGAACTTGCGTACCGTTTGTAGGTCTGAGGGGACTGCCCTATATCTCAGGGGGAGACGCAGTAGTACCCAAGCCAGTAGGCGTAGACTCGGATCCGGAACTCAGGGTTCTTCTGCATTCCGGAGGCGTCCTGCCATCCATTTCGTAAACCATTGTAACTGTGCTGTGTTAGACCTGGTACCATTGGCGTGAGTCTCCCTTCAATTTTGTCTGATTGCCTCCTCTGTTTTTTATATGTTTTGCTGGTTTAGATGCTTTGAGCACTGTGCCACTGCTATTCAGTGCACAGTGCAAGTGCTCCCTATGTTAAATTGATCTAGTGATTAGTGACTCCATGAGTGGGTTATTTTATGTACTTGTCAGGCCCTAGTACAGTGCACCATGTGTGCCCAGGGCGTGTAAATCAAATGCTGCTGGTTTGCTTGCAGAACTGGTTGTGCCACCCACAGAAGTAGCTTGTAAAGTGTGTCTCAGGTCTGCCATTGCAGATCCTATGTGCAGTCTGGTACTGCCATGCTGACTGACCAAGTGCACCCACTTGCCAGTCCCTAAACCTTCCCTTTTCTTCATGTCAGACACCCCTATGGTAGACCCAAGGGCAGGGTGCATTGTAAGTATAAGGTAGGACATGCCCTGGTGTGTGTGGCATGTCCTAATAGTGAATTACAGCCATTTTCATTTTTCACTATTGCAAGGCTACCTGTTCCCCATAGGCTAGAATGGCCAGTTTGATTATTACATTTTATAATCCTAACTGACTCAGGGAACATGGTGGAAATTCAAATTTATTATGCCTGAACTCAGAATGATAAAATACATCTTTTAGCGAAGTTGGTTTTAACATTCTGTGTTTGAAAATACCACTTTTAGAAAGTAGGTATTTTCTTGCTTAACTGTCCAAGCCTGCCTCTGCTAGGTTGTGTATTCTGTGTCTGGATCTGTGAGTGACAGGGGCTGGGGATTCCAGGGTAGAGGGTGAGTCAGCACAGGGCTGAATAGGAAGATCTGCATGTAGATGGGTGGGAGGAGTTGCACCTGGGACCTGAATAGGGCTGTGCCTTCCCTCCACAATGCTGGCTCCACCTCCTGTGGTGTGTCTGATGTCTCTGCCCTGCACTCTGAAAAGAAAGGAGTCAGGCAAACAAAGGGCTCCAGGACTGATCAGAACTGGTTTGGACTAGGAAAAGGCCTCTCTGTCTTCAGAGAACAAAGAGAAAAGTAGTATAAATATGGGGACCCAAACTCCAAGACTTTAGATCACGTCTGGAACAACAAGAAGAAACCTCTGCCAAGGAGAAGAATCAAAGGAAGCTGTAGGAATTGGACTGCCCCCTGCCAGTGTGCTATGTTGTTGGGTTGGCCTGCAGTGGTGTCTTCATTGCCAAGGAGAGGAGAAGGAACTTTTACAGAACTTTCATCTTCTTGCAGAATATTTCTCCAAGGGCTTGAACTTGTGCTTGCCTCCTGCTGAAGTCTCAGGGACAACAGACTTCTTCACCAGCTCCCCTCTGAATTTCCTTGCTGGGATTTCTATCTGCAGAAGCCTGCGTATCGCTGGGAGCTGGAAGCGCAACCCAATGAGGAGAAGCATGACGCCTCCGCATCTCCCAGAAGCGTACCTTTGTCGCAGCTGTCTGCTGTCGCATCACCAGAGGAGCGCATCGCAACCGTGAGGGTTGCATCATCGGAGAAGCGTGTCACAGGGCCTGTCGCAGTTCCAAAGGAAAGAGTCGCCGCAAGGCTGCCAGGGCGTGTCGCATTGTCTCAACGTTGTCGCATCAAGGGCGCCATCTTATGGCATCGCACCGGATTGTCGCATCGCATCGAGGCGCCATCTTGCCGCATCGCAACCGGGCTGCAGCATGAGAATCTACGCATCACCTCCTCTCCGGTAAGGATCAAGACGTATCCCCTTCTCTGCGCAAGCATTGAGGCGCGACGCATTGTCTCCCCCGAAGCAAGGAACCGATGCATCTCCAACGCTGCGAGCCTTTTGTTTATTTTGCGTTACGCATCCAGGTAGTTTTGTGAGAACTGTGTCGCATTTACCATCAACTAGAACCAAGTTAACTCTAACATCTTTAAGTCAATTTTGAGTACAGTATTATGGATTTTGTCGTTTGAGGTCTTGTGTTAAGTCTGTATAAAGAATACTTATTTTTATAAAACCTGTGTGGTGTCCATCTGTAGTGTTTTCACTGCATTACTGTATGTGTTCACAAATGCTCCAGCCAAGCTTCCAAGGGGGTGAGCAGGGGTTATCCAGTAGTGTAATCCCCTTTCCCTGACTTAGAAGCAAGGGTCCCTATTTGGTCAAAGGTACCTACCTCTGCCAACTAGAGAACCCCAGTTCTAACATGCTGCATGATAATAGGCCTCCAAATGTGGGACGGAAAATCCCCCCTCCACCCTGGGTCTCATCATTGTGGTAAGTGCCACCCGTCACCTTCTAGTGCCCCATAAGAACCCCGTAATCATTGTATTAAGTTGAGCAAACATATTGTGTGGGATTCATGTTGGAAGTGATCCAAAATAGTAAAGGAGTCGTGGCAGCGTGACCATTTTTAACAACGCTACTCTACCTGCCACAGATAGCGGGAGCGGCCCCCAAAACTCGAGATTATTTTTAGTGCTACGTATGGCACGCCCTATGTTGCCCTCAAACAGGTCTACTGGGTCATGATAAATCTGAACTCTCAGATGGGGTAGACATCTATTTTCCCAGGAGACCTCTTCCGTTTCCAGGGGTCCAACCCTCTCAGAGGGTGTAGGAAATAGGCACGATTTGGTCCAGTTCACTCTAAATCTCACAACTCTTCCTAATACACCCAGGAGAGCCATGGCTCCTCGCAGGGCTTCTCCTAAATTAGCCAGGAACATCAGAAGGTCATCAGCATAGAGTGCTGCATATTGCAGTTCTCCTGTCACCTCCAAACTCTGGTAGTAGCGGCCAGCTCTGGCGTGTGCTGTCAAGGGCTCAATCGCCCGTGCACATAATAGGGGGGAGAGCGGACAACCTTGCCTCATTCCTCTACCCACCAGACATGCATCGGAGATCAGCCCTCCTGTCCTGACCCTAGCAGTTGAGTCTTTATATAGGATTGCAGTCCATTCCACAAATCGTTCCCCAAGACCAAATGTATTCATAACTTCAAAAAGATACGACCACTCGAGGCTATCAAAAGCTTTCTCGATATCAACTGCCAGAATACAAGCCTCTTCCTTTCGGTAGGTGTCAGCTTCCAAAATTCTTAAAAGTCTACGGATATTCATCGCTATATTTCGGGCCAGAATGAATCCTGTCTGGTCTATGTGTATTAGTGTCGGCATGTGAACTAGCAGTCTGCTGGCCAGTATGCGGCTTAGTATTTTAAAGTCTAAGCTAAGCATCGCAAGGGGACGATATGCAGTCCGGTCCCAAGCCGGTTTACCAGGTTTCAAGAGTGGGATGATTACCACTTCCCTCGTTGATGCAGGTAGGTGGCCTTCCCTCCTCGCCCTGTTATATAGTGCTACTAGCTGGGGAGCCAAGATATCTATGTAAGTTAAATAGAACTCTATTTGTATCCCATCCGTCCCCGGGGTTTTATTCCTGGTCATATGTTTGATGGCGCCCCGTACTTCTCCAATCTAAACCTTCCTACCCAGGGCTTCTGCCGCCTCGTCACTAATCACAAGGAGTTCTATTTCCGCCAAGAATCTCTCCATTTCTGTCATTTCAGCCTCTAGATTGGTCTGGTATAAGGTGGCGTAACACTCCAAGAACTGGGCATTGATGTCTTGTTGACTATAGTAGACCTCATCTTCCCGCCCTCGCAGCTCAAGTATCATCATACCTCTGCACGCAGGGTTAGCCTGCCAGGCCAGCAATGCGCCAGATTTATCTCTCTCAGCATGAGCTCTGGTCATATAGGCCTTACAATCGAAGCAGCGTAACTTCTCCACCTGTGTTGCCCATACCTCCCGAGCTGCAAGTAAATCAGCCTGCTTATCCACCCTCTCCGGTGTATCCTTCTCTATCTCCCTGAGTCTTTGTTCTGCATTTTGGACATTGTGCATAAGAACCTTCCGCATCCCTACCGTCTCCCCAATACACCGTCCCCGTATAACTGTTTTAAAGGCGTCCCATTTGATTAATGGATTCGTCGCAGTGTTGGCGTTGTCTATAAAATAATTTTCAATAGTGGTCCCTATTGTGGTCCTGAATACCTGGTCTTCTAACGTTTCTGGTCGTAGCCGCCAGGTAGGTATTTTTGGTCTAATCCGGACCCAATCTAATGACACCAGCAGCGGGTTATGGTCAGAGATAGTTCTAGATAGATACTCACTTAGTCTGATACTACCATGTACGTCTGGGGTGCACAGGATTGAGACTAGGCGAACATGTAGCTCATGTAATGCAGACAAATATGAATAGTCCCGTTCTTCCGGGTGTTGGGCCCAACAAGTGCCTATTAGCCCCCAATGTTGTTGCCAGTTGCGCCTGACCTCTGCAATTCTATGTGTAGGAGCATCTGGAAGTGGCGGGTGGGAGCGGTCTAATCCGACATTGGTAACACAGTTAAAGTCACCCCTTAGTAGTACTGAACCTGTGAGCACTGGTCCTAATATCCTTGAAAGCTGTGCAAAGAATGCTGGCTGGTCTACATTAGGGGCATATATGCTTCCTAGCACTATGTCCCTGCCATCTAGGCGTCCTGCAAGCACCACAAACCTACCCTCTGGGTCCATTATTTGCTTGGTACACTGAAACGGAACTCCTGCCCTCACCCAGATCAGGGCACCCCTTGCGAAGGCAGAGTAAGTTGTGTAAAAAACCTGTCCCCTCCATCTTCTCTGTAATGCAACTCCTTCCTGCCAGGTTAGGTGAATCTCCTGTAAATGGGCAATCTGTATCTCCCTCTTGACTAAGTGTGCGTGTACTTTATGGCGGCGTATCATAGTGTGCATCCCTCGGACGTTCCAGGAAAGGCATTTAAAATCTATGGCAGATCCCATTGCGCTGTTGGTGTCGTGTCATGAACAATTTCTCTTGTAGCCACATGCCTGGCCCCATGTAACATCCCCTCAACAGTAAGAACTCCCCAACTCCCCCTCCCCAGGACGGGTATAAGCAAACTGGTTCCCATCGAAACTTGAACGAGCATACAACTGTTTGCGAAAAGTGGCCGGCGTAGGCAGACCCCACCGGACCCTTCCCCCCAACATCTTAGGTCTTGTGGTAGTCCCAGTGTTTAGTTTTATGGTGACATGATGCCTCTTTTAGGCATGGGCTACAGCAGTAAATAATATACAGTAGCACCCAGTCTGTATTCATACGACCTGCAATGCAATCTTCAAGCTATGTCGTCCGCTGTTTGAGGAGTGACGACCGGTACTTCAGTCTCAGAGTCTCCATTCGTGCTGCTTGGTTGAGAGCTTTCAGATCTGTCCACGGTCATGGTCAGACTAGTACGTCCATGAATGCTCTCTGCCACCGCTTGTACAGCCTTGTGCCATTCCAGTCAGTGTCCTTTAGGTGAAGGAGCACTCACAGGAGGTGGAAGCGTAGGTGATTCCCGCTGGCTCAAATTTGGCGATGAAACACAGGGTTCTGTGCTCCATCTGGATTCTAGCCATTCCCATGCATCGTGTGGGACAGTGAAGAAGTGCTTCTCCAATTGATCGATCACCCGGAGGCGTGCCGGGAACAGCATGGCATATGACATTTGTAATTGGCGCAGCTTCCACTTGATGGTCAGGAAGGAAGCACGCTGGCGTTGTACTTCCCTAGTGTAATCCGGAAAGATCATTACTTTACTGTTTCGGATTTGTAAGTTTGGTTTATCTCGGGCCTGTTGTAGAATGTGGTCCTGGTCCCGATGGTGTAGGAGTCGTATCACCAGTGGTCGAGGCGGTGCTCCCGGTTTGGGCGGCCTAGCTAGGACCCTATGGGCACATTCAAGTGCGTAGAAAGAAGAGAGACCCTCAGGGGCCACCTCCATTCGAAGCCAATTCTCTAGGTAGTGCACTGCATCCGGAACTCCTACTATGTGTAGGTTATTCCTATGGGAGCGCCCTTCACTGTCCCTGAGCTCCAACACCTTGAGTCTGTATTCTGTATTCCATCATTTTCATGGTAATCTGTAGTGTGAAGACCGCCTTCGGAACCTCCTCCATGGTCTTCTCGTTGAGTTTCACTCTCTCCTTGAGCTTGCGATGATCGTCTTTTAGTATGTTGAGATCCAACCCTATAGCGTCTATCTTTGACTCCTTGGCCTCTCTTGAGGAGGTGATGGCCTGCATAATGTCCACCAAGGTAGGACCTCCAGGTGCGCCATCTTTTTGTTTCTCTGATGCCTCATCATCATCATCAGTGTGGTGGTCGGCGTCCTCCACGCTCAGGACAGAAAATAATTTTTTCCTGTACATTCTCCCCATCTTTAAGGATTTGCACATAGCCACTGGGGTAAGAGAGGGCCACGTCAAATAGCTCAAACAGTTCTCTGGGGATGGTTTCAATAGTTGAATGGACCAGGCCCTAAGGACGTACATCTCCTTACTGGGCACTCCGAGCCAGACCTTCTTATTTGGGAGCCACTCCCGACATCACATAGGTGCCCCTCCTCAGCACCAAGTCCTAGTAGTGCATCCGCGTGTTCCCGTTAGCACCACAGGATCAGTGGTCTTCGCAGCCAGATTTCCACAAAGTCCACAGGCTCGCACCACCCAACCTGCAGTTACACTGTGCTCTTCCGAGGCAATATGCAACTTTTCATTACACCAAGAGACCTGCCCAGTGCCCGCTATTCAGTGTCGCAGCCGCCATCCTCACGCCTCTCGGAGCCGGTGTTCAAGAGGGGAGGTATGTGTTCCAACTCTTCCCAGTCAGCCAGGAGTATTAGTATTAGTATTCTACAACAAAAAGAAACACATACTAATACTTGTTATACTTTCTTGACTTACTGTGGCTACAGCTGTCATAACCCTATACAAAATGTGTGCTGGGGATATTGTTGTTATGTACTGAACGTGTGGCATAGACTGCATAAGTTTGGGAAGGCTAGTGGTTCTCCCCACCTTACAGCACCATTAGATTAATATTTTCTGAAATACAGATAGTGGGTGACATCGCCCTTGTAGCGCCATTTCCCTAAATAGCATACCACTGTTCGTTCTTAAGTGCCATTTTCACAACATATGCTTTATCCACAATTTGTTGAATATATGGTTTGGATTTTAATTTGTCCTTCTTTTTCCTTATAAATGGAACTGTTTAAAGGAGATTGTTAAGATGCTTTGTAGTGCTTTGCTGTTATATTCCCAATCTTGTCTTTTCTTGTAAAAGTGAACGTTTTTCTCGTAGGTGTTCAGATGATTGTTTACAATGCATAACTGTGGCTGGATGTTTTTTTGGGCAATTGTTTAGTGCAGAACTTATTTTTTTTTTAAATACTACATATTAGAGAAATTTTCTTACCAGTAGTATTCTCTTTGAGTATGCCTCCTTCTTCTGTATTTAGCATATTTTTAAATTTTCTCTCCCTGTTATACAAGGTCCAATTTTTTTCTTCCGGAGATATTGTTTTGTAGGCATTTAGTTCAATGTGAGTAGATCTGCCAGAAAAATATATGGAAAAAATGGCGTTCCTTACTTCTGGTTGTAGAACTGAAGGGAAGAAATATTCAATTATTTTACTAATTTAGTGTGAAAACAATATGAAAGTCAGGCCCATACCTGTTTTAAGTAGAAAGATGTTGATGTCATTGATGATGTTTGTAATAAAAAATCATTGTAGTATATGTGTGGAAGTAGGAAAGATGTAATGCTTTCCAACAGTCCCCACAATGACAATGGTGTTTGCTGTAATTTGGTAGTATTTGGCTCTGTTTATAGCCCAACTAGAAATATCAACCAATCAGATGATGAAAGAGTTGTTCATAGTATAGTGTTATCTAATTTTTAATTGGTTTCCATTGTCATGTGTTGTAAAGTATGTATGGAGTAGCACTAGGCTGGTTGTATAGGTGTGCCTGTGTGAGAAGCCAATCATATAGTGTTTTATTTATCTTTTCTGTTTGTCATGTAGTGCTGTATTGGTTTTTATTATCATGTGATCAGAAATGTGTGTTTTTCGGAGGCGTTGTTGTACATGTACAACTTCATAGCAGCAGTCTAGTTTATGGAGCCAAATCAAGCAAAAATGTGGTTGTATTGTGCTACACATATTGCCCAAAATGTATCTCACCCAATCATTGGCTGGCTTTGAAAATTTGTGATTGTAAAGCTATTTATTACTGGCCAATGATATTAACATGGTATTTTGTGTTATACTGTGTTATGTTATGTTGATTTGCATAGCACACTAATCACTTGAGAGGATATCCAGGAGCTTGGGCAAGGTGTATAGGTCTGTGGTCCCACGGTACTTTGATCAAGAGAAAGTCTTTAGCTTTTTGCAGAACTCAACAAGTGGGAAGGAGGCTCAGATGTAATGAAGGAGGTTGTCCCATGTCCTGGGTGTGATGTAGGAGAATTAGCAACCTCCAGTTTTGCTTTTGGGGATTCAGGGAGTGTGCGCGAGTGAGAGTGAAGAAGAGCTTCAGTGTCTTGTGGGATGGTGAAAGTAAATCTAACTGTTCAGAAATTCTAGTCCTGTATTGTGTAGGGCTTTGTATGTGTGTGTGAGGAAATTGAATTGGCTGCATTTGTGAAAGAGGAGCCAGTTAAGATTCCTGAGGTGCTGTGTGATGTAGGTGTGGCATAGGAGGTCAAGTATGAGTCTTGCGGCTGCATTCTAAATGGTCTGGAGTCTGTGTATGAGCTGTTTGGAGATTCTAGCATAGAGAGTGCTGCTGTAGTCCAGCCTACTGGTGATGAATGCTTGTGCCATGATCTGTCTGGTGTTCTGAGGCAACCATTTGAGATCTTTCACAGTATGCGTAAGATGTGGATGCAGGAGGGACACACTGCACTGACTTGAGCCGTTATGCTGAGCTTGTCATCTAGGATGAGGCCTAGATTCCTTGTGTGGTCTGTGGGTGTTGGTCTTAGCTTCGATTGCCAACAGGTGGAATTCCATGGGGAGGTCTTGTTGCCGAAGACCAGCACTTCTGTCTTGTTGGAGTTGAGATTCAGGCATTTGGTTTACATCCAGTTTGCTACCATGGTGAAGTTGGTTCTGGTGATGTTTGTCATGTCCGTCAGGAAGAGGATGAGTTGGGTGTCATTGGCGTAGGAGATGATGGTGGTGTCTTGTGATCCTATGATGTTGGTGAGCTGTTTCATGTATATGTTGAAAACAGTAGGGTCGAGGGACGATCCCTGTGGGACACTACGTATCAGTTTCTTGGTCTCTGATGTGAAGAATGGTAGCTTTCGCTTTGGGTTCTTCCCATGAGGAAGGAATAGATCCATTTGAGAGCGGTTCCTTGTATGTCAATCTTGTGGAGTCTTCTAATGAGAGTGTTGTGTGAGACAGTGTCGAAGGCCACAGAGAGATTGAGCAGGATGAGGGCCGCTCTTTCTCCTTGGTCCAAGATGTTTTTAATGTCATTGATGGCCGCAGTCTGTTTTGGTGCTGTGGTACTTTCTGAATCCTGATTGTGTGCTGTCTAGAAGATGGTGAAGTTTGAGGTGAGCATTGATTTGCTTGTTAATAGCCTTCTCTATCACTTTGGATGGATGGGGGAGCAAGGAGATGAGTTGGAAGTTGCGTTTGCAAGTTTTCATTCATCTGGGAAACTGGCAGATGTGATGGAGGTGTTGATGATGTCGGTCAGGGTGGTACTGATTGGTAATGTTCAAAGGATTTAGGTGTGGTGGGGTCATGGGTCCATTGGGGCCCCTGAGTGGATGGTCCACATGATTGCCACTGTGTCTTTTCTACTGAGGGTTGTCCATTCAGTCCGGTGGCCATCTTGGTTGGTGATGGTCAGGTTGGCAATGAGTTATCTGGTGTTGGTTGGTGTGTGAAGTTGCTGTAGACGTTTGCTATTTTTCTGTGGAAGCAGTTGGATAGGTTGTCACATAGTTGTTGGGAGGCAGCAATGTTGTTGACAGTGGCTGAGGGCGAGGTGAAATCCTTGATGATCCAGAAGATCTTTTTCCTTCCCTGCGGTCCACTAGTGCTATTTTGTTGGTGTCTCTAATTTGCTGGTGATAGCGTCTGAGTGCAGCCTTGTAGGTATTTCTGTTAGTGATGTTGTGGCTGGCTGTCCATTTCCTTTCCAGCTGTTTACAGTGTTGTTTGGTGTCTCGAAGGTCTATTGTGTACTAGCTGGCCTGCTTCTTTGAGCTACTGTGCTAGTTGAGTTTGATGGGTTTGAAGGAGTCCACGCAGTTCTTAATCCAGCTGTTGAAGTTGTTGATGTCCTTGTCGATGTTGTCTATGGGCCTAAGCTGATCAGTGCTGAGAGTGCTGAGCTAGTCTGCTTCTGTGATTTTACTCCAGTTGCTGCTTGGAGTGCTGAACCTGGTGGGGTGTTGACTTAAGGTGTGTTGAATTGGAAGTGGATGATGGAGTGGTCAGGCCATGTGCGCATGCATATATTTTATTCTGTTTCTGACAATTTATTCCTCTGGTATGTGAGTGCAGGAGCAATATGGTTTGTGTCTGTATTGTTGGCCATAACTTTGTTTTTTGGGTCAGAGATCATGGAAAGAAAGCCTATTTTGAAGGTAATTTAGGTTTGAAAGGAGCAGAGCTTACCTGGATTGGGGAAATAATTTTGACATGGCATCAGCTACTCCCTCTGGTTTCCTCTCTTAGTGGATGTCTACATCCGCACTTTATGATCATCTACTGTGATGGAAATGATATTAGACACCTAACTGGAGTGAGACTAAACATAGAAATGAAGGACATATTTTCCAAGATACTTTCCCGGCTTCCCAACATACATTTAATGTTTTTCATTGTCAGAGACAAAAGTGGTACAGGTCTTCTGTACATGCTGTAAGATTTGAAGAAATTTGCAGGCATGTCAACAGGGCAGTGTCTGCATTCCTGAGAGATCACAGAATGTCCTTCATAGAGGCTACTGCTGTAGTATCTCAGTACTCAGTGAAAGTTTTTATTAAACAGTATAAACCTATAAAACAAATTTGTTGTACCACTACACAGTGTATTAGAGTGCCGTATTTGTTGCTGTACCGTATAAGTAATACGCAGTATTTCATATATTTTTACAAAATCCATTCAAAGTGTACTGAAATTAAGATGGTTGCAGTTTGATTTTGGAAAACTTGGATTATCCAATCATATTTTGTTTTCTCATCGTCATGTACCACGGTACTAATGCTGTACTACTGCATCTACTGATATCACTAAGTTATTTTGCCTTATAACTCACTACTTTAGCACTCTATTAAATTTTCAAAAATTATCAATCTTCACATCGTACAGTAAGTTCATGCCAAATGTCATTCCAAACTGTTCTGCCATTTTCGCTCTACACATAAGTACAAAGTCAATGGAAAATGTATTAGTTCCCAAACCTGTTTTTCTTTGCACCCCCTTCACCAATAACTGTGAAAATGTGCATCATCTGCCAACGTAGAAAGAGGATTAGGTCTGAAAAGTATCATGGACATTCGGCGAATGAGTGAAAAGTTAGTAAAAGTCAAAATCCGAGGAAGTCCTATCTCTGGTAACCCTAACTATAACTACAGAGTGGCTACTGTCACCCTGTAATATAGGTATAAATATGTGTTGGAGATTGCCCTCCCAGCAGAGTCACCCCCAAACTTTTTGTCTTCATCCATCCTGTTTTCTGAACCCCTTTTTGTTGGCTTTAAGGACTCTGTGCACTTTACCACTGCTAACCAGTGCTAAAGCGATTATGCCCTATCCTTTAAACATTGTAAAGTTGGCTTATAACCGATTATATGTTTAATTTACTTGTAGGTCCCTAGTAAAGTGGTTACTACATGTACCCAGAGCTTGTCAATTCAATGCTACTAGTTATGTTATGTAATGCAGATTTGTAGAGTGCATTATCAACAATGATCAATGTGAGTTTAGGCACCCCTAGGGCCTAGTAGGACTACTGAAAAAGCAAAGTCTACAGCTTCTTAAGGAATTCAAGAAGTGAGAAGCAAGCTCTCATTTGTAGAGGCAGTTGGTTTCATGCTTTAGGAGCGATGTAGGAGAAGTCTCGACCACCCGATCTGGTTTTCTGGATGAGTGGGATTTGTGCAAGCAGGCGTCCAGACAAGCATAGGAATCTGGAATGTTTGTGAAAGCAGATGAGATTGTTGAGGTAAGCTGTGCCAGTGTTATGTAGTGTCTTGAAAGTGTAGGTGAGGAGTCTGAATTGTGCTCTTTTGTTAATGGGGAGCCAGGGGAGCTCCTTCAGTTGTGGTGTGATGTGAGTGCAGCGTAGGAGATTGAGAGTTATTCTGGCTGCCAAATTCTGGATGGACTGTAGTCTTCTAGTGAGTTTTTTGTTGATATCGGCATAGAGTGCGTTCCCATAGTCCAGTCCACACCCATGCATGACTGGACCGCGCCCAGCACCAGGACCCCTGGTCCTCCCACCATCTACCACTACACCTCCAAGGAACTCCATGCCCTGGACCCCATGCACCATAACAATCATTGCCACTTAACCTGACACTTAGCCTGCCACACAGGACCCCCTGCTCACTCTGGACTGTGAACTGATCACCACCACAAGACTACGAACAACTCAAAACTGCTCCTATGCATCCTGCTAAATGCACATTCCCTCTGCAAACACACCACAGAAATCTGGGACACCATCACCACCCTTTCCTTGGATGGTGCCTTCATCACAGAAACATCAATCAACCCCTCTTCGAACCCCGACATTGCCGGCACCACTCCCAATGCCTGCAAGATAATACACCAAGACTGCACCAACAGACACAGTGGGGGCATCGCCATCATCTTCAGGTAACCCATCCAATGCACCCTCACGAACGACGACCCAACACCCCTCAGGGATCACCTCAATTTCTGTCCACAGATCAACGCTAAAACCATAGTTATTACGATTTTATTTGTAATTAAGGCACTTTGACAGACATCATTGTCTAAATAAAGTATTTTTGAATTTGAAATTTGAAAACCACAGTAAGAGGTACCCTCGCCTACAGGCCACTGGAACCCCAACCAGCTTTCTGCGATGCCATCTCTGACCTCATAGCACCCCTAACCATCGACTCCCACAACTACATCCTTCTCAATGACCTCAATTTCCACATCAACGACCCAAATGCCAACTCCATCCCCTTCCTGGAGAACCTGAACAAGATTAGCCTCACCCAACTGGTCAGTCATCCATCTATTCCAGGGAGGCCACTGACCCTTTCTCCCACCTTCTCTTCAACCCCAGAACCAACCCAATCAGCACTGAACTCACTAGCATCCTCAACACCTACATCACCAGAGAAACATTCACAGATAGATGGAAACACATGGAGGTCAGACCTCTCATAAAAGAAACCCTCAGCCATCAACCATCAACCAACAGCTCACCAAACACCTGGAACACAACTGCCCCCTCGATGCCTCACAATCAGGATTCTGTACCAACCACAGCATTGAGACCGTGCTGATCTCTGCTAAAGATGACATCAGAAGCCTCCTTGACTGTGGATAAACTGTGGCCCAGTTCCTCCTTGACCTCTCTGCTGCGTTCAATACCATCTCTGACCACACCCTTATCGCCAGACTCTACAATATCGGCATACAGAAAAACACCAGCAAGTGGATTGCCTCCTTCCTTACAGGATCACACAGAACATCTGACTGCCTTCCTTCACCTCTGCACCTAAGGACATCACATGTTGCGCAACACAAGGATTATCCCTCAATCCCAGCGTGTTCAAAATCTATGTGACCCTCCTCTCAGACGTCGTCAGATTCCACAGACGCAACATATTCTCTTATGCAGATGACACTCAACTAATCCTCTCGCTTACCGACGAACCCTCCAACGCCAAAATCAACTTCTGCAACACCATGACCAACGTAGCCAAATGGATGAGAGACAACTGCCTCAAATTCAACTCCCACAAAACAGAGGTCCGGATCTTAGGGAAGAACACCTCCGCATGGGACCACAGCTCGTGACCTCAGAACTCGGACCTGCACCCACACTGACCGACCATGCTCGCAACCTTAGCATCATACTCGACAGCCAACTGACCATAAAACGACAAGTCAAAGCATACTCTCCCTGCTTCTACACTCTTCACGTGCTCTACAGAATTTTCAGATGGATCCCAATCAACACCAGAAAGACTGTCATGCAGGCCCTCATCACCAGCCGCCTCAGCTACGGCAACACACTGTATGGAAGAATCCCCATTCAGCTCCTCAGCAGACTTCAGACCATACAGAATACTGTGACAAGACTCATTCTGGACCTCCCCAGATAAAACCAAATCACTTCACACCTCAGAAGCCTTTACCATCCAGGGGAGACGTCTAGTTCAAGATCCTCACACATGATACGAGCATAGATGTTGATCATTGTGCGCCCCCAAGTATCTTGGCTAGGTAAGGGAGTAAGGAAATAGGACAGTAGTTCTTCAAGACAGATGAATGTTAAGCAACTATTTTGGGAAGATGGATGGCTGCCGTTTTCTTATAGGGCTAATGATAAGTTAAGCTTAGAGATCACTGGGTCAGGAAAATCTGAGAAGATAATTTTGGGGATCCGAGGAGCAGATGTCAATAGGGGATCCAGATTTGACCTTGGCCATCAGTTTTGAGAGACCACCTTAAGTTATTACCAGAAATGTTGCGAGGTTTAAAGAATTCATAGCTTCAGTGAAAAAAGCACTAGTTACAGAGCTAAGGGGGATGCTATCTTTTATCATCTGTATTTTATTGATGAAAAAAATATTTAAATCATCACACAGTTTTTGAGTAGGGACCAACGGAGAATGTGAACTGTCTGGGTTGGAGAGTTCAGTAACAGTGTCAAATTTTTCTTTATTTGTGCTTTCCGAGTTTCAAATTTTATTTTAAAAGTAGGTTATTTGGCCTCTCAGATCAATTTCTTATAGGCTTTTAACCGCAGGACAAAGCTATCCTTTTTGTCAGGCAAGTATGCTTTCCGCCATTTATGCTCAGACTGGCGTAACGCAAGTTTTTCTTTCTTTAAATCATCTGTGTACAATATTGATGCTTCTTGGTGGCGGACTGATTTTATTTTGTGCCTGGGGGCGTGCCTATTGCTGGCTTCTCTGAGCCAGTCAGTAATTGTCCCTTCAAGATCATCTAAGTTCTCGCTATTAGAAAGTAGAGACAGAGACAAATAGTTACAGCAATTAATGAGATTGACACAATTCCAATTTCTGAATAATATGCATGGACCTGGGTGTTATATCATTCATGCTAAATTTAATTAAATGATGATCTGACCAGAAACATGGGGAGACCATGAGATTGGTTATAGTGAGATTCAGCAACCAGACTTGATCTAATGTAGGGTCCTTATTGTGTCTGGCTGTAAACATCTGCTGATTAAATTTCAGACTAGTAAAAGAGTCAGTAAGGTCAGAGGAGGAGTGCCTGCCATTTTCAACATTGGCACGCAGATTAAATTCTCCAAGAAGTAATATTTTTGCATAACCAATAACCTAAAGCAGATAGAGAATCAGTCAAGAGTAGTGGGAATTGGGACATAAAACCCGGGGGTCTATACATGAGGATACATATTAAGGAAGCTATAGGTGAATTGAATTTGATTACAATGTTCTCTACCATCGGGATTAATAGGGGCCTAAGTTTAGTGAAGTAGAGATGCTTTTTAGGTTTCCCTTGCACAGGGCTTGCGCCATGCTTGAGAAATCTATTGTTTTGAATATAAACTTAAAATGGACTTACATCCAGCCTCCCCTCTTTCCTAGCTTCTCATTGGTTCCTGTGCATGCTCCTTACTTTCCCTCATTTGGTTGTAGCATATTTCCCTGCATTTACCAATGCTTGTTCCTCATCTGCTTCTCTTATCAGTTTCCCGTAGCCAAAATACTGTTAACATCTGCTTTGGTGAAACGATTTTTCCATAACGTTTTGCCTCTTTTTGCTTTTCACTCTTGCAGCATATTTATATACCAATTTATCACACGAGAGGCTAAATGATTTGCATAGAATGACAGGATGTTGCGCCATCAAGATTCCAACCGGGATCCCCAGGTATCGAGTCAGCAGCTTGCCACATCCTCTCCAATCATGTGTCATATTTCAGGGAGCTCTTTCCTTCTCCTGAGCTATGATTGATAAAAACAGCTCTTTATTCATCACACAGGTGAAACCGATACATTAACAATGGTTGTTTATAATTGCAGCCACCCTCTCAACTTTTTTCCCCAGAGGTCTATTAAAATTAAGCAGATAATATTTCTCTGGGAGTGCCGCTATAATATCAGGCAAAGTGTCCTCTGTTAGCCAAGTTTCTGTTAAAAACAATATATCAGGGAATTCCGGCTCCGATTCATATTTCAAGATGATGTCTAACAAATGTTATTTCCATGTTTTAATTACTTTTTGTGTTTGTTTCACTTAAGTTGACCGATTGGGTCTATGACAAAATGGCCGACCAACGTACACGACGAGACAGCTACCATTCCACAAGGTTTCAGACCCAGTGCGCATGTCACAGGCTCCTGAACAAGTGACCTCAAGATGACCTACACAGCCTGTACCCAAACAAGGTCACGACTGGACTTTTGCCAAGAGCTTTAACAATGGACAACTTTTGACAACCGGATGGATCATGTCTGACGGAGTGACATCATAGACTTTGGGAGACCGAAACGGATGATCTTAACCAACCAATCAGAAGTGCCCAAAACTGACTTTCGTTAGATTTTGTCATTGCTTTTATTATAAAAGACGGTAGAATAGTGAGTTGCGCTGACCTTTTCCTTTTTCCTGACGTTATGCTGACGGAGAGGAGGGTGACACTGCAGGACAGCTGTTTCCCTGAATCTTTGACAGACTAAATTGCTGCCCATTTTCCTGATGAACTGAGGACTCTTAAACTGATGGGCATTGATTGATGTGTACACGCTTATGGTCCAGACCCAATCTTTGGGACTGTAGCGTGCTGCATGACGACTTGATTGACTTAGAGGACGACTAATAGCCAGATTAGGTAAATATGGTGTTTTGTGGTTTGATTAATGTTTTATTAAAAATTTGCATTAATTAGATAAACAATATTATTGATTAACAAGCAAATGTATTGGGTTATTTATTGAGAAGGAATAGATTAAGATTTGAATATAAATGAAAGAGGATTAAAATCAATTTTCCAAATCAATTAATTTGATCCATCTGCTAAGTGGAAGGAATATCTCAAGGTTCAGGATTAAGATGTGTTGGATTAAGGATATTTAGTGTATGTTTATGTAAATAAAATTCCTTTAGGTTATAAGATATACTTTTCACGTCAGCGTTTGGAACTCTTATCCCTCCCATAAGAGCAGACCAATGAAGTGTGAGTGTTGGTGTTATGGACCCCACCAATGAATATACTGAGTGAAACGTTAGTGTGATATTTGGTCTGTGACGAAGGGAGGATTTGAAATTCCACGCTGTAACAGTTTTTCTGGTAGCAGAGTTATGGTTTTTATTGTTTTGGTTTGGTGATTATTGCCTGTAAATAGCTTATTGAATATCGGAAAGTATTGGTTTATGTATTAACACTCTATGTTGAGTTGCGTTGAGTTCTGTGTTGTTGGCACGGCTTCTGGGATGTAGGAAGTCGGAAGTTTGTAACAGTTCCGTAGTAGAGCAGAGGTAAGCGCTGCTCTCGGGAAAGACGGAATTGTTGTTGCCCTGTAGGTACACAGGGGAAACGTGTAACGATTGAAGTTGCACGACACATTGTCTGGGTTCGATTCGGTGACATCGTTGTGTGTTGCCATTAGAAATATTTCCTGTATGAAAGAAGTGTATGGTAGCGAAGGTCACCTGTGAAATTTTGGTCTTAGGTACCAGGAGTCCAGAAGGTACTCTGATAACGCTTATCACTGGAAAGGTAATAGGTGTTCCCTAAGCTTGCTAGAAGGACAAAGTAGAGGGAGTGCTACTTTATTAACGTATGTCATAATTCTGTAGTAGGACAGACTGTTCGCTGTTCTCGGGAAAGACAGAATTCTGTGTGTATGTACTACATTTTCTGAGTGAAAGTGTGTGAATGAAAAGGCATTCGGGTTAATTGTGAAACTCTGGTTTTATTTCTCAGGAGCATTGGTTCTCCAACTAGGTGTCTTAATTCTGGAGAAACAGTTAGCTAATGCTTGCTAGAAGGGTAAGGTAGAGGGATGTGCTACTTTATCAACGGAAGGAACGATTCCGTAGTAGGGCAGAGGTAAGCACTGCTCTTGGGAAAGACGGAATTCTTGTGAAAAAGGTCTTTTGCTATTCTTTGATTAGCGAAGTGGACAATGGTGGTGTTTTCATGTTGTTACTAACAGATTTGTAGATTCGAAAAACGTAAAAAGCTTACCGAGAGAGTTTTGTAAAGGAGGGGTCAACAGGAGCAGGAGCTGCGGCAGCGGCTGCTGATGTCAGAAAGACCGCGCTGGGATTGGCCAGTCAGTTACAAACGTAGACGCTCCTGATTGGTGCGTTAGTATACGCCGCGCTAGGAGTGGAGAACTGCAGAGGTGACGTAGACGCTCCGGATTGGTGCGTTAGTGTGAGTCGCGCTAGGATAGGTCAGAATAGCGGTACAGTCGTAAGCCGAGACTAGCGATACACGGAAGACAGAAAAGATGTATTATGATCCACCAGAAAAGGAGAAAAAGTCTTGGTTTGGGAAAATTAAGAAGTGGTTCAAAAAGGACAAACCGATTGTGAATAGGGAAGGACAATTACTTTCTCCACCGAAAACCCCTGCATCTTTTATGGTTGCAAAATACGGATATCATACTTGTATTTGGTTAGACAATTGGGGAAAATACACTAGAGATGACGGAGTCTTGGCATTTCCAGAGCATGGTTCATTTAATTTAGCAGTTTTGAGAAATTTGAGAGAAAAGATGATGAATTTAGAGCCAAGACCAAGACCGACACAGTTTGAAGCATTGACCGAATGGGAAGATGAAATGCATGACAGAGAACGACAGAGGTGTGGCGGACGATATAAGTATATGTTTGGTAGATATGGGCATGACACTCATGATGAGAGAATGAGAAGGTGGCGGAATGCGAGTATGACTGAAGGTCTGTTTCCCCTAAGAACTGCTGAAGAAATTGGAGGTAGAAAATGCACAGAAAAAAGACATAATGTTGAATCAAGAGGGTATGGAGTGAATGAGTCGGAGGATGATGTTCTTGATGACATGTTTTAAAAAATCCACCTCCGTATCAACCGGACTCATAAATGTTAAAACCAAGTGCCCCAATGAGAGAAACTTTACGAATCATTAAGTCAGAACCAATGTCCCAAGATTTAGAGAAAAGTAATTCCAATAGAGAGGTAGAGAGAGAATCAGAGAGTAGGGTAAATGGTGAAAGTTCGGCAGAATTAGCAAAAACAACCTTAGACTTAACTGAAAAGATACAAGAATTGACTAAAATTCTAGAATCTTTGACTGTTCCAGTGACGATAGGCCCTGTGATTCCTATTTTTGATAAACAGAAAGATAGCGAA
The DNA here is from genome assembly GCF_964204655.1 of Triturus cristatus. Taxonomy (NCBI): domain Eukaryota; kingdom Metazoa; phylum Chordata; class Amphibia; order Caudata; family Salamandridae; genus Triturus; species Triturus cristatus. Next base: position 549,175,101 of record NC_140581.1, read on the forward strand.
CATTGTTTAACAGTTCCTTATAATAACAATAAATAGGCTGAGAAGCCAAAGCAGAGCCAGAATGAAAATCCATGGAGACAGACAATGAGTATGATCGAACCAAATGTTTCGAGTAACCCTTTTATAAGCCAAAATTTAGCGGAAAGACATGCAATGACAGTGGAATCAATATTAGAAACGCAAAAGGATTCAGAACGACATAATGTAGAAAAACCAGTAGGTCCATCTACGGAAGAATTAAGTGAATGGTTGAGAAGCTTGCAGAGAAAAGACAAAGAATCCCAATCAATAGATGTGGCCAAACTACGAATGGTACTGGAAGAGTTAATAGTAGGAACTATCCCCACAGAGAAATAAAAAACTTTTGTGAAAAAGTGTAACATGGAGAGCGAAAAATCTGCACGAAAGACTAGAAGAAGTAGCAAATGAAATGGGTATAGATATTGAAAAGGTAAAGGCCTTACAAAAACCATATTGAATAGATTTCACTGAAAAAGATATTGAAAACTTGAACACCACAGGACGGATAAGTCAGATTAAGGAAATAATTATCTTGTTGAGAAAATGGGGAGATGTGGGTAAATGGAGAAGCAGGTGGCACCGAAAATGAGATGATGCCCCAGATAAAATGTTTGCAGCATTCCCTGTGAGAGAAAAGGAAAGGGTAGTAACAGAATGCTCCATGAGAGAAATTCCAGGAGGAGGATATGTACATGTTCCATGGACAAGACAGGATATTTTGTCTTTTACAAATGATCTCCCTCGACTACGCGAAAAGCCTGTCGAGTGGTATAGGCAAGTAGACAGATTTGTAAAGTTGTCCAAAGTACTATGGATTGATCTGAATAGTCTATTTGACATAATAGTACCAGCAGATTTATGGACAGAGTGCAAATTAATGATAAATTGGCCAACTCAGGAATACCCTAGAGATCCAAAAACTGGAGCTCCTGATCCCGAGGTAATGAAGAAATATGAACAGGTTATTGCCTTTCTGAAAAACAAAGTACCTCCTAAAGAGACAGATTGGGTGAAAATTGACAGAACACATCAGGAAAGCAGGAAAGTCAGTACATGCATATTACGAAAGGCTGATTTTGGCCTTCAAACAGTTTAGTGGTGATGAAAATTTGAGTGAAAAGGATTTAAGTCATTTTGTATACAGATTTGTATATTGTCTACGTCCAGAGATTAGTGAAATGATAAAACAACATACTGTAGACTGGCAAAATAAGAAAATAGACGAAGTATTGAGGCATGCAAAATATTTCAGTGATGAGATTGAAGCAAAACAGCGAAAATGAAAAGAAAAGGCTATGTGGGCACAAGTAAAGGTAGCAGAGAGACAGGAAGCTCAATTAGCGGAACAAGTGAATAATACAGGCCAGAAACAAAAGTTCATTCCTGGGAAAGGTAAGGGAAATTCTAATATAGAAGAAGCTAAAAAGAAATTCCCATGTCATAATTGCGGCAGAATAGGGCACTGGAAATCCGAGTGTAAATTTCCTCCTTGTACTAACAATGAAAATACATATTTGAATCCACAGGTGCAGAATGATGTGAGTGGTTATCTGCAGCGACAGCAGCAGGTTGTAACCCAACAGAATCAGGTGCCAAAACCGCCTTTTCCACAGAGTAAAAACTCCCAGAAATATAGTAACGAAATAGGATTCTACAATGATGAACAGGTAAATAAGCTGCCGCGCGCTAGCGCTGTTTCGCAGTATTGGCTACAACACGATGAGAGTGATTCAGAAGAGGGTTATTGACGGTGCCGAAGGGAGGAAGAAGAGTGCGTACTTGGCGCAACTCTAGAAGTAGACCAGACAGGCCCATTTGTAGATGGTAAGATAAATAATGAAAGTATTACTTTCCTAGTTGATACTGGTGCTACTCGATCAACTGTCAGGTCAGCTGATGTTAAGAACCTTCCTCTCTCGGATGAAACGATCCAAGTAGTTGGTGTATCCAACAGACAGATTAAAACTTATCTTACAGAGCCAGTATAAGTTAGCATAGGGAAATTTTCCGAAATGCACCGCTTTGTTGTGTGCGATACCAGTCCTGTGAATTTATTAGGTAGGGATTTGTTGTGTAAGATGAATTGCACTATATTCTGTACCCCTGATGGGATAGCCTTTGAGACCCCGGATGAAGATGTGTTGTATAAAATGACATTGGCAAACAGGGAAGATGAGGTCACTGAAACCTATGTTGTATTTAACCCTGATGAATTACCTAAAGAATTGAAACAGCCTGTAAAAGCAGAAGTTTGGGATTTCACAGGAGAAGATGTGGGATTAATGAGAAATGTAGATCCAGTAAAAATAACAGTGAAGGAAGGAGTAAGCTATCCAAATGTCCCTCAATATAAATTGACACCTGAAATAATTGAAGGAGTTACTCCTGTGATTGAAAAAATGATAAAACAAGGCATTCTGAGAGAAATAATGAGTAGTCCATGTAATTCACCAATTATGGGACTGAAAAAGCCTAATGGGAAGTTCAGGATAGTACAAGATCTGAGGAAAATAAACAAAATTGTTGTGTCTTGCTGTCCTATTGTACCAAATCCATCTGTGATTTTGTATCAGATTCCCCATGATGCAGAATGGTATACTGTGATTGATTTATGCCATGCTTTCTTTTCCATCCCATTGCACCATGACAGCCAGCAAATTGTTGCATTTCGTTTCGTTTCGGCAAGCGTATTTTGGCTTGGTGCCGAATTCCACAGGGGTATACAGAAAGCCCCTCAATATTTAATCAGCTATTGAAGAAGCGCTGGAAAGTCTAGAAATTCCCGAAAATTCAGTGTTAGTTCAATATATCGACGACCTTCTTGAGGAGTCGTAAACCCGTGAAGCTTGTGAGATAGACACAATAGCATTGCTGAATCATCTGGCAGATGAAGGACTTAAAGTGTCACCATCAAAATTACAATTTTACAAGAAAGAAGTACAATATTTAGGCCACAACATCGAAAAGGGACTGAGAAAGATAACAATAGACAGAATCAGGATCATAAAAGGAATGAGAGCACCCATGACCCAAAGAGAGGTGAGAATGTTTCTTGGAATGGTTGGATACTGTCGTCAGTGGATCAGCAATTTTTTGTTGATTGCAAAACCTTTGGTACGATTGACAAGAAGTGATGTGAGAGATCCCATTGATTTGAACAAAGAAGAATTGGCAGCTTTTAAACGATTGAGAGATGGGTTGTGTGAAGCACCTGCATTAGGTATGCCTGATTATGAGAAAGAGTTTGAGTTGTACTGCAGTGAGAGGAATGGATGTGCACCCTCTGTTCTAATACTATAGCATGGAAAACTGAGGAGACCAATTGCATATTTCTCATCAATGCTTGACCCAGAAGCAGTAGCGCTACCCGGGTGTTTGAAAGCAGTGGCTGCTACCTGCCGGAGTTTGGAACAGAGTGAAGGAATTGTAACGGGATATCCTGTGAAAGTGTTTGTACCTCATGATGTGGCAATCCTTTTAACAAGGAGTCGCATTCAGTATATGACACATAGTCGGCTGACTAAGTATGAGAAAGTTATATTAGGTGCAACGAATGTAAGTCTTGTGAGATGTTTGAATGTGAATCCTTCAACATTGTTGCCATATGCTAAGAATGCAGAAGTCAGAGATGAAGCAGATCACGACTGTCTGCACGTACTTGATTTCTGTACAAAACCACGACCTGACATAAAAGATGAACCTTTATCAGAAAGTGATTTCATCATGTTTGTGGATGGGTCTTGTTTGAGAACAGATGATGGAGTGTTGAGTGCAGCATATGTGGTATGCACAGTTGCATCAGTAATGGAAGCGTCCTACTTGAAAGGAGTAAAATCAGCCCAAGTAGCTGAACTTGTTGCTTTGACTAGACCAAGCAAGATTGGGAAAAGTGTGAGAGTGACTGTGATAACTGACAGCCAGTATGGCTTCGGAGTCGTACATGACTTCGGTCAAATATGGCTGCAGAGAGGGTTTTGACATCGAGTGGAACTCCCATTAAGAATTTTGAAGTGGTTGGAAAATTGCTTGAGGTGATACAGCTGCCTAGGCAATTGGCTGTTGTGAAGTGTGCTGCCCACAGTCCAAGTGGTGATTACATCGCCACTGGCAATAAATATGCCAACGACATGGCTCAATACTGTGCACGTAATCAGAATTCCATTAATAGGGCCAAGGAGAAAGAGGTGATTTCTTGTTCTTTGATGTTTACTAACATTGTGGGTACCTGGGAAGAAGTGAGACAATTACAGGAAGAAGCAGGAGATGAGGAAATGAAGCAGTGGGTAAAAGCAGGATGTGCACCAAGAGAGAAGGATCATGTGTGGGTCTATCGGGATGGAAGACCAGTTATGCCTGATAGCATGATGTCTGCCATGGCACAGATGTATCATGGTCAGTGACACATAGGGAGAGATGCTATGATCAGGTCATTTAAGCAGACCTGGTACAATGCAAAATTTAGACTTGTAGCAGAAAGTCTTTGTCAGAGATGCCTAATATGTCAGCAATACAATCCTGGAAGAAAGACAGTAGTGAGCCTAGGAACAATAGGTCGAGAAGGAGGGCCTTTTACCAGAATGCAAGTGGATTTCATTGAGATGCCTCCCTGTAACAGGTTGAGGTATGTTCTAGTTATGGTCTGTCTGTTTTCTAGATGGGTAGAAGCATTCCCAACAAGAAGAAATGATGGAATGACAGTGGCAAAATTACTTTTGAGGGAATTTATCCCTAGATTTGGATTCCCAGTAACAATTGAATCAGACCGAGGAGGACATTTCCATAATGAGATCATAACATTGATTTGTGAAGCATTGAATGTACAGCAAAAACGACATTGTGCCTATCGCCCAGAGGCTTCAGGTGTGGTGGAACAGATGAATGGTACTATCAAAAACAGAATAGGGAAAATGTGTTTAGCCACTGGTATGAAATGGCCTGATGTCTTGCCTCTGGTACTCATGACTATTAGATCAATTCCAGACAGAACCACAGGATTGAGCCCCCATGAAATCATCATGGGTAGAGCGATGCGGCATGTGTTCATACCAGTCAACAAGCTGTTGCCTATAACTGATGACATGGTGTTGGATTACTGTAAAAGCCTGGCTGACGCAGTTCATTCTGTGTTTCATCAGGTTGGAGCGGATGCCACCACCCTTGAAAAGAAGCAAGCCCATGATCTGAGCCCAGGAGACTGGGTGAGAATAAAAGTACACAGAAGAAGAAACTGTTTGGTTCCAAGGTGGGGAAAACCCCGACAAGTCATCTTGACCACAACAACAGCTGTGAAGTGTGCTGGACTGAAAAACTGGATTCATGCAAGTCATACATTGAGCATTCCAAATCCAGTGGATAGCACAGAAAAGGAGTATTTTGACGAATCAGAATCCAGTACTTAATCAGATGACGGAGAGCCAAAAACAAAAGATAACCCTGAATGGGGGGAATCAGAACCAAATCTAACATTTGTCCCCAGAAGTATTTCCTTGAGAAGAAGGTTACAGATTTCTGATACCAGCTCAGACTCAGAGACTGAACAAGGAACTCAATGTTCTAAGAAAAGACAAAGAAAAAGACAGTGAAGACACAATAAAAGAAATTACTGAAAGAGAAGTTCCAGATGAAATATTGAGAGAAATTCCACCTGAAATAACACATTTAGATGGACAGGTACAAGATACAGAGAGAGAGGAAAAGATTACTGTGGAAGAACACCGAGGAGGTGTAGGGAACTTCGACATTCAGTCAGAAGTAGGGACAAGTAGTCAGCAGGAAGATTGCGTGCCGGAGATTCGAGGAGGGACAGAAGTAGGAAAAACAAAAGAAGTGGTGGAAAAAGAAGCCGTTGAGAGTAAAAAGCAAGTTGAAACAGAGTCAGAGGAAAGCGAAGATGAAGTACCTGAAGGTCGAGTTCTAAGAAAGAGAGCTTGGAGAACTGAAAAGAATGATAAAGGAAGAAAATTGAAAAGAGCACCAAAAGACGACGTTTGGCCGAAAAAAGTAAAAAGACTGAGATATCGACTGACACGAGTAAATTCACCAAGGGCTGAACAGGTGAATGAAGTGACGAGTCAGGAGAAATTAAAAGACGAGGAAACCATTGTAATCAAAGAAAGCAAAAGAATAAAAAATCCCAACCAGAAGTATGTCACCAGAATGGACGTATGTGGCCCTGCCTGTTGCCAAGGAAATTCAGAGGTGATTGTGCCAGAAGTGGTTGAGGAGGACGAAGAATCGGAAATCCTGAGAGTTATCTTGTCCGATATTGGAGAAGAAGCGGATGTTCAGGACATTCTGTATTGAGATCACGAGGGAAAGGCGAAAGATGATGAGATGCCAAACTGAATGAGACCAGAAAGCTGCTAATGGAAAGATAACAAAATACGGAAAAAGACAAAAACTGGTAGAACCAAGTAGGTGCTTAGAGCCTTGGGTTAGACAAACTAGTTGTGAAGTAGAAGAGGCTAAGTCAAAAGACACTGTCCATTTTAACAAAAATGGCAAAAACAGATAGTAGAAAGGGTAGATGTATATTTTTGCAAAGATGGTGTAAAATGTGTTGTTGTTGTACAGGATTACTAATGCTTCTGTGGAGCATACTTGCTCTCCTGATCTCATTTAAGGTTACTATAGGTAAAATTGAAGGATATAGTGAAAACAAAACTAATATAGAAAAGATTCAAAAGGTAGTTCCGAATAGAATAGATAAAAACTATTTACATAAAGACAGGTCTATAACAGATTTTTCTAATAATGTGTTTTCAAAATTGTTGTATGTATATGTAAAGACAATGGACGTAAAGGACTGCTACGTTTGTATGCAGTTACCTGCCTCTGTATCGGAGGGAGTGACTTATCACCACCTTCCAGTAACTTATGAATAACATGTAGTGTAATACCTAGTTTATTTGATCAAACAGGGAACTTAGAGTATTATTTTTCAGATGTAGATAACATATTTTCACAAGTACCATCAATTAATAAGCTAAACAAGGTAAAACCTGCAAAGGTATTAGGTGAATTTTTCTTAGAGACTAAAGAACTAACATTAGAATATATTATTAAAAACAATTTGACTTGCAGTTTAAAGAAAGAGGAAAATACATTTTTAGATATGGTTGAAGAAAGGAGACTGGAAATGCAAAGAAAGGCATCTGAAGAAAAGGTGGAGAAGACAGTCTGGGATGTAGAAAGGGAAAAACACTTGAAAGGTGAAGCTAGTCCAACTATAGCTTTAGATTGGCCTCAGAAAGGGATATTGTGTATTAGAAGGAATCAAACTGCATATGATAATTATTTTGTAGGTAATAGTGAGTGCCATGATACATACCGAATCATGGGTGGATGGGGATTTAAAGGTGGAAAAGATCCAGTTTTTCCTGGATTATATTTCATTTGCGGGAGCAAGGCATATTATCGTTTGCCAGGCCATGTAGGCCTGGTTTTCCCGAAGATTTTTCATATGGATAGAGGAGAAGATGGTGTACATAGTTTAGGTACTTATTTAGCATGTAATAAGAGAGAATCTTGGTCAGAAATTGTGGGTGACATCTTTGGAGCATTCATTCCAGCAGTGGGAATATCTCTGAATGCAAACAAAATTAGAAGACTTTCAACAGTAGTGGATCGCTTGTCAACAAGCACCGCTGGAGGATTTTTATTGGTGAACACTGAAATGGTTGCCATGCGTGCCATGGTAATGCAAAATCGACTTGCCCTTGATATATTATTGCCAAATTAGGGTGGAGTCTGTGGAATGCTGAAAGTTCAACATTGCTGTACTTACATTCCAGACGAAAGTAAAGATTTGAAAATTTATATTAAAAATATAACTGCATGATGAAATTGCATCACTGGAGGTTGAAGGTGTTTGGGAAAAGATCGGAAAGAAAATATTAGCTATTAAAGATTTCTTAGTAAACTTAGGTAATACCTTTTTAGGTAAAATCTTCTTTCCATTAACCTGTGTGATTTTCATAGTATTAATAATAAGATTAGGGTGTATCTGTCGTAAAGGGAATAAAAGTCAGAAAAAGTTAAAAGGAGAAAATTTAAGGAGAAAAGGTAAGAAACAAGCGAGAGAATTTGAAGAAATAGAATTAGAGGAAGTTAAGGAGAGTATGTATAAGTCAGCGAAAAGAGAAGAGACAGGGGAAACTGAATTATGAATAAAAATAAGAAATCACTTAGAAACTCCATAAAAGAGATACAAAATGTTGATGGTGTGGGGATATAATCACCAAAGGGGGATTGATGGAGAGGGTAGTACAAAATGTTGTATACCTCCCCCATTTCTGCATGTTCATACTAATTAGAATAATCTATTAATTGTAATAATATTAATGTGTTTTGAGTGGTACCTAACCAACCTTACTAATGTATGAATTACACATGGGATTTGCATTTTGCATGGCTAAAATAATTTGTAAACTAATATACGAACGCATACTAATACTAGAAAAATAGAATATTGCATGATATATATTGCTTTTGTGACGTAATTGTAAATTGCAACAGATTAAATCATTGGGTGAATATAAACGCATTAAATGTCGCCATTATGCTAGATAATTACACACACATGGGGAAATTAGTGAGGGTTAAACATTTTATTCGTTATTTCCATGTTTTAATTACTTTTTGTGTTTGTTTCCCTTAAGTTGACCGATTGGGCCTATGACAAAATGGCCGACCAACGTACACAACGAGACAGCTACCATTCCACGAAGTTTCAGACCAAGTGCGCATGTCACAGGCTCCTGAACAAGTGGCCTCAAGATGACCTACACAGCCTGTATCCAAACAAGGTCACGACTGGACTTTTGCCAAGAGCTTTAACAATGGACAACTTTTGACAACCGGATGGACCATGTCTGACGGAGTGACATCATAGACTTTGGGAGACCGAAACGGATGATCTTAACCAACCAATCAGAAGTGCCCAAAACTGACTTTCGTTACATTTTGTCATTACTTTTATTATAAAAGACGGTAGAATAGTGAGTTGCGCGAACCTTTTCCTTTTTGCTGACGTTATGCTGACGGAGAGGACGGTGACACTGCAGGACAGCTGTTTCCCTGAATCTTTGACAGACTAAATTGCTGCCCATTTTCCTGATGAACTGAGGACTCTCAAACTGATGGGCATTGATTGATGTGTACATGCTTATGGTCCAGACCCAATCATTGGGACTGTAGCATGCTGCATGACGACTTGATTGACTTAGAGGACGACTAATAGCCAGGTTAGGTAAATATGGTGTTTTGTGGTTTGATTAATGTTTTATTAAAAATTTGCATTAATTAGATAAACAATATTATTGATTAACAAGCAAATGTGTTGGGTTATTTATTGAGAGGGAATAGATTAAGATTTGAATATAAATGAAAGAGGATTAAAATCACTTTTCCAAATCAATTAATTTGATCCATCGGCTAAGTGGAAGGAATATCTCAAGGTTCAGGATTAAGATGTGTTGGATTAAGGATATTTAGTGTATGTTTATGTAAATAAAATTCTTTTAGGTTACAGGATATTCTTTTCACGTCAGCGTTTGGAACACTTATCCCTCCCGTAAGAGCAGACCAATGAAGTGTGAGTGTTGGTGTTATGGGCCCCATCAATGAATGTACTGAGTGAAACGTTAGTGTGATATTTGGTCTGTGACGAAGGGAGGATTTGAAATTCCACGCTGCAACAGGGTCTGGTGGGAAACGGTGTCGAAGGCAGTAGAGAGGTCGCGGAGGATCAGGGCCACAGTCTCTCTATAGTCGAGAAGGGTTCTAATGTCGTCTGTGGCAGTGATCAGGGCGATCTCAGTGCTATGGTTGGCACAGAATCCTGATTTAGAGAGATCAAGTTGGTGGTTTTGTTCCAGGTATTCAGTAAGCTGTTTGTTGATGGCCTTCTTGAGTACTTTGGCCGGGTACGTGAGCAGGGAGGTTGGATGATGATTTTTGAATTCGCTGGGTCGGCGGAGAGTTTCTTTAGCAGGGGTCTGACCTCTGCATGTTTCCATGTGACCGGGAAGGCTCTTTTGGTGATGGCAGTGTTGATGATTCTGTGAGTTCCGTGCTGATAGGGTCGGTTCGGAGGATGAATATATGGTGATGACAGGAGTCGGTGGATACCCCAGAGTGAATGGATGACATGATGGCCGTGGTGGTCTGAGTGGTGAGCGGAGACCAACTGGTGATCATTCGGCTGATGTGTTCTTGTTGGTTGAGGCTGTTGAGGTTGAGAGCAGTGGGTTGGGGAGCCGATGTTTTTATACATGGTGGCAATCTTGCTGTGCAAGTAAACCAAGAGGGTGTAGAAGAGTTTTTGAGAGTGGTGGATTGTGTTCTCTGTGGCTGCTGAGTTCGAGAATTCCTTGACTATTTTGAAGAGTTCTTTTGCGTGGTTGGCCACTGTATCGATGTGGGCTGTTATGGCTGTTCTCTTGGCATCCTTGATTCGCTGGTGGTAGTTACTAAGGGCTGCTTTGTGAGCGACTCTGTCAGAGGGGTTCTTTGTGGTGCCCCACTGTTTCTCAAGTCAGTAACAGTTGTGCTTGTTGGTTCTGAGCTCTGGTGTGTGCCATATGCCTTCTTTAGAATTTTTGCTGTTTTTTTTTGGTTTCATCAGGGCTACTCTGTCGGTGCATTTGGTGATCCATGTGGAGAAGTTCTATACGGCCTGGTCAAGGTCTGATGAAGCTTCGGGTTGGGTGGTGCTGAGGGCCTGTGTCCACTGTGTCTCCGTTACCTTGCCCCAACTGCAGTGGGAGGAGCTGTGATGTTTGGGGATAGTGTGCCGAGCATCAGAGATGTTGAAGTGAACAATGACGTGGTCGGTCCAGGTGAGTTCTATGACGTGGCTGAATTTGAATCTGTCGCTGGTGGTGAAAATGTAGTTGGGTGTATGTCAATCTTTGTGTGTGGGTTGGGTAACCAGTTGGGCGAGGCTGATGTTGTTCAGGTTTTCCAGGAGGAAGGTGGAATTGCCGTTGTTGTGGTCGTCAATGTGGAAATTGAGGTCGTTGAATAGGATGTAGGGGTAGGAGTCAATGGCTAGGGTAGTGATGAAGTTGGAGATAGTGTCACAGAAGGCCGATCTGGGTCCTGGGGGTCTGTACATGAGGGTGCCTTTTATCATGGTCTTGTTATCGGTCTGTAATTGGAAGTTGAGATCTTCCATGAGGGGTATTGGGTCATTGATGGTGGTGACGCATCAGATGGTTTCCTCAAAGGTAATGGTGATGCCATGTTGGTGCAGTCTCTGTGTATTATCTTGTAGCCATCTGGTGTTGAGGTGGAGATGTTGGGGTTCGAGGAAGGGTTGAGCTATGTTTTGGTGATGAAGGCAATGCCAAGGGAGAAGGTGGTGATGGTATCTCAGATTTGGTGGTGTGCTTTTAAATGAAACGGCATTTGGCAGAATGCATTGGAAAGGTTCTGGGTTGTTTTTGCTCTTCTGGGTGCAAGTAGCTAGGGATCCAATGCAGGCTGACGTCCCTGTGTTGCAGAAGGAGTGTCAACGGTGCCAGGTGAAAGGTGCTTTGGTTGATCGCGGGGAGGATGTACAGTAGATGTTGCTTTGATGTCCGGGGTCCAGGGCCAGGAGCTCGTTGGTGGTGTAGCAATGGATGGCAGGAGGGCCAGGGCGCTGTGCGTGGTACAGGAGCAGACAAGCACAGACTGGCTTGCCTTTGGTGCGCCATCGGTGCGCCCACTGCCTGCAGCCACGCTGCGGCCTTCATTAAGTAGGACCTGAGGGAGGAGGGGGCTCTAGGTGGCGGGAGAAGAGAAACTGCAAGAGGGGAAAATGGCAGAAAGAGGTAAGAAACTAGCAGAAAAAGGCAAAACGGACAGCAGAAAAACCAGCAGAAAAGGCAAAACTGGGAGCAGAACATCAGGAAGGAATGACAAAATAGAGGGCAGCAAAATGAGCTGAAAATGCTAAATAGAGCAAGAAATGACTAGAGGAGTCACAAACAGAGGGCAGCAGGTAGACAGGCAGAAGAGAGTAGCGGACTGCGAGCAAGCTGGATAGGAGAACAGTGCTATCAACGTACATGTATTGCCATTTGGAAATTAACAATAGTAAAACATTGGCATCTTCACTTGTAGAAACATATGTACCACATATTCTTGTGTACTTGAAAGGGAAGTAAAGCACTGTCTAAATGGAACAGAAAACACTTATGCCATATCCAATCATGGAATCGTTGTAACATATCCCTAGTTCTTTCCAGAGAGACATATAACATCTCCTGGAGATCAGCCTGTCTGCGATGTACAATCTGTGGATGACACCATTCTGCCCCATGAATTAAGACAATTGGCAAGGATAGACAACATTGTTGCATCTCTCGATGAGCCAACCCAGACTGGACATGGAACATCAACCTACCACAAAACAGCTGTGGACTCCACAGACCCCTCAGGTTAAATTTCAACAGCGAGTGGTAGGAGTCTAGCAGCGAATGACCGATGAAGTCGGATGAAGTCCTGCTGGGAATGGAGGCTATTGCAACCACTCTTGAAGGAGTCCATAGGTTTCTTAGCCCCAATAAGGGATTGACAAAGGCAATCACAGACACCTACTCCTGGCTCCATGCATGGGATTAAAGACTCCCTAGCTGATGTTGCTGGTGTCATGATGCAGAGGGAAAAACATCAGCCTTCTACACCTGAAACGGGTGATGTTGTCAGACAGCTGAGTGCCATCAATACATCCATCCAGTCCCTGGAGGCCTTAGGCCATCATTTGGAGGATAAAATAGACTCCTTCATAGCATCAATGGGTGCCCTCAATATTGTCCAAACAGCAAACCCTTGCCAGAGACTACCATGCTGCCTTACTGGCATTTGCAAATGTTATTGGGAACATGGGAATTATATCTTCTTCCTCTGATGTTTGTGTGTAGTAATATCACTCAGCTGCCTCCCATTCCAACAACACAACTTCGGGGGAGGCAGGACACTCATAAGAGAAGCAAAATGTATAGTTCTCCAAGAAATTTAAAATATCATTACAATATTTGGATGGTTGAGTCTTAAAAGGCCTCATACAAAATGTAAATCAAAAACACTAAAATAGTTTGTTTAAGCTGAAGAAAAGGGACCTAAAGTTAATTGTACAGCATGTCTTTACAGATGCAACAACAACACTGACATCCATTGCAAATTGTATTATGAGCAATGTGTAAGCTCCCTATGGAACGTTGGAATAAGCCACATCTTCTTGATGGACACACAGTGAGATTATTGCAAAGTACACAAATCGTTTACCCTAATAAATTGGATTTGTGAGGTACGTGACCCCAACTACTGTTCCACTGATCCACATACATTTTGCTAAGTAAATATGACAGCATCATTACCTAATTTACCCCTCATTGCTCACACAAATGTTTATCAACAATACATGTAGGTGTGACTTCCTGCACAAAAATAATCCAGCCATCAATGCAGACTGCGTTAGTGCTAGGCAGAAATGTGTTTCCTGGTGAAGGCAGGAAGCAGCAATCTGTAGTATCATGTCAAATCCAACACTTACCTGTCTTCTCCCTTTCATGCAGGGTGCTACATTAAGGAGACTACCTGTGTTGTGCTATGTGTAAAATTAAATACTGAGCACCACTTACAGTGTTAAAGCATGGAAATAGGTCCATACATTACTCTTATATGAGGAAGACATACAGCTGTCCAGAGGAGTCTGACATTTCCTAAAATGTACTCAGGACTAATTGAACATCATGTACTCACCTAACCCAATATTAGGAACTTATGACAAATGAATAATATTCAACTATAGAACAATGAGTAATTTATTAAAATGGAAAACTGAATATCTAAAAACGTCTAATGTGAGGCAAAATCAATTGCCATACCATGTCCGCCATCCAGCGGACCCTTGTTACTTCCGTCCCATTCCTCTTTGTCAGTCTAGAGATCTGTCAGTTAGGGGCCATAGGATATTTGCACAACCCCAGGGCATCTTCTCTGCCTAACACCACACTTTCCACGTGTGCCCACACCGCGAGGGATTGCACCTGTGCCTCTGGTGTTGGAGGTTTTGATGTCATCCATCTGCGGGTGATGATGCGCTTGGACCTCCAGAAGCCCAGATCAAGAAAGTGGGAGGTAATCTTTTTTTTCAATCCCTGCGATAAAGACCCAATGTACATAATTCCCATTTGCAGTGCAGGGCGTCCCATGCAAGTCGACAGCCTGACAGTGACACCCTACCATTAAAACTGGAGAGATGGAAAAGACCACAACATATGCAGAATTTCGGCATCTACTAGGTTGCATTGTGGACACGCAGCATTGACGCAAAAGAAGTAGCTATTGATTTGGACAGGCTGTAAGGTAGGCTCTGCGCACAATATAAAATTGTATAAGGCAAAACCTAGCATTATGCGGTATATATGTGGAACTCCTCGTCTGTGCAGGGATGGGTAAGATCACTCTCAGAGTGGCTGCGTAGAGCCGTATGTGATGGCATGGTGTGTATTTGTAATGATTTGGGAAACCAATGCACTAGGTGTCTGCCTGGCTCTATTACATGAAGGTACTGCACCATTAAGTGGGTTTGTTGGTTCACGAGTCATGTCACCCCATCTACAAGACAGTACAGCGACCAGCAGATTATGGAATAGGAACTCTCTGGGCAGTAAAATCATCCACTAGTGCCTTATAGGGAATGAGGGTGCAGCCCCGATAAAGATCTCTCAGAGTGTACAAGCCAGCTGCATGCTAGGGGGTAAGTTCCGCTGGTGAGCTAAGGACGATATGCCTGGGTATACCTAACAGACCTAGCGCAGGTGCATAAGGTGTCACTGATTGTGTAAGATAGAGGCTCTGGCAATAACAGCGATGCGCCACTCCCAGCAACAGAGATTTGAGTATCCTCCCTTTTGTGCATGGGCAAAACTGGTGGAGGATCTGGGGCAGTGTCCAGGCTGGCAGTGTATTGGCTGTGTCAGTCATTTCTAGGCCTGAGACCCACCTTGTCACTTATTGAAGCTGGGATGCAAGGTAATGCTGTTCTGAATTTGGCACTGCTAGACCGCCCTGGTCCAGGGGCAAATAGAGTTTCGCCAGCGCCACTCTGCAACATGTTTTGTTCCACATAAATTCCCTTATGTGTGTCTTGAAATGCCAAAGAAATGTTGTGGGGATATGCAGAGGGAGGTTGAAAAAATAATATAGGAGGCTAGGGTGGACCACCATTTTCAGTAGGGCCACCTGGCCTGCCGCTGACACTGGCAGCATCTGCCAAAAGATCATCTGGGATCTTATAGAGGTAGCTGCGCGTATGAGATTGTCATCAAACAGGCCCACTGGAGTCGTATATCCAATCTCCCAAACACCTGAACATCCTGGGTTGCAAAGGTATCGCGTTCCGTTGAAAGCAAGATGTGGGTCTGGTAAATCTGGCGCAAAGGGGAAGAGGGAGGACTTCGCCCAGTTAACTTTTAGGCTGGATATGGAAGCAAAGTGATTAAGTGTTGTAGTGATCATATCAGGGATGTTATCAACATCTCTGAGTTACAGTAACAGATCATCCGCATAGAGAGATATGGTGTGCAGTCCGTCTCCCAGAGGAATATCGCAGATCATAGCAGCCAGCGGCTCCATTGCCCGGGAAAAGAGTAAGGGAGCACGTGGGCAGTCTTGGAGGGTGCACCTGCATATGGTTATCGGGTCAGAAATGAGAGAGACAGTCATGAACGTGATCAGTGGGTGAATGTACAACAATTGAACCAAGCAAAGAAAATTGATCACAATTTCATATCGACTTAGCATTTCAAATAAGAAAGGCCACTCCAATGAATCAAATGCCTCTTCAAGGTCTAGCACAAGGCACCCTGCCCGAGGTCAATGATGCGACGAATATTTCATAACACCAAAAAAGAGCCTTAGGTTCAAAGAAGTGCTAAGCGCTGGCATGAACCCATTTTGGACCAAGTGGACCAGTAATGGGACCAGGGCCACCAGGCGGTCCGCAAGGGTCTTGGTAAAGACCTTATAGTGTGTGTTGAGCAAGGCTAAAGGCCTGTGGGATCCAAACTCGGTGGGGTCCCTGTCCGACTTGAGGAGAGGGACAAGCAATGCTTTTCGCTGGGTGGTAGATAAAGTTGATACTGAACGGGCCTCCTCATCCAACACTTGCAGTCATGGGCGACAAGCTGGGCATTCGCTTTATAGAAGTCAGCAGGCAGCAGGCGCATGGATGGCCTCTTGTATTTTGAACAGTGTGATGGGGTCATTTACTTCTGTCCAGTTGGTCGGGTGTAATGTGTGACAACAAGAGTGCGGAAAAATATTGCTCAAGCTTGCTAGAATCGGTGACAGTGACTGACTGATATAATGTCGTATAATTTTGTGTAATCTTGCTGTGCATATCATGTTGAGTATAAAGCAAGGGTCCGTTGACAGAGTGCAGCGTTACTACAGGGGATCGCGGTTGGTCTTGGTGAATAAGCTGTGCCAGTGACCGGCCAAACGGTCAGCAGTGACGTGTGCGAGCTGAGTGTGCGGCATAATTAAACAAGCATTGGCCTAGCCAATAGGTCTCGCCTTTGGGACCTTATAAGTGTTTAGTTATCCAGCACAATATCCTTGTTGCAACAATATCAACTGTTGCATGGCTAAACACTTATAAGGTCCCAAAAGCGAGACCTATTGGCTATGCCAATGCTTGTTTCTAGTGGTGGTTGGATGGCGTTCCAATTTTTTGGTGTTGCCCCTGAGAAGGAATGGTTAACATTTTTTTGTTTCCTGAATATTTAGTATGTCTTTGTTCCTAGAATGTTTTTGTATCTGAAGAAGCTCTATATGTCTATAACCTAAATATCTAACTGTGCCAGACTAGATGTCTGCATCACTTTATCTTTATGTGTAATGTCTTTTCCCTTTGGTCATAGCTTTAAAAATTGAGATGTTCCAATGTGCTACTCGCCGAAAAAGCACTTTGATGCCGCGTCAGGGGTAGTAAGCGCTTTATAAATGCAATTACGATACAATACAATACAATGTGAAACGGTCGAATGTGCGTAGCAGTACTCCTTGTTTACAGAGTGGTAAAAAAGCAAATTATGCAGTGACAAGTACTATTTAAGAAAAAACGTTTACTAATAATCATATTATTACTTGCTGTTGTTTTGTTGCTGATATTGCATTATTGCTCTGATTACTTTTGCTACTAGGCTATGATTATTGTTTTTAATATTAATGTTGCTGTTACTATAATCTTCATAATATGAAAAGCCTGCTGCCTAATCCCAACACTTTGTACAGCACTCCGAGGCCTGGAATGGAGCGACCCATGCCAACAACAGAATAAAATGTTTTTTTTAAAAAGAGAAAAGTAAATGTCTACTTTTCTTTGTTCCGTTCCTTGCCCCCTCCTCCGTCCCCACTCCTCACCCACACACACAACCTGTTCTTTCCTTCTTGGCGGCCACCCGCTGTTTAGCCCTCGCCTCCAGGACTGAGGATTAGTTTTGCCGAGTATAAACTACAGTCGCACAATAGAAGGCATGGAGCACTTACAGCCTCAAATTGTTGGTTAATCAAATTGCTCGAAGCCATGTAGCGGGATCTCTCTTCGCTTTGTCCTGGGAGTATGTTGTGCATGATCATACAGCCAGATTGTGGTGATAAATGACAAAACACGTCATGAAACGGTTGAGAAGAACAAGTGAGCTTTTACAAGGCGGACCGTGTGCCCAAGTGGATCAAATGGCTGAGAGAAAATGAAACTGCTGTTTTCAGTGACAGACATCTCGGGGCAAGTACTTCTCTGCTTACAGCTGATATAACAAAGATACGCATCGCGCTACACCTGTGGCGCGCTCTCGAGACAGCCACAGAAACTCTAGCCGGGCTCGCGCTGGACGATGCAACGTAAACCGACAAATGTTTCCTGACGAAAACTGGTGGAGGGGCAGTTTCGCTGCTTGAATAGGTAGGGACATGGCTGGTGCAGGGGTGTAACATATTATGAAGTATGAGCCACACACGGTTGTGCTTATTCTCGACTTGAACCTGGTATATACACAGGGCAAGAGAAGAACAAGCATTGGCCGCGCGGCCGTAAAAGTAACGGCCGCGCGGCTATGAAAACGAAAGTAATCGCAATCAAAGTTGAAAGTGATTGCGATCGCGAGGACGGGCGCGCTGTGTGGTAAGCACGCGAGTGGTGCACGCGCAGCCGTGATTGCCGGCTGCGCTTGCACGCTCGCGTGAACGCAAGCGTTAGGCCAGCGCTGGTAGTGCTTTGAAAATCTCGTATACAAAATGTCTCACCATGCGCTGGCTCAGGCGAGACCTAAACAGTGCTCTAGCAGGAACGTGCGTCGGTGCCGCATGGTCGCTAATCTATGTATCCTTGTCAGGTTGTGTGCCACATGGGTTTCACTGTGGAGGAGAGTACGTTCGATGCGGGCAAGATAATTTTGGAGGTGTTTACGCATATTTCTTTGGGTAGTGTTCCCAAACAATGACCTCAGATCATAGCCTTATACGGTCCCGTTCAAGAAATCTTGGCTGTATAATAGTTCTGCTTGAAATAATTTGCAATGGCGGTACCAATACAGGCCCCTGCATGTAGCCACCAAGCAGGGATGGGCGGAGGGTCAGTGCCCCACACAACTGCAATTATTGTGGGTTATGGTCGGAGTGGGTATGACCTAAACAGTCAGTGTGAAGAACGGAAGGTAACAAATCGACTGTACTGAGTAGTTGGTCAATTCAGACGTGCAGTAGATGTGGGGCAGAGAATAAGGAATACCCTTTCGTGGTTGCATTTCGCAAGCGCCGGATGTCACTCACTGCCAGTGTTGGAGCCAGATTTGCAGCACTGTGCAGTGGACACCGCAGGCATATGGGGGAGGGGAGGGACAGAGCAGTCAAGGCCTATGTGGAGAACACTGTTAAAGTCTCCCCCATGAGCCACGGGATCCCAACCCAGTGAGACAACGCTTCAACAGTCTATTAAGAAAAAGTATGTGCTCTGAGTTAGGTACCTGAGGTATGGATTCACATGTTAGTGGGAGTCATGCATGCAGTGGAGAGGAGTTGAGCCGTCGCCAGGCATTAGCCTGATAGAGGCGTCCCATAGAGGCGATGGACAATGTGTGCATGAGCAGGCGCGGGGATGGGTTCAAAGCATGAATGACAGAAAATACCATCAGAGCAGAGGGACAACATGTATCCTCCCAAACTGCTGAACTGCATAGCTCGGCACAACTATATAAGAGGGAGAGGGTACCTGGAGGGACGTAAGGCACAAGGAGCCAAGTGAGAGGTATCCATATTAGTCAAGATAATCAGGCAACAACGGCACATACATTGCAACAACATTTATAACAAAGCAGTTGCATACATGCACAGCACGGTACTGCGATTGTTCATAACCGAAGTAAAAAGTGCACCTGACGGATGACGTCTGCAGCATGTATAGACTAAGGTGGAACAGGCACAACAGTGATTCACTAGCAATAGACAGGGAATGCCAGCGCAGACAAGTGGAAACAGCAATTCAACAAAGTACATGTCAAATGATATCATCTGTTGTCTGCGGGGTCACATCAGGGGCAGCTCCAGAGTCTGCCTCCGAAGGCCAGATGGAGGAAGAGACAGCGTCGCTGCCGGATTTGGAGGAGGCGTCGTCAGGGTCTGAGTTCAGTGCCGTTTTGCAGGTGGCTGCTGCTGACTGCAAGGCCCTATGCTTTTCCTGTATAATTTGTTCCAAGTCTGGTACGTGTGTTAGGGCTGTCAGGGACCTACGACTGCGACCGGTCACTCGGATCTTGTGTGGACTGAGACAAGTGGGCCAGTCCAGTTCTGTCCAGCCACTCCCTGGAGGCCTCATGAGATTTGAAGAACTGTCTTCCCCTCCGCAAGGACCCGCAAACGTGCAGGAAGGAGGAGCCAGTACTTTACGTTGAGGGTATGCCAATGACGCTTGTTGCTGCACTGCTTTTGTATTGTCCGGAAAAAGCATTATTCTGGCGTTTTTTACCATGATTTCTGGGAGCGCCCGTGCTTCTTGCAGAAAAGCATCTCTATCGCTGTAGTGTAGCAGCTGGAATAGCAGGGGCCTGTGGTTGGAGCCACATGCTACTGGTGGGAGCAGCTCTCGTATCCATCTTTCCATGCATGCATCTGTGCCCCCTCAACTCCCTACAGCAAACCAGCCCGTGAACGCTGTTACTCCTGGAGCGTCCCTCTGCACCCCCAGGGAGGTCTCCACCACATGGGGTTTGGGTGCATGTTCGTCCAGAGTTTGCTCTGCAGAGCGGACTTTGTCGGCGAATTTGCCTGGTCCACATGCATTAGTGTAAGATGGGCCATCACATTATCATTCTTGCCTTCCAGGGGCACACGAGTATGCTCCAGAGAGGCCCCTATTCGATCCACAACTTCCAGGACGGTGTCTAATTTGTTCCCCATGGACACAGAGGTGTTCTAGATGTCAGGCTTGTCCGGGTAACGGGGCACACATGTTTGAAAGTGTGCCAGGAGGCCCAGATTGTAGATGACCCCTGATGAATGCCGAAGGAGGTAGAATCCAGGAAATCTGTGCCAGAAAATGAACTCATATGGGCAGCTTGCATGTGCCAGTCAAAACTCCGGGCACCACAGCACAAGCAACCCACGTACGTCTGGTAGCGATAGGTTCCGATGCAGTCACCAAGGAGAATTCAGCTTGAAAAAAAGGAAACGATCATGAGGGCAACAGGGCTAGTGGCAAGAGTGAAGGTAAACAGTCAGTAAGTATGGCAGAGAGTGAGGGGCCACTAGCGGTCCAAGCTCAGGGCACAGACCGAGGTCTCACATCTGCAGTCTGCTCCTGGGGTGTATGGTGACCGTTGTAAGATCCCTAGCCCAAGGGCCCGCCTGCTGATGTTGGTGTGTTGTGGAATAGTGTAGCAGCCCAATATCTGCCAAGATCCGCTGGAATAGTGAATCACCACTTAGGGCAGCCAAGAAGCTATATCAGCACAATAGGGTGAACAGAGCTGCACACCGTCTCCAGCTGTGGCAGGGCAGGAGGGGCTAATCAGGTGGCAACAGTGTAGGGGAGGCAGTCTTCACAGTTCTCCCCCGTGCACTCCCTCGTTCATGGTGTCAAACAATGGCCGCAGCCGCAACCCTGCTGCGCGACTCACCAGACACAGGTTGCACAGTTTGGCGGCACAAAGTCCCAGCTATGATCCCTGTGGTAGTCCTGGGAAGGGAACAGAGGTGGCCCTGCAACTCTCTGCATGGAAGGGGATGTAGGCTGCTGCTTGTCGGTCGTGGATGGTGCATTGATGACCAGGTAAGTGGCGGATTACTGGGGCCTCGCAATGGAGCCACGTTAGAGCGTACCCACTATCTTGGGAGTCCAGGCCACGACCCCGCCAAACAAACATACCTTATACCTTGTGCAGAGTGGATAATGATATGTATTGTGAATCTAGCAATAACAGCTGATTTAGTTACATATTTTGCAGTGTTTGCATCACATAAGTGAGGGAAAACGGGCCAAAATTAACTTTTTATCCTATTTTATTTACAAGCCCACACATTCTGCATTGCTGGAGATTGCTAAATATTAACCCTCATTTAGACAAAGCGCTGCTTTGCATTACCATGCGTTGAGTGCTAGCTTCCTGTAAAGTAACACAGCATTCATGCCTGGTGTGCTGTTTTGTGTGACAGTTGATATATCTAGTACCTGGAGTCACTCTGTCTTGCCTTGTGTGTCACACATCGCAACTAAATGTTCCTATTAATGTGTGCCTTAACTAAATTATCGAAAATGAGTCACAGTGTCTCAACTGGTAATAATAACAAGAATTTGCAATGTCATCGGTCTCACCTTTGGGACCTTATATGGATTTAGCTATGCAGCACATTATCCTGGGTGCGGAAACATCTATTGTTCTTTAACATGGCACGATCTGTGAAATTGGGCCACTTTTTTAAGGAGTGCCTAATTGTGATCCCAATACGACCCTGTTGTTAGCCCACTCAGAAAACGGTGGTGAGTGAAAGCACCTCATTCAGAAATGTCTGCGTATCCTGCAGGACACAAATTCCAATAGCAAGAAGACAGCTGAATGGGGAATGCATATGGGGAATGCATATGAGACATACTGACTACAGATTCTAGGCACAAGAATAGGCCTGTAGGTTAACGCACTTACTACAGAGATCTGTATGTTAATTGTTTCTCACACTTATCTTTTCTAGTATGATAGCTCTAACCCTGCAATGAACTGATAAAAGTGGAACATTCTTTGACCAGCGATTAAAACGTGTTATCTAAGAAATCAACTATGTTTCTCAACTAAGTGTGTAGTTAGATCAGTTATTTAATTTGCAGTTACTTATGGGAGAAAATACAACAAAATATTGACACAGTACCGTTTAGTTAGGCTTCTGTCTGGTGTTTGTTGTATGATTCAACATAGCAAATTTTGTCAGGGCCCGGCTCGTGCACTGGCTCTAAGATCCAAACCTCGGCTGTCTCTGTTAATTTGTTGCCGCGTCCACCTTTACTCTAAATGAAGCTAAAATCAATATGGCATTTCTGAATCAGTCCTGCAGAGAATCTCAAGATTTTCTAACCACGCAATGTTTTAGGAAGAATCATCGTACGCGATTTCTAGATCATGTCAATTTTTGTCCATTATCAATGGCATTATAAGATGCCTTTCTGACTAACTATGAAAACTGAAACAACAAGGAAAAATAAACCATTCATTAGAGATGCAACTCTCCTCCTACTCTGCCCTGTGACTGCCGCCCCTTCAGAACTGACATTAACTTATTGACTGATTCAAGTCCATATCTTAAAATAAAGTAATATGATTGGCTTAAGAGCCTCAGCCTCCTGATCCTTGTGCCTTACCTGCACGCTTGACTTTATTTTCCCTTGAGCTCTTTAGGGCCTGTCCTGACGAACTTCCCGAACCCCCCCACTAAAACTATCCAAGATGCCGACGCGTGCAACTTCACACCCAAAACAGCCCTTAATTGCTTGCCCAGTTTCACATGGTTCTCCCTTAACTCAATGCACGTAAAAACTCTACGGAACAGTGTCCTTTCCTTTAAAACCCTTGTACCCGGGTCCCAACCCCCAGCGCTCACCGATTTTTTAAGCTCCCCCACTGGGTTTGGTGTCATGGTACAGAGTCTGCACGGCCTGGTAGACCAACTGCAGGTTTTGTTTGGCCTCCATGGCAGCGGTTCGGGTGTACACTGGGCAAGACGACTCTTCACACGCGGCTCCTTCTTAGGCGCACACCTCCTCCCATACCCCACTATGTCGTCCGTTGAAAGCTCGCGCTGTTGCTACCCCCAGGCACGAGGATCTCTCCGCTAATGAAATTAACAACCTAGTAAAAGCCCTATTCTGCATCACACTGAAACCACTGGTGGGGTTTCTAGGTTTCCGGACACTGCTAGGGGGGTCTCTCCATCATCCAGTGCCACGTAGAGTCATTCTGCGTCCGTGTTTCACTTTAAATTACAGGTGGCAGAACAATCCCACAACTAGATGACTGAGTAACTCCAGCTGGGCAGCATACTCAAACACACTTATAATCAAGCTGCCTAGGCCCGCCCCACACCAACAACCTCAGGGGAGTAACCGTTGTCATAAGTGAATACTTCAAAGAGTGAGCCTGTGCTGCTAGCTGCCCCCGTAACTCCTTGTACTTTGTCCTAGTCATTGTTACTTACTCTTTGAACATTTCTACAGGCTGTCGCTGTCTGCTGGAAACAGGCAGAAATAAAGGCTCCAAAATTCTACAGTAACTGCCCAGGACCTATTTAGAATTAAACGTGTAATACTTTTTATGAATGCCTTTAAATACAATCAAAAACAAATCTCCAGCTTTCAGAAAGCCCATCTCCTACCCCCAAAAATACTGAGAAACAGGAATAAAATTTACCTCTTCTCTAGAACTTGCGGAGTATCAACACCTCAGATGAGAGTTTAGTGCAACATTCCCACTGCCCTCACAATGGACAACGACCCAACACCCTACTCCCCAGTCACATCTTTGCAGTTTCTTGGCCTCTACCTCTTTGGTAACTCTTGGTCAAATCTGCTTCGCGCTCCCCTGAGTACCACGCAACTTTACAGTTTTATAGCATCCCCTCGTTCTTCAGTCACTCATGTCCACGCAAACTCCGAAAACATCCCACCACTATATAACCAGGACTCACACTTCGCCACACAAACTCAGTAGCAGTCCAACTGTAGATATGTATGATATAATACAACCTCTGACATGGGTGAGTCACAGCCGACCCTTTACTTACAGCCGGTGCTTTAAAATGAGCCAGTACTGTCCGGTACGGAGTACCGGCACTTTTTGTTTATTGTGAGAGAGAGTGTACCGGCACTTCTCAAGAGAAACGCAATACTTTTAATTGGAGAGAACTGAAACGAGCAGGTACTCTGGTATAGAGTACCTGCACTTCTATTTTTCCATTTGAAGTACTGCGGCAAGCTCAACCTAGCCCCTCCTTACAGCCCTTAACATAGTCCCCACTTACAGGACTCTCACTCAGCACACCAGAAACCATGGACAGAAACTTCCACTGCTATACCCCCAGCTCCTTTTACCTTTTGCCGACGGAGCCCCTGCTTGCGGCGCTGGACCCAGGCTCGGTTCCCTTGCGGGCGGTGGTGGAGTTGATGGCAGCGGCGGGGTCCATGTTCTGGGAAGCCATGATTAGATCGGAACTCACTAGAGCAGAGCAAATTCGGGTGAGCTGATCTCTGTTGTGTTTCTGTATCCGAGACGCCTACCCCTCCTTAGCTATCTCCTCCTCTCCAATTCTGACCTCTCTCTCCTAGTCCCATGCAGCAGGCACGTCACTTCCCCTCCTTGCCCTACCGACAGGAAGTATGGGTAGGAGTGCGGGTGAGATGCCACTAGGAAGCCGACAAGTGACAGGAAGTTAAACTGGTAGCCATCTTTGAACACCTTATAAGACAATAATAAGGTGAGGAAAAAGGTTAATCTTTTGTTTAAACTATGTTTTTCCATCAATGCCCAGCGATGTTCTATCAGACTACTGGAGCGTTCCTTGCACACTTTTCCAACCGGAAATAAAGTTGAAGTATTCCTGATTCGGAGAGGCTGAGCGGCAACTGGTTAATCGTTTGTTTAAATTATGGTTTTCTACCAATGCCCAGCAATGTTCTATCAGACTACTGGAGCGTTCCTTGCACACTTTTTCAACCAGAAATAAATTAAGTGATTTCCTGCAATACGTGCGGGTGACGAGCATGACGGGGGGCAGGGGTAGGGGGTGGAGGGGCCATCGAGAAGGCATGGGACTGCGGGAGAGGGGGGGAGGGCAAGGGAGGGGGAGAAAAGTAGGATGTGCAGTGAAGGGGCCAGTACCCATGGAAGGACACAAATGGCGACCTGCTTGTCATAAGGCGGGACTAACAAGGCTAGAACCAATGGGAAGGCAGCATTTAGGACCTAAGACTATCAAAAAGATGGGCACAGAGTGGGCGGAGCTTCCATGAAGCTTCCCTGCTATAGTGTATACTGCATGCCTCGCAAAGTGGGCAGCGCATGCGCTGCAACGCTAGGCGAGACCTAAAAAAGAGATCCCCGATAAACAACAAACCCCCAAAAATGCATTCATACCAGGAAAGGGGCAAATAGCCATAGGCGTGCCCAACAGGGAAAAAGGAGGGACATACAGCACGCTTACCCAATAGCAAGTAGGACATTTTGAAAGACACACTCAAAAACAAATAGGAAAATGGAGACGGGGACTCCCCCACTAAAGCATATACTGCATGTCTCAACGAGACAGCGAATGCGCTGCCTAAGCGAGACCTAAAAAAGGCAAATATACATGTATGTACATGACATTACCCGAAGGAAGAAGGGAGACTTATGTTATTTTGTTCAGAAGTGCTCATGGCATCATGTATTTGGTATGGCAGTTTATACAATACAGTTATATCAGCACTTTGGGCATGAATTGCGAAGGCAACCCAAAGAAAATAGGTGCACGTTGTGCTCGTGACATGAAAAATGACGGCGCAAGTGACACGTGGAAAAGAACAGAACTAAGTTATCTGCATTACTATATGCTGATGGTAAATTAAAACATACCTACGGGGCCTTCGATCTCCAAACCCAGCATGTCTGGCACATTAGCCTCGTTTTATTTCAGCTGAGACACCGAGCACCCTTCATGGGCCACCTTTGGCATGTGCCACCACACATGCTCCCATCGATCCTTCTGGTCCTTTGGTCTGTGTACTTGGCTGACCCTTCTTCCTGCAGGAAGCTTCCGTGGCAAGTAGTGCATGATCAGCCAAATCAGTGTACCTACTTCTCCCTCTGTAAAATTGCATCCTCTCCCCTTCTCAGAAATAGCCCCAATGGCACAAGCCCTATCTCTAATTACCCAAACAAAAATACACACCCCTCAAATCCCTAACTATACCTAAGTAAATACTACCCCAAAATAAACAAACACCCAACAATACTGAGGAAATTACAGACAACAAACACAACACGTAGGCACAGTAATGCACAGAAAGAGCCATATGTTTGATACAAAAATGCAACACAACACAGCAAAGCACCTTGGCAGCCTACTGTGTGTGAAAGGAAAAGGGCTGGAATGTGCCTAAAACCTCCTTATATGTAGCATGCCTGTTTTTTCTTAGGGCTGGTACAGTTTTATTTACCTTGCACCAACACAGCCACCCTTCTATCATGTTGCAAGGGTGCCTGGCTTGCAGACAGGTTATTTTTGGTGCAGGAAGCTACACTTTCCTGTGCATACACAATCTTCTGAGGCATGTTCCCATTTGTAGGTGTGCTTCTGAATGCAGGGGACTTAGAAAGTGCAAAGAAGGTGGAGAGAATGCAGTATGTTTCTCTCATGCACCTCTGGTAAAGAGCCGTACAACTGGGATGCATTCCATGGTCTAGCAATATTTGCCATTCTGGTGATGGTCCTGATCTATGGGTGGAAACATGGCAACTGACACAATCCACCTTTGACACACCTCTCTGCTGCTGAGTAACACAAGTCTGTGTTTTGTACAGACTTGGGTTCCTCTAGTTTCTTGAAGCCACTCAGGAACACACAAGGTGCCTTGGCTTGGTTTGAAAAACCTCATTTAGGGCCTCATGTAGGTAAATAAATTTTACCGGTTCTTAAATACCGAGCCGTACCGAATCGGTAAATTAGAATCGGTAAGTTATATGTAGGTAAAAATTCGGTAACAGTTACCGATTCGGTAACATTCGGTAAATACGAATCGGAATTCACCGAATCGGTAAATACCGAGGTGATAATTACCGAATCGGAAAATACCGAGGTGGTATCTACCGATTCGGAAAATACCGAGGTGGTATCCACCGAATCGGAAAATACCGAATCGGTATGTACGGATTCGGTAAATAACATCACATGACTTGACGAAACAGCTAATCCTGTGCAACGACAGCCCACCCAACCAGGAACTGCCCACACCCAGGCAGGTGTACACAATTAGCCGACGTGGCCACACCCAGGCAGGTGTACATAATTAGCCGACCCTGGAGAGGCTTGGAGTGCAGAGGAGAGGCAGGGAGCAGTTGCATGTGCGAGCGGGAAACGAACAGCATGTCCAGCCAGAGAACACAGAAAGACGGAGGGGAAAGGAGGAGGAAGCTCAAATTCAGCCCCAAGGAACTCCAGGTGCTGGTGGAGGAGGTGGTGAAGCAGCACCAGAAGCTGTTTGGGAGGCAATCCCTGCAAGTGCCTGAGGCCGAAAAGCGCAACATATGGCTGGCCATCCAGGCGCAGGTCAATGCTGTGGGAGTGACCCACAGGGACATTGAGGTCCTCAAAAAGCGCTGGTATGACCTGAGGATTGTGACCAAGAGGAAGATGGGCGACATCCAGAAGGAGGCCAGCCAGACCGGAGGTGGAACCAACAGGGCACCTGCCCTCACCGAACTGGAGGAGCTGGTGGCGGCCACAATCGAGCAAGAGAGCGTCGTGGGTCTTGGGGACGCCGACAGCTCTGCCAGAGCCGCAACACACCAAGGTAAGACGAAAGCACAGCAATGTAGCCCCCCCTACCCCTATCCCACATCCCCCATTGTGAAACGAGAATCACACTGCAGTCCACACGTGTCAGTGCAGACAGGCAATGCATTCCGGGAGATGTAGTCAGGGCAACACTAACCATGACGTAAATGTCACAGGGCAACAGGGCATGTCACGCACTCGAGGCACAAGGAGACAGAGGACAGATTGGAATGTGAAATGATTTATTGTGACGCTTGCAATGCAGCCCTTCGGGGACACTGAGCCAATGTTGTTTTTCTGTCCACAGATGTGACATCATGCAGTACAGGGCATGCTGCAGGGGAGACGGCACACCTGCCACAAAAATCACCTCTAGCCAGCACGAGTTCAGACCAGGGAGCAGGCCCACTGGCAGCCGCACCACCAACACAGCCAGCCTCGCCGCACACAGAGCCAGCATCACCTCACCGAGAGCCAGCATCACCACAACCACAGCCAGCATCGCCACTCATGTTCGAATCACCGGCCACATCTCCGCTTGCAGGTGTGAGAATGAGGAGGCGTCCAGCAGCCAGGCTACGAGCCTTCGACACCTCGTCAGACGACAGCATGGGCCCAGAAGACCGCACCGGGCACCAGGAAGGGAGCCATCCCACTGTGCCCCACACCTCACAGGCAGCACAGACGGGAGCAAGAGGGCGCCGCAGGTCGCGTGTCCAGAGTCCACCAGCACCCACTGACGGCCATGGTGTCTTCTTGGGGCTCGAGGGCCAAATGTTGAAGCAACAGCGCCTGCAATCAAAGGCAGTTATGTCAGTCCAGAGGCACATGCGGGTGATGAAGACAAGCTTAGTCAACATGGACACAAACATTGGCGGCATGGCTGCGGGCATTCGGGACATGTCCCAGTCAATCCAGCAGTTGTGCAGCAAATTAGATGCTGACATCGAAGCACGGCGCCGGGAACGCCAGAGAAGGGACACTACCAGCAGGGCACTCAACCGTCTGGCAACTGCGACTTCCCTACTTTGCCGGCGCTCTGTGACGATGCAGGAGGGCCTAACACAGTGCTGCAGCGACCTGTCTCGGGGGATGGTGCAGGTGACAAGTGCACTAGGGGTGCTATTGACTAGTCAGGCGTCGACAACTGCTGCAGGGGATGCTGCGGAGCGCATCGACACCAGCAGCAGCATCACACCCCCCGTCCCAGAAGCACGCAGGAGCAGCAGGCGGCTTGGGGTTGGCTCTAGTGAGGATGCACAGGCCGTGCAATCCACCACTGCAGCGCGTATGCGCAAACATTGATGTGGCCCTGCTCAGCCACTTCCCATTGGGTGACGTAACCCTGGACATACTCCTTGTATAGATGGTATATTGCCAGATTGGCCTGTTCATGTGTTCATGGCGTGGTGCCACATTAAACTACGTCATGACTTCTCACAACTCGCTGTGTCCCCTCACTTACTCAGAAATAGTTGCATGTGATCTCTGCCCGTCTCTCTCTCCCATCGATTGCAGTTGGCACTCTAGCTGCGCTGCCCTCTGGCTGGCCTGACTCATCCTCGTTGTCCTCAACATATGTTAGTTCCACATCTGTACCTTTTTTCGTGGCAAGGTTGTGCAGCATTGCACAAGTGGCAATAATCTTGCAGCAGGTGATGGGTTTGTACTGGCGTGCGCCTCCGCTCTTGTGCAGGCAGCGGAACCTGCTCTTCAGTAGTCCAAACGTGCGCTCCACCACATTGCGTGTTGTTTTGTGGGCCACGTTGTATCGTCTCTCACTCTGGGTTGCTGGGTGTAGGTAGGGAGTGAGGATGAATGAACGGCATGCATATGCACTGTCGCCTGGATGAGTAAGAGGGAACCATCAGTTACATGCCTCTATACACTCTGATTTGCAGGTTTCAAGGGGCGTCACTGTTACTTACCCAGCAGGTATCCCTCTCCGAATTCTCCGGCACTCAGTCGTGTGTAGATCCCACTATTCTGGAAGATGTAAGAGTCGTGGGTGCTCCCAGGAAACTTTGCAACAATATCTGTGATGATGTTCCCTGCATCACAGATCACCTGCACATTGATGGAGTGGGTGGACTTCCTGTTCCTGTAGATGTGCTCTGTATCAGCTGGTGGACAGATTGGGATGTGTGTACCATCAATACAGCCGATGACATGGGGGAACTGTGCCATGTGATAAAAGTCTGTTTTTGTTTTCTGCAGTGCAGCCTGTGTGTTTGGGAAGCTTATGTAGTGGTGCATTCTCTGCATCATGGCATCCAGGAACTTCCTGAAGAAACGGGACAGGCAACTCTGGGATACACCACCCACCGCAGCTATCACCACCTGATAACTGCCGGATGCCAGTAGATGTAGGCTGCAGAGCACCTGCACATGTGGTGGTATGGCATGCGCCCTTCTTGTTGGCTGGTCCAGGAGTGGGTGCAGGTCCCTTATCAGGTCCATGATGGTTTCGGGGTGTAGCCTGTACCTCTCATGTATCTCTGCATCAGTCAGCTGTAGTAGTGTGATGCGCTGTCTGTAGATTTGTTCCTCCCGTCGCCACACCCTCAGTCCTGCTGCCTGTAGACGTAGGCGCCTTGCAATGACGTACATGGCGGCCATGTTGTCCACGCTGTTGCATTTTGGGATTGCTTATGTGCATTGTTGATGGTTACCACCTGCTTTCAATCCGTGTTAATTACCGACTCTTATTTACCGATTTTCCTGGATTTCTTAATTACCGCCTGCTCCTACATGTCATTTTAAATTTTTACCACTTCATATTTACCACTTCATATTTACCGATTCGTTAATTATGTATTCGGTAAACATGAATCGGTATTTTGGAATTCGGTAACTATGAATCGGTATTTACCGCCTCATATTTACCGAAAAGTGGTTTTTGGACTCCTACATCTCACTTGTCTGAATACCGGTCGGTAACGGCATATTTACCGAAAATCGGCCGTTACCGACCGGTATTTCGCTACCTACATGAGGCCCAAAGTTTTGTGATATGTTCTTTGCAGCAGTCATTATCCCTCGGTGCAACTTTATGGTGAGTCAAAACTGCCACTAGACAAAACTTTGATCTCTCTCTCTAGCAGGAACATTAATCACAAGAGCTATCTTGACATTTTTATTGCTGCCTGAAATCTGGACACCCAGGGAACTCTGCAATAGGTGCTTTTAAATATTAAGTAATGCTTATCACTGAGATCAATGCTCTCCAGCCAGGTCAGCGCCCAGTGCAGCCGCACCGGTAGCACTGCCCTAAATCCGGCCCCCACTGTAAGTTTGACATCATCCGCTTTCAGCTCAAATGGACTTCACAACAGTCTTTCTATGTTGAGGGCTTACAGATAAGTCCCTTTGCTCATCTGTATTGTCCAAGTATTAACTGGACATCATGAATTGTGTGACAACAACATGTCTCAATGGATAGTTCAACTGAGGCCTATGGTATTACACAACATAGATTGATGTGAACGTCTATGAGCCATAAAATAGAATTAAGATGAGTAATTGACTTTGATAACTTCATTAATTTGACATCAGATTCCTTTGCACTCATACATAATTCAGGACTGTTAGTCATAAGTAGTCCTACTGCTGATGATGTACCTGTATGGTGGTTAATGTAAGTTCTTCAAATGTGACTGGTTGCCAGACTGACGACTAAGATGTTCTTCTGAGTTCCCAAACTTTCTCATCACTCTGGATTACATGTCATACCACTGCTTGTTTCTCAACGTTTTTAGTTCAGTGTGATAACCAATGATATCCATTGATTGTGAGTCAGTTGGTATGCACAACATGGTGTATGTATAACTTTGCACATGTACATGTTTGTCTTCTTCTGATTTCACCGATTATTAGTGTCTTTGCAAGATACAGCTGTAGTGGAACTTTTGATTTTTAGTAAATATGATGAGTAATCCATCACTAGTGTAGAATTTAGACTATACATTGCCCTCATACCTTAGTGTTGTAGCCATTACATGATCATATTCAACATGGATATGTATAGATGGATACACACACATCTACATTACTCATTGGGTGATAGGCCTTCTCATCTGGGAGCTTATTTATGAGCCCTTGCATCACATTTACGCCGCAGTTGTGTCACTTTTTGTGATGCTGCAGTGGCGTAAGTAATGCGCCATGTTGGTCCATATTTACGAACTGACGCAACTAGACAGATGCGTCACTTTGTAAAGCCCTGCGCTACATTATACCTGCGCCTGGTATAATGTATGCAGGGTGGATATTGCCCTGCATCAAAGCCTCGTAGAAGTGGCGCATTGAAATCTATAAGATTTCAGTGTGCCACTTCTAGGACGACACTGCGTCCAATCCTTACGCCTGCCTCATAGCAGGCATAAGGTTGACAGAGTGCTATAATCAGAGCCCTCCCCCTGCATTGCTGGATTTGCATCACGCTTCCGACACAACTCCAGCAATGCATCAGTTTTGCGCCGACAGATATGTCAGTAATACTGACGAATCTGTCATTCCTTGCGACATGATGCGTCATACAGTAAATATGACTCATCGATGGTGTCGCAAGGAGGGCGCACTGAGAAGTGTCACATCGCTGCTTTGTCGCAGCGATGGGACACTTCTCATAAATGTGGCCTCTAATATCTTTGTGATAATTGCTATAGTACATAGCTGGTTGTTACACATCTCAATCTGAGTGGGACATGATTTTCTATGAGTCTCATATGTTTGATAGGCCACATGGGGACTTAATTTTGAGACATTTTACCCTTTGACAAAGTTACAGTCTTTAAACAGTCATTTTACATTGTGGAGTTAAATGATGCAAACAGTACTTGTATGGTGAACCGTTGACAGCTGAACAGTCATGGTGATGGGATTATATTTTTTAGGATCCATACATTGAGGGCCATGTATTCAGTGGCGGCTCCTCCACAAGGGTGGAGGAGCGTCGCCTCACTGCTTTCTTGCAGTGCGATAAGCACAACCATAAAATGTCAAAACCACCATTTAATGTTTCTGCTTCTCGCACTGCGAGAAAGCAGAAGTGTTTGGTTGGGGGCGGGAGGGTCTGCTCTAGGGCAGGGGAGGTGTGACTTGCCCACTGCTGAGG
Organism: Triturus cristatus; assembly: GCF_964204655.1. Taxonomy (NCBI): domain Eukaryota; kingdom Metazoa; phylum Chordata; class Amphibia; order Caudata; family Salamandridae; genus Triturus; species Triturus cristatus. The sequence goes on from NC_140581.1 coordinate 549,208,303, forward strand.
ACCCTGACTGTTTGGTCGGGCCTCTTGGGCCTACGAAACCAGTCATGTGCCCTCTGCCCTTTCTCCATGTAGGCTGCAATGCACCATACATGGAGAAAATGACCTTCCCATAGGCGCCTGGCTGGTCGGCGTCCCGACCAATCACAACGCTCCCATTGCAGTGTTGTGATTGGCTTAGGGAAGGGAGGCTGTCTACTACCTGTTCCTGCCAAAGGCAGGACAGCAGGAGAGCAATTCAGGAGCACAGACGACGCAGGACCCAGGAAGGTACGTTTATTTTATTTTTAAATTAATCCCCCCCGGCTAAGCCCCGTGAGAACCCCAGCATGATCCCCCTAACCCCTCCCCGCCATGAGGCATGCCGGCCGCGGCTGTATCTATTTATGTTGGCTCATATGTATGGCCATTCCAAACAGTATTTGTTGTTAGTGGATCTGATATCTATCATGTTGCAAGGGTGCCTGGCTTGCAGACCGGTTATTTTTGGTGCAGGAAGCTACACTTTCCCGTGCATACACAATCTTCTGAATCATGTTCCCATTTGTAGGTGTGCTTCTGAATGCAGGGGACTTAGAAAGTGCAAAGAAGGTGGAGAGAATGCAGTATGTTTCTCTCATGCACCTCTGGTAAAGAGCCGTACAACTGGGATGCATTCCATGGTCTAGCAATATTTGCCATTCTGGTGATGGGTCCTGATCTATGGGTGGAAACATGGCAACTGACACAATCCACCTTTGACACACCTCTCTGCTGCTGAGTAACACAAGTCTGTGTTTTGTACAGACTTGGGTTCCTCTAGTTTCTTGAAACCACTCAGGAACACGCAAGGTGCCTTGGCTTGGTTTGACAAACCTCATTTAGTTTTGTGATATGTTCTTTGCAGCAGTCATTATCCCTCGGTGCAACTTTATGGTGAGTCAAAACTGCCACTAGACAAAACTTTGATCTCTCTCTCTAGCAGGAACATTAATCACAAGAGTTATCTTGACATTTTTATTGCTGCCTGAAATCTGGACACCCAGGGAACTCTGCAATAGGTGCTTTTAAATATTAAGTAATGCTTATCACTGAGATCAATGCTCTCCAGCCAGGTCAGCGCCCAGTGCAGCCGCACCGGTAGCACTGCCCTAAATCCGGCCCCCACTGTAAATTTGACATCATCCGCCTTCAGCTCAAATGGACTTCACAACAGTCTTTCTATGTTGAGGGCTTACAGATAAGTCCCTTTGCTCCTGTGTATTGTCCAAGTATTAACTGAACATCATGAATTGTGTGACATCAACATGTCTCAATGGATAGTTCAACCGAGGCCTATGGTATTACACAACATAGATTGATGTGAACGTCTATGAGCCATAAAATAGAATTAAGATGAGTAATTGACTTTGATAACTTCATTAATTTGACGTCAGATTCCTTTGCACTCATACATAATTCAGGACTGTTAGTCATAAGTAGTCCTACTGCTGATGATGTACCTGTATGGTGGTTAATGTAAGTTCTTCAAATGTGACTGGTTGCCAGACTGACGACTAAGTTGTTCTTCTGAGTTCCCAAACTTTCTCATCACTCGGGATTACATGTCATACCACTGCTTGTGTCTCAACGTTTTTAGTTTAGTGTGATAACCAATTATATCCATTGATTGTGAGTCAGTTGGTATGCACAACATGGTGTATATATAATTTTGCACATGTACATGTTTGTCTTCTTCTGATTTCACCGATTATTAGTGTCTTTGCAAGATACAGCTGTGGTGGAACTTTTGCTTTTTAAGTAAATATGATGAGTAATCCATCACTAGTGTAGAATTTAGACTATACATTGCCCTCATACCTTAGTGTTGTATCCATTACATGATCATATTCAACATGGATATGTATAGATGGATACACACACATCTACATTACTCATTGGGTGATAGGCCTTCTCATCTGGGGGCTTATTTATGAGCCCTTGCATCACATTTACGCCGCAGTTGTGTCACTTTTTGTGATGCTGCAGTGGCGTAAATAATGCGCCATGTTGGTCCATATTTACGAACTGACGCAACTAGAGAGATGCGTCACTTTGTAAAGCCCTGCGCTACAATATACCTGCGCCTGGTATAATGTATGCAGGGTGGATATTGCCCCGCATCAAAGCCTCGTAGAAGTGGCGCATTGAAATCTATAAGATTTCAGTGTGCCACTTCTAGGACAACACTGCGTCCAATCCTTACGCCTGCCTCATAGCAGGCATAAGGTTGACAGAGTGCTATAATCAGAGCCCTCCCCCTGCATTGCTGGAGTTGCGTCACGCTTCCGACACAACTCCAGCAATGCGTCAGTTTTGCGCCGACAGATATGTCAGTAATACTGACGTATCTGTCATTCCTTGCGACATGATGCGTCATACAGTAAATATGACTCATCGATGGTGTCGCAAGGAGGGCGCACTGAGAAGTGTCACATCGCTGCTTTGTCGCAGCGATGGGACACTTCTCATAAATGTGGCCTCTAATATCTTTGTGATAATTGCTATAGTACATAGCTGGTTGTTACATATCTCAATCTGCGTGGGACATGATTTTCTATGAGTCTCATATGTTTGATAGGCCACATGGGGACTTAATTTTGAGACATTTTACCCTTTGACAAAGTTACAGTCTTTAAACAGTCATTTTACATTGTGGAGTTAAATGATGCAAACAGTACTTGTATGGTAAACCATTAACAGCTGAACAGTCATGGTGATGGGATTATATTTTTTAGGATCCATGCATTGAGAGCCATGTATTCAGTGGCGGCTCCTCCACAAGGGTGGAGGAGTGTTGCCTCACTGCTTTCTTGCTGTGCGATAAGCACAAACATAAAATGGTAAAACCACCATTTAATGTTTCTGCTTCTCGCACTGCGAGAAAGCAGAAGTGTTTGGTTGGAGGCGGGCGGGTCTGCTCTAGGGCAGGGGAGGTGTGACTTGCCCACTGCTGAGGGCCCTGACTGTTTGGTCGGGCCTCTAGGGCCTACGAAACCAGTCATGTGCACTCTGCCCTTTCTCCATGCAGGCTGCAATGCACCATACATGGAGAAAATTACCTTCCCATAGGCGCCTGGCTGGTCGGCGTCCCGACCAATCACAATGCTGCCATTGCAGTGTTGTGATTGGCTTAGGGAAGGGAGGCTGTCTACTTCCTGTTTCTGCCGAAGGCAGGACAGCAGGAGAGCAATTTAGGAGCAGAGACGACGCGGGACCAAGGAAGGTACGTTTATTTTATTTTTAAATTAACCCCCCCGGTTAAGCCCCGTGAGAACCCCAGCATGATCCCCCTAACTCCTCACCCGTGAGTCATGACGGCCGCGGCTGTATCTATTTATGTTGGCTCATATGTATGGCCATTCCAAACAGTATTTTTTGTTAGTGGATCTGATGTCACACATACATTTTTCCTGACTTTAAAATATTGCCTAAATAAAATACCTTGGTATGTCATATATTTGTCTGCTAAGTCTTCGCATCCTTTTGATGACTGTGACAGTAATTAAGCCAACATTTTCAAGCTAATGAAAAATGATGCAAACATGAAGATTTTTTGATGTGTGAAAATTAATTTATTTTTACAACGCACAAATCATGGCTAAGTGACTATTGTTTTTACGAAGATTATGAAAAATAATTTGCAACATTTTGATTCAGTCTCACATAACCTGCCTTTGTGTGCTCCATATCTGCACCCAATTCATTGTCCTCTTCATGTTCAGGTAGGATTGCAGTCTCATAGTCCCATATCACATTTGTTTTAAGACATATATTATGCAAAATTCCAAAGACTAAAATATTCCTGCAGACCATAGGAGGCGAATACAGAAGTCTTCCGACTGAATTGACAAGGCAACGGAAACAGGACTGTAGGACCCCAAACATTCACCCCACAACATTTCGAGTTTGGCTCAGAGACAATTTGTATTTTTTTGCCCTTCTGTCTGGCGATTTTGATATGGGGTCATGATCCACGGCTGCAAACCTTATCTTTGGTCACCTGAAAAGTAGAAAAACCCAGCATTCAATGATTTGGTACATAGTCATTAGACATAGCTAACTATCTGTGTTATGTTTGCAGGCAAAATCATACACATTTCTTAATCTTTTAATTGTTATGTCTTAGCCATTGCTTTACACAAGTATGTTCAACAGGTATGGATCATTGCACATATTGTACATGGTGTAAGACGTACAACACATCACCATGCTAACTTTCATGTTTAGCCAGAATATTACTATGATATGTAAGTTTGAATATTTGTACCAGCTATATGAGAATTTCACTCAAAATGTATGGAATGTATTCGACTTAGGATCAGTTTTTCTTCCATGCATTTTAAGCCATATAGTTAGTGACAGTGGCAACAAGTTTGACACTCACATGTCCTATTTCCACCTATGATGTCCTTGCTTGGCTGTGTAACAGTTGCACAGCCTTAGATTAGTTTACATAAGGGTGCATGGCTCATTGCTTAGTCCAGGTAACCATTATTCAACATTGTACCATGGATATTTAAATTGGGTTTATTCATACATCAGCTAATGTTTTTGCAAAGCAAGTTGTCTTGCTGAACTTAGATTAACACATAGGTATTGCAATGTAGCACTATTTCATATAGGACAACATGGTGTTAAAATAAGTGACATTGTACTACAGACCTGTACACAAAACATTCTGTATTTACATGAATGTATGTGATTTTATCTTGTTTATGAATCTGTACTCATATGCCTTGATTATGTTAGTATTACATTGATGGACTGAGATGCCGGAAATTAAGCCAACCTGAGGGATTTCATTATTTATCACATTGATGAAGTATGTCAATGTGGGTTATTATATTTGGACATTGAATGTGGGAATGCCTGGGAATTAGATGCACTTTGAATTTTTGGTATCACATATGCACATAGAGTTCAAATTTAAATAAGATTTAATACTACACTTCAGTGCATGACATACATAGAATTTAGATATTCTTCATCCAATTGTTCTTCTGATACTTTAATCAGTTTACCGATATACTGCTATGTGTTACATATATGGTTAGGATCACAAGTTATGTTCAACAACCATTGTTTTAATGGGAAATTTACAACAACCCCAGACTTGCCACGCCATTTCACATACATACATCTCAAACTTTTCTAAGATTCATCCTTGTTAATTATATTGAAAATAATTGTGGACCTCATGATTTGTCAGTTGATGTGTTCGACATTGCAGAAATTGTGGTTATGCCCACACACACAGTGTGAGATGAAACTATACTTCTCACTGTGGGGTTTTTCCTACTTCTATTGCAGAATCAGTGAGGGAATCACACAATGGAACATCACTGGCTACATGTTAGAGTAAGATACTACCAGTATGTGCACATGACACAAGATTCAGACACAAACACATAGATGGCTATTATGTCATACCTTACAACTTATTAGTTGGTATATTGAATAGTTCTGCTTTCCTTACCAATGAGTAGGCCCTTCCCATATCTGCCAATCTGAAACTGCTCATTGATGGGATTGTGGTGAAAGATGTATGCATCATGTGCACTTCCTGTGTATTTGGCAAGGACATTGATTAACATTCCATGATGGTCCACTATTGCATGGACATTTATTAATTGTGCTTGCGGTTTCTGTACAGGTGCGATGTGTCTGTAGTGGGCTCAAATTGCACATGTGAGCAATGAATGATACCAAGCACATGAGGGAGTCCAGCAATGTTGTAGAAGCCTTGCTTGGTAAGCCAACTGTTGGGTAGTTTTGGGTAGAGCAGGTACTGGGGTGTGAGTTTTATGATGACATCCAACACAGATGGGGGAAAGGTAGAAAATGCACCTTGTGAAATGCCAGCCAATCTGGCCATTGTGATTTGGAAGGATCCTGAAGCCAACATGTGAAGCAGATAAATCAATTTTATGTGTGGTGTGATGGCACTGGTCCTTGGTACTATCTTCTTTAACAATTCCATGGTGGACTCCATCTTCAATCTGTAATACTGCATGACCTCCTCCTCTCTGAGGTGAATGAGGGATATGCACTGATGGAAAACACGCTCTTTTCTCCTTCGCTGCCTATGTGGTTGTCTACTACTCCCAGTTGCTGTATAACAACCTCCATGTTGTAGCTGAGCTTGCCAGAGTGTACTGAGATGGTGAGAATGTTGTACTACAGCCACTGCATCATTTCCTATGCCTGGTTTGCCGGTGGGCAGCAATTCTGATGCATTTTTATTGTTGAGTTGTGCTACACCATAATGCGTGACCCAGTAATATGATGTTAAATACAACTGTGTGATGTTTGCGCTGGACTTTGCATGGGAACACCTACATTGCATAAACTAATTTCTGCGTGACACAGCTGAATTGGTTGCAGCAGTTGCACCACACAATTGCCACAAAACAACGCATTTGTGCTCTTGCATTGTTTCTTAAATTTGACTTACTGCTTTTGTCGCCTTTGAGTCACACTACGTAACACAAGGCCAACGCAAGTCCTTGATAAGTATCCCATATGTTTCAAGTGGGGGCAACTCGAACACATTTATTTGCTCTAACACTTCTACTTTAATCACTTGTATATTTGTGCTTCTCCAGACTCCAACACGGGTCCGTTTCGAGTTTATTTGACTTTGACTCAATGTACTCGGCCTCCGCATGAGACAACCCCTGGTGTCTGTCTGAAAACATCTGCTGAAATCCACGTCTAATGTCCGCCAACAGCTGCTTATCAGATACAGAAAACAACATGGTTACATTTTCCTAAATGCGCGGCTGTCATAAAAATCCAGACTTGATAAAGTAAATGTCCAGCATGTGAAATGCATCAGATACCATCTGAAACACTATTCACACTTGTGACAAAGACATGTCTGATTAAATGTCTTTTGTTGGATTACAGCTCCAGCCGGTGATTGATGGTGATTTCGAAATGTAATAAAACAAAAACTACTGCCAACTTAGATCATGAGAACTGAAAGCAGATTCCTCTGTATAGGACTTTTCAGTGTCGATTGTGCGGCGCCCTAGCTGCGCTTACTTGGAATCATATTTATTTGGGCTTTTACAGACTACAGCATGGAAACATATTTCGAATCAATTCTCATTAAATTACCAGTAGAATAAGAAACCAATATATTCCTGGGTTTTATTGGGAATCGCACTATGACCCATATTTAAGCCTTAACGCATGAGCAGAACGCGATTGGAGCAATCGTCCTTGCATCTGAAGGAAATCAATTGTGTGCCTGTATCTTAACACATTTCTAGTTATGCGATGGAACAGTGGTGAAAGTCTACCAGAAACGTTCTGAAAGAATGTAGATAAAAATGTGTACATGTTTTCCTTCTACGAACAGCCGTTTTAAACCATGGAAAAAGGGTAAATAGGCAAATGTTAAACTTTGCAAAATTAACTATTAATTTATTCTTGTTTTTTTAGATCTCAAAACTTCTCTGTAGAACTTAAACCTTTTTGTGCATTTTCCTCATTTCTATAGCCCGTTGTTTGCCCGTTGCCATTGAACATGCATAAGACGTTGTTTTTCTCTGCCCACAATTTAGGACAATTTTTGTGTCTGCATGCAAATTGCGCACGTGTAAATTGCACGCACACACACACACACTGCAAATTGCGCGAGTTGCACGGCAGTGCGTGCATACGCTGGCATTTTTATGGTTGCAGGTCCGTTGGCGAGTAGGAAAAAACTTTGGGGCAGATTTATGAGCCCCTTGCGCCACTTTTGCGTCACTTTTAACATGGGAAAAGTGACGCAAAAGTGGCGCAAGGGGCTCATAAATCTGCCCCTTTGCTTCTAAATGGGTTCTTACTCTCTGGCAACAAGTGCGTTTAAAATGAGAATGAAAAATGTCCTCGACACAAGAGTGTATTTTTCATCTTCCTGTATTTATTATTCAAATTTTACTAGATAAGTCTTCACCCGCTGTACTCCGCTCGAATTTTGGCTTCCGCCTATATATTTATATATATTTCCAATTATTCTCATGTTTCGTTGCCATTAACCTCTACAAATCACATTAAGCAGCGAGTACAATTTGAGAGAGCGTGACATCACCAGGATCAAAATAAAAAATTGTCAAAGGAAAATTGATGTATCATGCCTTGTGCACCAAAGATCAGCCCCTCGCAGATTGCCGGCGCCTTCTCCCCTTGAATTCAGAAGCTGCACTTAGCACCTCTGGCACCAGGCCCAAATCTGAACTCTCTTTACTTTCTCCTACGCTAATATACATCATCTTGCATCGCCCCTTTCCCTGGCCTAGTCCCTCTCTCCATTCTACAGTGCTCTGATAACATTTACTAGTACCAATATTAAACATCCATTCATCTGTAACTTGCATACAACTGATGCTTTCAGGCGCTCTTCATTACAGCTTAAAGAACACTTTATGCAATGGTAGAGGCCTAAAGTCCAATGTGAACTTGAATCAAATTCTTTATCCATATACAGACATTGTTTGCTAGTTAAGAGAAGTAAAACCAATAGATGAAACACACACAAAGTGAAAAATACAATAGTTTGAAATGGAAATTCTTTTTGTGTTAAACGGATGTTCAGTGTACATCAAGATGGTGAATTTATTTTAAAATATATATATATTTTTATCGAATTTTTTATAATTTTACCCCCCAGTCAAGCATACAGTCCATAAAAGTAAGATATACAAAGCAGCAATAAATAAGTACATATTTCATTTATGATTCATATAGAATCAATACTATAAATATTGAGACATAAAGTGACTCCTGCATTACATCAATAATTACAAACTCTAAACCATACCAACATATTCTAGATCCGACAGCCAAAATATTCTCCAGTTATTCGCCTTCTGACATTGAAAGGAACCCGTCCATCATAGGAGTCCATACCGGTAAACCTTTTTTCCGAACAGATGGGCCTTTTAGTGCCTTAACCGCAATTTCAATATGGTATGTGACTAAGAGCCGTTCCAGCTATTGGTGTAACGAGGGGAGAGAAGGGTCCAACCATGCTGTTGTTAAACACAGCCTCAATACTGACATTGTCAAAAACCTGAATGCTTGTGCATATGCAGGCACCACTCCATTATGGACCATTGTAATCCAAGTTGAGGGGTTACCTCAGTTTTACCACCCAATTTGTTATCCAAAAACACACTAATTTCGTTTATAGCTCTCTCAAGGGCTAGGCACCCTTCCAACATATGTACCAAATCTACCCCATACACCTGGCTTGGTGGACATTGCGTGCCCGCAGTCCCCCCCATTTCACTATTTTCCCAGGAGTTATATACAAATTAAAACAAGTTTAAAAATGTTGGACTTGTAGATTGGCCGAAACTAAAAGTGATAGAGCCAGATCTAAAGAATCAACCAAGTCATTGATGTAGCGAAAATCACATTTTATTCGTAGGGGTGCATTATAATCATAAGTGTAGACCACACTAGCACATAATCCTTGATGCATTGATGCACTTAAAGCATTAATTGGATGTGCCCTATTTTCCATGCAATTTGTAATAGCTCATATGCTGTTTTCTTATGTTAGCGGAACCCTGTAGGCATGAAATGCAGTTCCCTGGAAACCTTTACTTTAGGATTACCAACTCAAATTTCATGTGTGTTGTAGATTTTTTTTTCTCACGTTTTGTGTTGCAGGTGATAGAAGCTCTCTTGTTAGCTAGAATAATGTCTTTGTTTTACTAGTCAGGCAAGGAGAAAAGAAGTTGCAATCATGCGGCTTGAGTCACTAAAGGAAGATAATTGTGCTTTACACAGGAGGAGACCTGGGAACCAAAGACAAAATGTTGCAATGGAAGAACACAGCTGTCTCATGGAAAGCTACCTTTCAGATTGTACCCAGAGCAGATGGCGTGATCCTCAATGGATCCTAGGAAAAATACCTGCAATAATGTGACAACAGAATTAGGGAGAAAGTCCACTTCTTCTTTGCCTTTGGAGAGAGAGCATCTTTGAGCAAGCTCTGTCTTGGTAGCTTCACGTTACTTGGCCCATTGATGGTGGAGAGACTTCTTAGGAAGACTCCACACGCGGACACCTTTTATCCTTTCGTCCTGAGGATGATTAAGTAGGGATGTCACTTTAGCTGCAGTGTAGGGATAGATTAATGCTTTTCATTCATCAACCCTCGATGCAGGGAAACTTGGACTCATGCTTTCTGATCCTCTGCATTCTAAATCTTGAATTGATTGTAATATTTATGCTACATCGTCTAAATTAAATACGCAGATTTGGCTTTATGCTAATTCTTACGTATTTCTACACTCTTGTATTGAGGTGTCTTTAAGTTCAGTTATTTTTAGCTTTGTAATGAATCAAACTAACTTTACGTAGTTGTCTGTGGTAACTATGTGTCCCCGAGGATCACTGTTTATTGATTGGCTTTAAATAACAAATTGTCTCCCCTCTATGCCTTCATGCTGCAAAAAAGAACTATCAGATTGTGAATCGAGAACAGGTATAGAACGTATAGGCTTGGCCCTTACATCATTATCTCCTGCTTGCAACATTTCTTGCCACTCTCTAGCATGTTTGTCACTATCAACCAACATCAGGCTATTCAATCACCGATACAGGGACCTTATTTAGGTCTTTCCACCAATAATTAACTCTACGTTCTCCACCTTAGAGAACCCCACTGACCCCCATCCTTCCCTCCCCCAAAAACCCTGGATCTTCAGATATTAAAAAAATTAGTTATGATTGAGCTTGTATTTCAACCTAATAGCCTCAAAAGTATTTACAATCTTACCTAAAACAAAATGTCCAAGTTTATAGGGACCATGTTCCATCCACAGTTTAACATGAGAGTCCCAAAAGATAATTCGTAAAATGAAATTACTATGCACTGGTGTGTAACAATTAAAGCAGCCAATACCCGCTTTTTTTGGGACAGCTGACCATATTCGAAACGCACAACAAAGTGTCTTAAAGTGCACCCTTCTAAAATACCCAAATTCTATCTGCTGCAGCAGACACCTTTTCCTTTAGCATCAGCTTATATGTTGAGGGAGAGTTATTCACCACCGCACCCCCTACTTAATTTGAAGAAGAATAGCCATCTGTTGGAATGATGAAGTCTAATAACATAGTCTAAAATTCGGAACAGCCCAGCCCCCTCGCTCTCTTGGGAGGGTCATACATTTCAGCACCTTTCTGGGCCTACAATAAGCCCATAAGAACCATGATATCATCCCATCCAGTTCTTTAAACCACTTATTCCCCAACTTGAGAAGAATGGCACGGAAAAAGTATAAAATTTTAGGCAAACACATACATTTTATTATATTTCCTCCCAATTAAAGAAAACCATAGGTTATTCAATCTTCCAAACTCTAGCTTTGTTTTCTTTGATTAAGGGATCCAAATTAATGTCCGCAAACCTGCCTTAATATTAACACCAAATTAGACTGCAGATTTGACCACCCGTCTATCCTCATACTCAACTTTACCATTAACAATAAACTGCGACTTCAATAAGCTGGAGAAACTCACAAATCTGCCAGCCTCCTTTTCAATTTCTATCAGAGCAGCCCTTGGGTATCGGGTAACAACTGCCAAGTCATATGCCACTATTTTTGTTTCCCATCCCTAATAACAGACCGGGAGGATTAATGCATTTTTCTTTTTGTTCCTGATCAATGGATCAATGTAGAGGGCAAACAATAGTGGGGGGCATGGGAATCCTTGTCTTATACCACGATGTATCACCACTGGTTCTGAGTGACCTCCAACAGGGAGATCTTTTTTTTTTAAAAAAATGTGTTTATTGGCATTTCCAAAGTTATTATCATCACTTTACAGTATGTATGTATTACAATCTCAACATTTCAGCTTTGCTTTTTACATTCCAATTCTCGATCAATTATTCTCGTCAGGGATGCAGTACTTTGCTTCATTTTGGTTTAGCTTCCTCTATTTTACACATTTCTACATTTTAGCTCTGTCTTCCCAGGAGTTGTTGTACCTATTATTAGACAACAGCGTGTTTCCCCACTTCACGCTCACTCTGCCCTCATGGATATGAGTTCCCAATTTTGATAGATGCTTAGCTAAGGACATTGTACCTTACAACTTGTGCTTATCCTGTGTCCGCATGTGGTCTCTTTGTTGCTAATCTATGCTGTGGAGGATCTGGATACGTGTGTGGGGGCCATGCTGGATGCGCAGTATCTACTGTGTTAATCTCCATGGCAGCCACTCCGGGTCCTGGGTGTGGCATATCTATCTTTGTGTGTCTCCTCCTGTTTGAGATTTGTTATCTGCCTTGGCTACTTCCCTCTTCTCTATGCGTGGTCGGGCGATCTACCCGTGAGTTCTATTTTTCCCACATCTTCTGCCTCTTCGTTTTCACGGCCTAGGGTTTCCTAGGCTCTCACCAGCTCCCTCCTTTGGTTTGCTATTGGCTTCTTATGCACACCCATCACTTCTTCCCCGAGTAGTGTCCTCATCTCTGCCTCAGCCCAATTTGTGAGATCGCTTTTCCAGCTTTCTATTCGTGGTCCCGTGTTAGCCTTCCAAGACAACACTACTCATCTCTGGCAAGGGCTATAGCCAAGTCGACAAATTTGTTTCCTACTTTCCGTTTTGGCGGGCTGTAAAGGAGGCCAATAGGCACACCTCCCTGATATTAATCAATTCTCTTCCCAGTGTCGCCCTTGTTTGCCGAACTACTTCAGCCCAGAAGGGGATCAATATTGAGCAACTCCAGATCATGTGGATAAAGCCCTCATTGTGTTGAGTATATCTTGGACACACCTGCATCTCACCTCCATGTATCATTCGGATTCTATGTGGGGTCAGTTATGTCATGTGCACGTAATTAAAATGAATATATTTTAGTCTTGTGTTACATTATTTTGACTTGGGGGATGCCAGGACCCTCTGCCATTCACGGTCCGTAAATTGTTTGTTTAATGCTTGTTTCCAGCGTTCCCTGAGCCTGGGAAATGTTGTCAGGGATGCCTCGGTTAATGTAGTGTAAAACCACTTTACTTGGTGGCCAGCCCCCCCCAAGGTGAGCAATGCATGCAGTAAGGGATGTGTTTCCGGTTCATCTCCCCCACATAGTTCTCTGAAGGTACAGACCAGGGCCTCATGGTCTAAGAACCGGCCCAACAGCAACCCATATTGTTCTACAAGTTCCACAAACAGGATCAGCGTCTTTTCTTGGTAGATGTCGGCCACAGTCCTGAGACCCACTTCCTCCCATTCTATCAATTGCTCGGAAGTAAATATTTGGCGAGCGAGGGGTTCCATGTGGTAGGCCCATCAGGGGGAGCCGTGGTGAGTATTTGGGGGTCACGGGCAGCTTGGCCAGGCTCTTCCTACAGCACTGTAGTGCTGTGGTCTGCAGGGTTGACTTGTAGAGCTTACCACTTTGTGGTCCAGTATCTTGGCTAACAGTAGGGTGAGGTGGGCACTCAGATAACCAATGAACATTCCTTCCACATTGGCTCCCTCCAGCCATTGGACCGGCCACTGCAGTTGGGAGGCCAGATAGTAAAATTCTAAGTTAGGCACCCTCAACCCCCTGTTTTGAACCGGACACTCCAGTGCCGCCAATAAGACTGTCCTGCGTCCTTCACCCCATATTATATCCCACACTAATGAATCTAGGGGGGCAAACAATCTACTTGGCAACACTAGAGGGAGGTTCACAAAATAAAAGGGTGACCTGGGCAGCATAACCATATTGGTCAATGATATATTACCAGCAACTTCAGTGAGCTCCAAAAAGCTACATAGGATCTGAGCGAACGAAGCGCTCTGCAAAGGTTGCCTCCACACATATCAGTCAAAGAGTGGTAGACATGTATGCCCAGATATTTAAATGTGGTTTGAGCGCAGTTAAGGTCTGCTGGGAGAGTAAGTGGTCTCAGCGGCAGCGGTCCCCCCACCTGGAAAAGGAAGGTCTTCATCTTATTTACTCTCATCCCTCGCAGAGCAGCAAATCTCTCTAGTAGCCTCTGAGCCATATCCTATTCAGCCACCGTTTCCTGCAGGTAAATCAACAGGTCTTCATCTTATTTACTCTCATCCCTCGCAGAGCAGCAAATCTCTCTAGTAGCCTCTGAGCCATATCCTATTCAGCCACCGTTTCCTGCAGGTAAATCAACAGGTCATCTGCAAATAAGGAAACACTGTGGTGTCTCCAATTTAGCGTCAGTCCCAGTCCAGTCTCTTCTTGGTGGCACAAAGCCGCCAAGGGTTCCATCGCTAGTGCAAACAGCACCAGTGACAATGGGCAGCCCTGTCTCCTGCCGCGGAAGATCCTAAATTGAGCAGAGATTGCTCCAACTTTTGGAACTTTAGCTGTTGGGCAGGCATATAATATTTTAACCCAGTTAACCCACTTTTCCCCCAGCCCCATCCGCTTCATGCATGCAAAGAGATAGTCCCAACTAACTGTATCGAAAGACTTTTCAAGGTCTATCAATAGAATTGCTGCATGTTCGAGTGATTTGGTCTTCGGGTGATATAAAATAGAGTATAATCTCCTGAGATTATATGTGGGGTTTCGTGAGGGGATTAACCCATTTTAGTTCAGCGTGGACATGTGCGGGAGCAGTTTCATCGCTAATACCTTACTCAAGATTTTAAAATCTAGGTTGCGCATAGATAACGTTCAATAATTCCCCACTCGGGTCCCTGGAGTGGCAGTCTTGGGGAGCGGGATCACAATGGCACTTTGCCTGGAGTCTGGGAGTCGCCCTAGTTCTCGTGATGTGGCATACAGGGATTCCAGGCGGGCGCCAGTTTAGGGGCAAATGTTGAATAGAACTCAGCAGGTAGGCCATCTGGGCCTGGTGTGTTCCCTGTGGCCATTGATGTTATAGCTTATCTTATTTCTACTAGTGTCACCGGCCCTCCCAGGGATTCCCTGTGTTGTCAGGCTATCCTTGGTAGCTGCAGAGGCACCAGGATTTCCCTAACTTCGTTTGGTGGAGGTGGGGCTGGGGTACTATACAGTGTTTCATAATATTCCCTAAATAGGGTGTTAACCCCCTAATGGTCGCATAAAATTGTATCTGCCCCATTGCTGATGTGTGTTATATGAGATCCTCGTGTTTCTGGTTTAATCAATGTTGCTAATAGTCGGCCAGATTTGCCCTCTACATCATGTACTCTGGCCAGGAAGCCTTTGTAGTCAAATTTCCGGAGATGTTCCAGCGCCTTATTGTATTGAGATCTAATGGTTGAGAGGTCTGCAAGAGCTGTTGCATCTATTCCCTGTCTGTCGTCGTGTGTATGGAGGCGCCCGTCTAGCTCATCTAGTTCCCTGCATAGAATTCTCCACACCCCAACGCACATACTCGGCAGTGTCCACGAACCACCACCTTGAAAGCCTTCCATTCAACTAATTCAGTAGAGGCAGAGTGCTCATTTGTGGCAAAGTAAATGTCAATGTAGGAGCCTAGGGATTCCCTGAAGGGGCCATCTTCCAGAATCTCCAGTCTTAACCGCCACATAGGGATCGGAGGCTTAGTTCTCAGGGAGGGGGCAGTAGAATAGTGGCAGTGGGCTATGGTATGAACAGGTGTGCCCCAGGTACTCAGTATGTGTGACTGACTTGTTCATGTCTGCGGAGCAAAGGAATGCATCTAGCCTAGTGTGCAGCTAGTGAAGGGGGTAGAAGAAGGAGTATTCCCTGTCTGTTGAATGTTGTACCCTCCATGTGTCCATGAGACCCCAGTGGCCACTCCAGTCTCAAAACTTTGCTGCTGTGTGGTGTGGCTGTGTCCCTGGGAGGGGAGGTGAAAGCGGTCTAGGATTACATCTTGCACGCAGTTGAATCCTCCCCCTATTATTGTGGCTTCTGGTGGCAGATCTGTCAATTGGGCCAAGAGCTTCCTCAGAAAAGTTAACTGGTCATTGTTTGGGGCATTAATGTTTCCAGTGGTTATATTCTTACTGCATAGTTTTCCAAGTAATAACACATATCTCCTGTCTTTATCTATCTTGGTGTTAGTAACTTCTAAAGGGACCCCAGCTCTTATCTATGCCAGGACACCTCTAGCAAAGGCCAAATAACTCTTGACATAGATCTGACACCTCCACCGTTTGTGCAGCTTCTTAATTTCACTCTGTGTCAGTTGCGTTTCTTGGAGCAAGGCAATCTGAACCACCCTCCTCCTCAGGTAGCTATGTACAGTGCACCTTTTATTCATTGATCCCAGTCCCCTCACATTCCAGGTGAGGAATCTAACAGTACCTGGGTCTATTGCCATGATTGGTGGTATTCTAGCACCATCCAGTTCCCCACGACCCTCCCCAGGTGTCCTCTGTGACTCATTGACCACCTAAACTTAGCAGAAAAGACATTGGCACGTAAATAAATACATCTCCCCATAAGTTACAGCTCCCATATTCCAGTGCAGCTCGACAATGGTCATCTGCCCAAACTTTGTCTCAATCACTAACCACCGTTGTAGGGCAGGACCCGGAGTGGTGCCAACCCGTCGTGGGGTTCAGACACTCGAATAAGTTCAGCATCTTGCCCTGTCGCACCAGCCCATGTCAATCCATATGGACCAGGTCAGCTTCCACAGAGGCTGTCCGTGTTGGGCCCTCCATCTTGACCAGCAATGGCCGGTGTCCCACCAGTTCTTTGTTAAATAATATCGTCTGTGGTCCCAGTGGTGACTATCGGCGGTATCGCACTCCTGACTCCAGAGGCCTCAGATGCTGGTCCTTCTGTCCCTTTAGCTGAGCCTGAGCCTACCTCAGAAGGAGTCTCCACACTATGCATTATGTCCACCACTGCCTGCAATGCTGATGCTCTCTCTTTCTCAGTTTGTGAGGGGCTCGGCCTTTTCTATCGAGTGCTATTTTTTATTTTTTTTGCAGAGTTTTATATAGCGAGAACTTGACCCGAATCGGGTATCAGAGCGCTTTAGATAGCACCAGTTACGTTACATGAGGACACACATTCATTTTGGTTAGGCACAGGGAGATGAAGTGATTTGCCCAGAATCACAGGATGTTCAGCGTCATTGCCGAGACTTGAACCCAGTTCCCCAGATTCGAGGTTGACCCCCCCTAGCCGTTAGGCCAACTCCTCTCCCCAATGCAATGCATAGGCAGGCAGGAAACATTAATAAATAATGGAGCCCTTCATTGCGTAGGGCTTTCTTTACCTCCAGATAGGACGCTCTCCTTCATTGCACTTCCAGCGTATAATCCAGAAATATGGAAACCTTACTATTGTTCGCCATGAACGGGCCTTCCGATCTCACCTTTTGCAGGAGCAGTGCTCTGTCTCTGTAGTGCAATAGTCTGGCCACTACTGAGCGCAGGGGCGACCCGGGACTGAGGGCCTCCCAGGGACTCAGTATGCCCTCTCCAGAGTATAAAATGTGGACAGGCCTTCAGGTGCAACCACTGTCTGGAGCCAAGTCTCAAGGTAGTCGATCATATCTCCGTCTTCTACCTTTAGAAGCAGACCCACTACGCAAATATTATTTCATCTGTTGCGGCCTTCTTCATCCTCCACTCTGCGTTTGAGCATGTCCACTCTGTTCGAGAGGTCCAAAACTTGATGCGACATCGCTGTCTGCACTGGGGTCAGGGCTGCTATTGTTGCTTCTGCCGTTTTTACCATTTTGGATAACTTGTGGCGTTCATTTCGGAGGAGACCCAGCCCCACTGAGACATTACTGATGTCTTGGTGAAGAGTGGAATTATAATCCGCTATGGCCTCCAGGATTTTGGCCAGCTGGTGCTGCAATGGGTCTGTTGGCAGCTGGGGCTGAGTATTCGGTTGTTGTGGGGCAAGGGGGGTCCTCTCCCAGTGCCGGGGGACTCCCACTGACTTTGTCCTGAGTTTGCCCATGGTGTCACTGTCTCCTCACCAGTTAGAGGGGTGCTGGTGGCCCGCCGGGACATTGTCTATTCGTGCTGGTTTGTGGCCCTCACTGCAATCGGCGTTTGTCAGTGTTTATGGATCTTACGCCGCCTTCGACCTTGCAATGCTGTCGGGCACGGTGTTCCCACACGGCCGCACTCTTCTTTTCTGAGCGGTCCCAGTGGCACTAGGTAGTCCCCCACTGTTTTCCCTATTCACCTCAAGAGGTGCCTCTCCTTCGCGCTGACTTGTCCTCCTCGCCGCTGAGTTGTGCTCCCTGCTCTGCCCTTGCTGTGCCCGCTGGGCCAAATAGGCCGCACTTACTTCCGCCACCATCCTCAGCCACGTTAATGCCACATCCTTATCTTCACAGACATCTTAGGCGCTCCGGCACTATTCCCGCAGTATTTTCCGAGCTTCACGGGCCTGCGACATTCATCAGTTGCGGCACCTCCCTGCTCTTCACGCCTCTATGGGATCTGGTGCAGAACCTCTGACAGGTCGCTCTTCCCTCTTCCATTTGGTCCCTTTCACCTCAATCAGCTTCTCGATGATGTCCCTGCTTACTGCAGATGGTGTCCCTTCCACCCGCTTGCCTGCCTTCACTGCTGCTGGGCTTGATCTTGTGTGTGCCCCACACATGCTTACCAGTCCTGCGAGGCCAGGCTCATGCGCTCCTGTCCATCGACTGCCAGGGTCTGCGCAGGGTTGCCGCTCCCACAGGTTGCTCTGGACCATCCACAGTGTCATTCATGGTATGCTGACACTGCTGCTGGCTTAGTTAGGCAGCGAGCTGCTGCTGCCTCTGGGCCCACTCATTCAGGTGTGGCTGAGCACTAGCCCTCAGATTCTGCATTGGGACACTGCTCCCACAGTTTTTATGGAGTCTTCTGCCATGCCTCTCACTGCCCGGTTTTGTTGCTGCCTGCTAAGTGGGGCAGGCAGCCGCAACCCCCAGGCCCACCCAGTCAGGCGCGGCCGAGCATCAGCATCATGCCTCCTGGCCTTTGTCACACGCGTCTTGGGAGCTCGCCCGGAGCACCAGCTTGCCACTTTCATCGGGAGTCTCAGCTGCTGCTGAAAATTCACTCCCAGAGCACTCAGGCACTGCTCTAGCTCCAGGCGGTAGTTTATCGCTGTTTGGTCTGACCCAGCCCTGGGTTTCTCAGCATGATGCGGAGCTCCAGGCTCACGCGTCCGATATGATCCTCTGTCAGGCCACACCCCTCCCCCATCAGTGAGATCTTAGCCCTTGGATTATGCTACAAGGTTTTCACAGACAGAAACCCTGGCCCTATACCCTTCTTTGCCATTATCGCCCAGAGATACAACCAGGAGGCCCTATCAAATTGTTTTTCTGCGTCCAAAAGTGATAACGCCATAAGGTCACCTGATGTTGTGGCCACATCGAAGAGAGTGATAACCCAGTGGATATGGTCCTCTGTACTCCTTCCCGGAATAAATTCATGCTGCACAGGGGAAACTATCTGACTGATTACTGCTGATAATCGCACTGCCATAATTTTCTTATAGATCTTCGCATCACTATTCATTAGCGTAATCGGGCGATACGATCCTGATTCTTGCACTGGTTAGTTTTTCTTGGTATAAACTATTCCAAAACCCGCAAATCAGACGGGTCTACCCCCCCATGAACCTGCAAAAACAGATATTGCATGTATATGCTAAGAGTAGCTGAAAAGGTCTTATAGAACTCCTCCGGAGTAAAATCCACCCCAACTGCCTTCCTTGACTTTAAACTTGAGACTTTTATTAACTAATTAATCAATGTGACACAGTGTCTAAAGTCTGTATTTTCCAAACTTACAGCCTTGAAAACGTCGTCAATACGATGAAACTCGTGTCGACTGTTTTATTTTTGGATCACAACCATTTTGGGTGTTTAAGAAATAAAAAGCGTTTCAGAACCATAGACCTATACCGTATTACCATATATTGAACTCTCAATTTATATACTATCAACTGAAATCTTTCTGAACAATACCATTGGACCTGTCGGATTGATTGACCAAATATACTCCAATTATGTGATGCTCTGGGAATCTTATCATGTTTTAAATATTTGAAAGTTTCTTTCTTATATATGTCAAACACTAGATAGGTGACGTAGTGTTTGCTTGTCCATTTGAGCACACTTCACCTTATGTGTAAATTTGTGATGTGCTAGCTGAGCTATTTGACCACTGTCACCTGTGTTTTCGTTTATGTGTCCTTTAAAATGACCAGCTTCGCTATGCGCAAAGAGCGGGGGGGTTCATTTTTACCTCCAACATCAGCGGGCTATGATCCGACATTACCCTGGGATATTTAGTAATCTCGCAGTCCTGCACCAACCCCTCTGATATATAAAAGTAATCTAGGTGTGCATGTACCTTGTGGGGTGCAGAAAAGATTGTAAAACCAGGGTTAGAAATATCTTTTTCAGACCAGACATAGACACCCGTGTGTTAACCTTAGATTTATCAAGGATCTACATACTTTAGGTTTACGGCCTTGATAGTGTTTAAAACCCGCTTTAGGGTCTCCTTCTGCTAGCTAAATTAATATTAGTCTCCACATTGAATAAGCGGAAGTGGTCATAAAGCCAATTCATTATTTAGCCAGTCAAACACTGGAGTTTCACATACACCCAACCCGTACATGGAACACAGAGGGAAGGACCCAATGTGATAGCAGCAGTCCGCAATAGCCCATTGGCCAAATTTGTCTGCATTAAAGCGATGATCGCTGCAAACACCTTTCCGTACCAAAATAGCTACCACCTGAGTACGTGTCCCTTGAGGGGGACAACAGACAACTTGATATCCCAAACAATTTAAAACATTCTGCCATGCATTCTGTATGTGTCTCCTACATGCAAATGATATCTGACTTCAAAAATTGTAAGTCATGGGCCACCCTTTTGTCTTTTGAACCAGTTATTCAGCCAGCAAATTCTTACTGTCGCAATCCGTAAATTACAATGTCTACAATATCTTTCTCTGTTATCCTACTCTGAAGTTGCTTCAAAACACAAACCTTTCTATAAGCCTGACTTGATCTACCCACCCAAGCTGCTAACCACCCCACCCTCCTCCACCTCCCACCAACCACCCCGAGAAACCCACCCCAACCACCACTGAGCAGCAGGTCAAAAATGACCTTAATGATGCCACCCACTATAACACCACCCAGCTAAACCTTAAAGAAAACCATAACAAACAAAGCAGTGAAGAAAAGTCAGAAAATAGAAACTGTAAACACAAAAAAACAGGCTCCCTATCTTGCAATAAACATACCACTTTCACTTGTACCACAGTGTACCCCCCAACAGAAAGTCACTGTAATTATGCACAGTTTTATAAATGACCAAGAACCTGCCCATAACCCAACCTGATTATCAGCCCAGATCCCGGAGGCCCCCCCAGAAATCTCCTTTAAATATTATTGTGCCTTAATCTCTGATGTAAATGTCTGAGCCTTCCCTTTAAAGATAACCTTTAGTTGAGCAGGGTTCATCAGAAACACCTCACAGCCCAACATCTGGAAAAGTGTAAACAGCTGTCATAAGCGCCACTTCCTTTCTACTGTAATATGGCAAAAGTCTGGGCAGATGAACAAAAGTATGTCGATTGAAGAACCTTTTTGCCTTGGGCCAGGCTTGATCAAATATTGCGTGACGGAGAAGAAAATTATCAAAAAACACCAGAATCGCCCTGGGTTTCTCCACCTGCTCTGCTTGCCAGTTTCTCTTCAAAGTCCCAGTAAGAAAGTTCCAGAAATGCCCCTTTATTTAAAAAAATAAATTTTTTAGGCGATTTGTAGAGCGCGCAAATACCCTAGGTGTCTCGGTGCTATGGAGTGTCTAGAGGTCATACCAGTGGTGGAGCTTATTAAGAGCCACGTCTTTAAGAGTTTCCTGAAGGCAAGAAGATTTGATGTGCAGGTGAGCAAAAAAACGATGGATTAAGGCCCAGATCTCTGTACTGGGGTGAATGTATGACATTGTTCTGCATTATGTCCATCAACGGTTGTTTTTGCTTATATTTCAGAGTGGCGCCCACTTTTTACTCTGCTAATCACTCTATTTAAATTCATATCTCCTGAAGTACTTAGTTAGTTTCTCTATAGAAGAGGTGCTTATCAAAGCATTACTTTTATATTATCCCTGCCTCCACAGGTGTAGTGATTAAATCATTACTTGTCCTAATGTGCCCATCTCCCACCACTGTCCGACATGAATGCAGGCTCCGCAAAAATGTATAACAGGCGAGCAGCGGCTTTTTAAGGTAGGTGGCTGCACTACGGAGCTCAGTGTGGTGACAAAAAAAATTGCTTTGCTCCTGTTGTTGTTTACAACCTCCCACACCTCCCACACCCCTTCGACACAAATGCAGGCTCCGCAAAAACGTATAACAGCTGGTGTTTGAAGTAGGTGGCTGCACTACGGATCTCAGTGTGGTGCCTTTTTTAAAATGGAAGCTTTCTCCTGTCATTGCTTCCGGCCTCCCACCACCCTCCAAAAGATATTCAGGCTCTGCAGAAACTTATGAAAGGCCAGCACTGGCTGTTTAAGGTAGGTGGCAGCACCAGGGAGCTCAGTGTGCTGACTTTTTTTTTTAAAAAATGGCTTTGCTACCGACGTTGCTTCTGCCAAATGCAGTGTTTCCTTTAAACAGAGGGTGCGCAGGTGCTGCTTCCCCCCCAAACAAATACAGTGAGTGCACACATCAAGGTACGCCCAGATTTAGTCAAAGGCATACTGCATTTTCTGTCGCTTTCAGTAATAGCTTTTTTCTTGCATGCACACTCCTCTGTTTTTATTTTAAATTCTATTTGTTTGCGTTTGCAGCTGCGCTGCTTGTTCTGCTATTATGCTGAGTACCTTCTTTTCAGAGATACTACTGGTAGCTGATGATGTGGAATTTACAGCAGAGTAGTAAACTTTGAATTTTATCCACATTCTTTGCATCATTGCAGAGAGTATCTGGGAGGGAAATAATGAGGGAGATACAAGTAAAACAAGCATTGGCATAGCCAATAGGTCTCGCTTTTGGGACCTTATAAGTATTTAGTTATGCAGCGCAATATCCTTGGTGCAACAACATCAACTGTTGCATGGCTAAATACTTATAAGGTCCCAAAGGCGAGACCTATTGGCTATGCCAATGCTTGTTTGTATTGCTTCAGTTCACGCATATGGAGTCACAGCTTCACCGGAGTATCTTGTGTCCTGCTGATCTGTCCGCCCCCTTTCATCTTCAAATTGTTGCAGATTCTGAAACAGTGCACTCACTATCATTATATGCCTGAGGCTTAAAGCACTGAAATATACAATAAAGTGAGCGAAGACATTTTCAAGCACGGCAACGTGTCTTTCAACCATAGGGCATTCTTTTCAAATCTGTCAATTATCTTCCTTCTCTTGCTCACCACAGTGTTACCGGCCTCGACAGCTTTTAGATGAGTTATTCGCGATAAGATGTGATATATAAATAAATAGAGTCAGGAAAACAAAGTGTTCTAGTTAGTGGGTAAATGCAGCATTGCTTCCAAAACTGTGCGAGTGCAGATTTCTTCCATATGAAGTAGACGCATGGCTCAGACACAAGCCGTTTGCTAACACTTTGTAGTTCATCTTTTAATTGCACAAAGGAAGCAGCCATTGATTTGGTGCACGCACTCTGGTGTAACCTGGCTCACACATGGAAAATGGGAACTGGCAATTTGTTACTCGGCTGTCTGGCCTCAAACACCAGCCATATCTTCCCTTCCCCATTTGCTCACAATGCCATTCACGAATTAAAGGAAATGCAATGTTCTTTTTATAATTCGATAATAAAGCGGTGTGGTTCCTCAGAAACTATTTTCACAAAAACCAAGAGTTGATGGACTGAAAGAAACGTCTAATTAGAATAGCATTTGAATTAACCCATGCATTATTTATCAAATAACAGAAGAATAGAAGAGAGCCAAGGATTGAGACTGGCCATCCCAAGATTTGTATTCATATTTCTCCAAGACAAGACCTTTCTAGTGCTTCTCGTCAGTCTAGGAGTTAGGAAAGGGTAGTGTTTTAAGCCATTAGAGTGATTTGTGGGTCTTCATCGGGAAAAACATTCTTGACCATAAATACATCTTCGCCACAGTGTATCACAACAAGAAACAAATATGGGATACAATATCAGTTTACCACCAAATGCGAAATACATGAAAATAGTTGCATCTGGTAATTTTCTTGCCAACTGACCTCATTTAGAGATTGCGCCCTAAGGCTCCTTTCTGCTTCAAATCATTTGCTGCAAGTGCTGAGGTTAAGGATATAAGGACTGCAGCTGAACCGAAACCGCAACCAAGACAAACAAGCATTTGCAGTGCACTAGGTCCCGCATTACTGGAAGTTTGAGCTGTTGGCGTCGCGTTATTATTTTCAATGCCAGTAGCTAAAACGTTCAGTAACGCGAGACCTATTGCATTGCAAATGCTTGTTCTTTTCTTCTCCCCGCCCCCACGCGCACACACATCGTGCTGCACTGCATTGGCAGAGTCAATATATCAAAAAAAGGCAAGACATATTGGCTTTGCCTCGGTTTGCGTCTAATGCTGTTTTATTGTTTAAAATGGTTTTCGGCCTTGAGTGCAGTATATTCTATTCCAAACCAGTTGTGAGAAGGATGAGCAAGGGTTAAGAGTACTTACTGTACCGTCATAAAAGTAATGTTTCTGTGCTGGTCATTAGTGGTTATATTTCTAGCCATCGGCCGTGCCGGACAGGGATCCAAAGTCAACCCTGGCAAAGTTAAATCCAGCCTCTTGCCGTCGGAGGCCGTGAATTGCAGGGGGCCGTGAGAGGTGAGGTCATGGCAGCCCGTCCTGCTCTGGAAGCCCACCCTAACGTGCAGCCTACCGGGGAAACACCAGAGGGGCAGCCCGGCTCTCGCAGTGTTGGCCCATGTGATCATGTGAGATTGACGGGGAGCGTTGTGGGCATGCTCTGTGACTGCAGCAACGAACAGTCAGCTCGATCCACCATTCTAAGTTAGCAGCAGCAATTCTGCCGCCCATACTGAAATAGCACCAGCACCTCGGCATGTGAGAGAATTGCAACGTCAGGCTGGATCATTCTGAACCGTCGGAAATGCAGGACTAAAGGTTACCTAAAAACTAGCATTGGCCGCGCGGCCGTTACGCGGCCGTAAAAGTAACGGAAGTAATAGCGATCGTGATCAAAGCAAAAGTGATCGCGATCGCTAGGACGGAATGCGCTGTGTGGCAAGCACGCGAATGGTGCGCACGCAGCAGTGATTGCCGGCTGCGCGCGTGCACGCTCGCGTGCACTCAAGCTTTAGGCCACAGGCAGCACTTTAAAAATCCCAAATACAAAATGTCTCTCCGAGCCAGCGCATGCGCTGGGCTCAGCGAGACCTAAAAAGAATTGTTCTTGTGTAATGTAAGTGGCGCTC
Source organism: Triturus cristatus (assembly GCF_964204655.1). Lineage (NCBI taxonomy): Eukaryota > Metazoa > Chordata > Amphibia > Caudata > Salamandridae > Triturus > Triturus cristatus. Next base: position 549,233,662 of record NC_140581.1, read on the forward strand.
ATGTAAAGCGCTGCAATCCCTTCCAGTTGAGTTAGCGCTATATAAAACATCATAAAACCTTGTGCTTCAAAAAAGAAAGGTTGAGAAGAGCACGAAAACTAACATTGCTCTCATGCAGCTTGTTAATGGTGACGATACTAAGCTTTCCTGGAGAATGTTTTGCTTCATTGCCCCATTCGTTGGGTATAAGAGAGACCCTTTACGTCCGCCGTCTCCACTTGCCCTAGGTAGAGCAATTAACGTTCAATAGCAGGGCACCATTCACTACTACTTAAATGTGTCAGCTAGCGACCAACCCAAGCTCTTTTTGCTGGCAGGCATTCCTAAAGTGTTTTCGCACAGTCATGCCATGTATGTCCTCTGCACCGTTAAGGCAGTGCAGTTTTATTGCTTTCCACCCATGTGCCTTTGTAAATAATAAAAATACAAACCAAATCCAGTGGATATTTTTGGGGCAGCAAATATAAAGGTATGGCTTGGCAATTCCTATTGCGGATATCAAAGTGGACTGAATTTCATCACTTCTACAATACATTCAAACCTGCAAAATGCCTTCCATATCTGTACCTCTGAACATGTGAATGCCCAGTAATGCTCATTGTAGTATAAATCACAAAGCTTGGCAATGGAATTTAATGGTTGTTTCAAATTTTCGCTCATCTACTGGAATGCTTTATAATTTTTTACAACTTCTATATTATTTTAATCCACATATCTTCATATGGATAGCCTTTCATCTTTCATTTTCTTTGTGTCTCTGCTTTAAAAAAAGTTAATGTAACTCATACATTGCACACAACTCTCTTTCTCTCTTATACTCACTCACACCACTATCTCGCTCTCTCACACACTAAACCAGCATTTATACTATTGGTTCCCTTCATATCTTTCTACACACTTTCTATACCATAATTTTCAAATACTAACCAAACACACTCTCCTCCTTTTCTTTCACTATCTTCTACATACACAACCATAGCCTCTTTATACATCTACAACATTATCTCCCTTTCTATCTATCTTTCTCACACACTATTTATAATGTGTTGTCTACAGTTCATTTACCAATTCATACACAAACTACCTATCCCTCTCTTTCTTACTTTCTAATTTATACACCTCTCACCCCTTTCTATTCACTATACCACATATTTATAAACTGCAAATGCACTACACACCACACAATTTCAACCCATACAATTCCACATCTAATGATTCGAATTAAAAGCACATAATTCCACAACAAACAACATACATCCACTCCACTGCAAAAAACTAAACATCAATAAACAAAATAATTTACAATGCCAAAAATTTTAAATTCACAAATGAGAGACCGATTGCATTGCAAATGCTTGTTATTGTATACAGTCTCATAGCCATGCTAATTACATTACTCACCTGTATTTGTTTGCTAGTTGTGGCACAGCTATTGCATATTAGAGCACTATAATTTAAATAAATATTAAAAACTTTCCTTGTGTCTCTTTTTTATTTATTGTGGACAAGTATGAGTGAGAGAATAAAAGGGGGTGACCTGTTACCACGATCCTTTGAGAGTTGGGAGTGTTGTGTTCTGGGGCACCAAATCACCAGTCTCTCTGGAAAGGTTAGGAGGGCTAGTGAGGCACTATAAGCTAGTTGGATTCAGGCCCAGAGATGCTGATAGGGTATGATGACTCAGCCCCTACATGCAGCCGTTCTGTGGTACCAAGCATAGTTCTGTTCCTAAGCAGAATCTCTGCAACAGTGCTGAGTTTCCGGGCATGCTCTGTGGGAGTGGTTGAGGGTCCTGGTTCAGTAGGCCACCAGGAGTCATTCCAAGGGGAGGTGTGGTCTCAAAGATGAGTACTTCTGTTTTGTCTGTGTTGAGTTTGAGTCAGTTGCTCTGCATCCTGTCAGCGTCGCTGGTCATGCACTGGCGGAAGTTGTCCCTCATCGTTGCTGGTACTTCAGACTGAGAGAATATAAGCTGTGAGTCCAAGAGTTCTGACAATGTTGGCCAGAGAGGTCATGTAGGCGTTGAACAGCATAGGGCTGAGCCTGAAAAAACGCCGCAGATGTTGTCCACTGGTTCTGAGGTGAAAGGTGATAGGCGCACTCTCTGGGTTTTTCCATGTATGAAGGATGTGATCCATGTGAGGTAATTTTCTTGAATTCTGATCTGATGAAGCCTCTTGATCAGGGTGTGGTGGGACATGCTGTTGTAGGATGTTGAGAGGTCAGGAAGGATCAGGGTGGCCATCTCTCCCTGGTCTAGAAGGTTCCTGAGGTCATCGGTGGCTGAGATCAGGGTGGTTTTGGTGCTGCAGTTTGTGCGGAATCATTGGGATAGGTCTTGAAAGTCGCTGTTCTCCATGTATTGTGTGAATTGGTGGTTGATGGCCTGTTTGAGGACTTTGGAAGGAAAAGGGAGCAAAGAGATTGGTCAGTAGTTCTTGGGCTCGTTTGGGTTGGCGGATGGTTTCTTTAGGAGGGGCTTGACTTCAGCATGTTTCCACTCTTCTGGAAGTTGGCCGAGGTGATGGATGTGTTGAAGATGATGGTGAGTTCATTGCTGATTGTCCTGTTTCTGAGGGTGGACATGTGGTGGGGACAGGGGTCCATAGGTGCTCCTGAGTGAACTGAGTGCAATGGTGCTCTGTGTGGTGAGCTGGTCTCCAGCAATGATTCGGTGGTTGGAATTTGCATCTGAGAGAGTGAGGAGGCTGAGGATGTCGGCCTCTCAAGTATTCTGGTGATATGGCAGCCACCTTGGAGAGCTGGATGTAACTTTCCTTATGGCTGACAGCATTTTTGCTAGACAATTATGATAGAATGCTGCTGCAGCGGACTTTGCTATGCAGATATGGAATTTATGTTAATTAAGACCAAGCACCTTCTTTTGCATTGTAATGAATGACATTGGGAATACAGAGAAGTATTTCGTGAAGTCGAGTTGTTTGGTGGAACCGATCTTTAAACTATTTAAAAGAACTTTCTACAAACATTTGTAGGACTTTGGGATTCTTGCATTGCACTTAAGGGTTATCCTGCAATGGAACAGGATGAATTCTAAATCAAGGGCTTTGTTACTAATGCTATATATGAATGTCAAAGCGTAAGGTATTATAGTGTTTGCATGTTTACACAAATTGCTAAAATAAGGAAGAGTGGAATATTTAACATTTGCTAATTATCTGGCAATACTACCAGAGTCAAGAAAAAACATATGATTCATCTTCCACAAAGAGCGCATAGTGATGAAGCTTGATGTAGTTATTAAATACAGTGGGAGAATTATCATTGAACACATTTTTAACCTTTTAAGTGCACTCCCACCCGAGAAGGTTAAAGGACCCTCTGGTGCTAGCACCAGAGGGTTTCCTTTTTTAACTTTGAGGTTGGGCAGCTAGGAAAGAGCTTTGCCAGCAACCCCAATTGTTTTTTTTTTTAAGAAGGAAATGATGACCATCATTTCCACACAAACTGAAAGTGAATCGGTTCATTTCACTTTCACTGAATTGAAGCTCGGGCTGATATAAGCTCCCTAGCACCATTTCGGGGAAATTGAAATTTGAAACCGAGAGGAATTGTTGCAAAGGGGACAATCTCCCCTTTCCAATCATATCCCATTCCAGTGGTTCCCTGCTTGTGGGGTCGCTGCAGGATGGTGATCATCAAGCAGGGATCTTCTCTCCAGACAACAGGAATGTGATTGCATGACAGGCCCCCTCGGCATTGCCCTATGTGTGCTCCCCTCACTTGGCTCCATTAGTCTTTCTACCCCCTGTAGGGGTAGGTGGAGGAGTTCACATCCAATCTGCCCCCCAAAGGGGCAGAAAGTCCACTTTACACCAGGGTTTCCATTAGGGTTCACTTATTTTTTGGGGGGGATGGGCGAAGCCCCCTGGACATGGGCCAGTGCTCCCCCTACACCAAATGCCCCATTCATTTTTCTGCCACTCATGGGGGGTAAACAGGGGTGTTCACCCCCAATCTGCTCCCTGAGGGCAGAAAGCCCATTAGACACTGTGTTCATTTTAGGGTAGACTATTTTATTGAGGGGGAGCGTCCACCTTGGCATGTGTCTATTATCCTGCCTGGCAGGGGCTTCACTAGTCTTTCTGTCCCCCTGGTGGTGGATGGGAGTGTTCACCCCAATCTGCCCACCATGGGGAGAGGAGGGCAGAAAGCCCATTAACACCATGGTCTTTTTAGGAGTGTTTTTGGGGGGGATTGTTACCACCAGGGGCCCCATTAGGCTTTCTTCCCCTTCAGACATTGCATGGGAGTATTTGCCTGCACTCTGCCCCCAGGAGGGCCGCAAGCCCTCTAGACATGAGGGTTTTTTTGTTTGCTATTTTGTTGGGGGGGAGTGGCCCATCTGGGTAGGGGCATGTGCTCCCCAGGCACAATTAGTCTTTCTGCACCGAGGGGGAGTGGGTGTGATTATTCACTTCCAATCTGCCCCCTAGGGGGCAGTAAGCCCACTAGCCACCAGTGGTTTATTTGCTGTTTTTTTGGGGGTGGACGCTCTGGTCTTGAGTCTCCTCCCTGCTCCTGACTGTACTAGTCTTTTTGCCTCTCTTGGGGGGTGGGGCAGATGAGGGTATTCAAAAAACATTGTATAGTACAGCTCAGTTGTTGGATATGCGTACCTCGGTTTCTTGGAGAACCTACAAACCCTATAAATCCCAGTGACCAGTTGGTCTAGTGAACGTACCAATGTGTTGTTCATCATAAGTAGTTACAGATCGAAGCGTTGTCAAAACTGTCCGTTGTTCCTACACATCTTCAATATATTTTTATTTCAACAGCTAGTTTCTTTGGAAAGTCTTTGAGTGATCTACACAAATGACCCCTTTTGTCTACTTTTCAAAAATACACAGCTTTTCAGGATTACCAATAAGTTTCACAACTGTTTCCACCACAAAGTGAAAGTAGATTAAAAGTACAAAAACTATTAAAAATAGGCTATCTCTTAGGAAAAATGCCAAAACTGTGGTACAAAAATGGTTTTTTGATTCTGCTCTGCTTGTTCCTGAAAGTTGGGTGGGAAGGTGGTGATATTAGCACAGCAATCCTTTCAGTGATGTCATTTTTAGTAAAAAAGCAACACAAACTACTTTAGCTATATTTTGGCTACCTTGGTTACCATTAGAATCCCCACAACAATGGGAAAAAAGGACGCAGATTTGATGTGGATAACTTATGTGGAAAAATGTTATGAAGGCTTGAGCATTAAGCACTCCAAATATCAAAAAAAGTGCTCAGCACTAGGGTGGAAAACCCTTAGCAGTGAAGGGATTAAGTTACTCATTTTTTGAATGTTTAGTTTCAGGAATTACAAGCTTCACGTCAACTTACAGAGAGTTTGTTACACACAAATATTGCTAAGGCATATTCACACACTATTACAGCTGAGTGTAGAACCTTCATGGCAAATTACTAAAGATATCTTATGCCTTTTAGATATTAGCTGCATCCTTCATATGTCATTGGGCAGCAGACGTGATGAGTTACATAGGTGAAGTCCAGTGTCTCTGTTTTCTCTCTTATCCCATTACCCTTTCCCGACTTTATCACTGGCCCTCAAACTCCTGTGTACGTGGTCATTGGTGGAGGTGGTCTCCTAGGATTCTGAGCACAAAATTGTGCAACTTAACATTAGGTTAGGTTATGAGTATTTGATCTGCGTAGTAGCAAAGTGGAGGAACTGTGCCCTTTCTGCCTGATAATCCCTAATTTGACACCTTTTTTCTGACACCATTTTTGTTCCTATTGGGACTCTGGGCCTGATTTAAAGGTTGGCAGACTGACACTTCGTCACAAATCTGAAAGATTTCCTGTCACCATTATTACAAGTGTCATAGCATATAATGCACTTCTAATAAGGTAGATGGGAAATCTGCCACGTTTGTAAAGAAGTTACCTATCGGCCAACCTCTAAATCAAGCTATCTATGCCCTGTTAAACTGCCATTCATCACCACAGTGCTGGTAGCATGGCCCTAAAATATTATTTGTAAAACTGGCTTAACCCAGTTGATCTATTTAACTTTCTAGTAAGGCCATGGTAGATGGAGAATAAAGAGAAACTGTGGTGTAGATTTTACATTTCATTTGTGGACTTTGGTGTGAATTTACAAACATATAGGGCCTGATTTCGATGTCCAGTGGAATTACTTCTGCCCAACACCATTTCGGTCCTGGGATCAACCTCATTAGGATGCGACCGAACACTGTTCGGTCGCATTCCTACATTTCACTATGGGAGCATGCATTACGGCATTAACCGGCCATAATTCATGCTCCCATAGTAAAACGGGAAGTGTGGTTCATCCCTGCATCCCGTGGCAGGCACCTCAAGGTGCCTGCCACAAGGTGCAGGGATCAACAGGGGTGCCCCCTCGACCTCCGACCGGAGGCTGTGCACCAAATGGGGCCCTGCTGGGGGCCCACAAACATGCTTTCTGACATAGTTTCCATGTCATTCAGCCAGCATGGAAACCATGTCGGAAATCATGCATTGTAATCTCTAGGGCGGAAAAGCCCCCCTTGAGATTACTGGCTGGATTCCTACTGGCTGACAGGCTCTTCAAGCCAGAAATAAGCCTGCCGGAATGACCGTCTGGTTTACTTTCCGACGGCCTTTATCTTAATTAGGCAGTCGGAAAATAAACCGAGAAGCCCATTACGATGTGAATCGGAAGGCTCCGACCATTGGTTGCAACCATTCAAGCCATATGGTAAACTGCTCCTTAGTTGCTAGAGACACCACTGTGAACTGGCTTGGCAAAGTTAAAAGGCAGCCCAGTAACACATGGCACAGAAAAATGCACTGGCCATGTAAGAGAAGCTATTTCTGTATATTAATAAATGACCCATAAAGTGTTATTTTCAAGTGCACGAGTCTGGGTGCCTAAAATAATATTGGAACCATACAATAATGAAATAGGTTCGCCAACCCAACAGTGACTGAAGTCTGAAAACCTTTTTTCATTATGTAAATTGGGCTAAATATTCCATAGACAGGACTACGTATGATTAAAATACTTCTCTCACATCTACACAATTTTTTTATTTATTTTGCACTTAGTTTTCAAAATCTGATTAAATATTGAACACAGATTTTGATAACTACCAGAACTGTCTTAAGCTACCTTTACTGCTCATCATACATTGAGAGGCTAATACACAGTCCTTTCTTGAGGTAATTACCTTGTTTGGTAGAGGACAATACTCCGGCCTCTTGATGATGGACAGCAGGGGTGTTGTCAACAACTGGCCACTAAGCAGGGATTAGTCACCTGTGAGGGGTACAGGACAGTTGGCAAAACAAAGGACATTCTTAACACTTCATCTTTTGACTTACTAAAGCCAAATGGGGAGGACAGGATCTGCTCCCATTAATTTCCCCCAGAGCCCTCCTAGACCTTTTGGCTGCAACCCCAGGTGGAAGGAGAACCAATTTGGACAATGACAAAAGGGAGGTGATTGAATCTAAACAGGAGAGTGGCTAAGAGTAGAGTGCCTAGGGACCTGCTTTCAATTCTTCCAGAAGAAAGAAGGGTTCAGCCATCTTGAATTCAAGGCTTCTGCAACTATAAAATCCATATTTGTTTAAATTGGAGCTTTTGGCACCTAAACCAATGACTTCACCAAGAACTTGATGACCATGTATTTGACTTCAGAACAACCCTGGACAGCCTCTGTATTGGCCCATGCCCAGCTGAAGAATTTTGACTTGCATGTTAGTGACTAGGCCTGATTATTATCTTGGCGCCATGTTAGTCCGTTCGGACGATGGAACAAATTACTCCAGCGCCCTGACAGAGGTGGTGCCCACCAGAGTGAGAAATGACCACCAAGCAGGCAGTAATTTCTTAAAGGATTGGCAAGAACTGCTGTCACAGCGGTTCCTACCAATGCTTTGTGAAGTTTGTTCCATGGCTCCATCAACATAATGGAGTTGGGTACCAAACTGTTTTCTTTTGTACTTGCAAAAAGAAAATTAGAAAGCATTATTTTCTTTTTGAAAATACAAAAGAAAATGCTCCACTCACCATTGGAGTCCTCTCCCATGGCGAGGGGAGCATTTAGCAGTTTTTACTGCCAGTTACCACCAGTGTTGTCCTGGCAATGACGGGCAGTGAAAACTGACCTCTAATCCTGACATCTTGATCAGGTGGGCAGAATCACAGGTCTGCCTCCAACATCACTTATTCTACAAGGCCATCAGATGAGTTTAATTACGGCAGAGATGAAGTAGTTTTCGACGTAATTAAACCAAAGGTCCACCAGCATATTCAGCAGGCGGACCACATTCTTGTTGGTATGAATACTCCATTGTGTTGGAGTATCCTTACCACCAAAAATTCAATCCAGCCCTAAGTTTTTAAATAAAATCTTTGACTACGACTGCCCACTTGGTGAATCAATAGCTGCTTCATCACGGTTGACCTGAAATGAAGCCTAGATCCCGGTCAATAGAGAACTTTTATTTTTAAACCTGTGCTTTTTGGCTTAACACTTTAAAAATTCACATCTTCAGTTCTGATTTTCTCATTTCAATAATTTTGGTGTCTTTTTGTTCATTCCATTTTTTCTTTATGGGTCTGAATTTAATTGAATTGGGAATTTTATTTTGTTACTTTCTTGCCTTTAAAGTTGTTGTTACTGCTTGAACTTAACATACACTTCTATAGGGGATTGCCTGCTGTTTGCGCAATAGCTACTATGGGTTATATTTTGCTGAGGCTTGTGCTGCAACCTAAAAAGGGTGTGTTTTTTAAGTTGGCAATGGTCTCCCTTCTTCAAGATTATAATCCGTGTTCAGCCAAGCACCATCTGTGCCTGTCTGTATGCTGCTAGTTTCTTGTGTTGATTTTAGCTTTGTTTTTGTAGAGGGTGACATGTTCCCTTCTAAAAGGTCTGGCCTGGCATTTACACCCTAGCGAGTTGCTCTTAGTTAACAAGCCTGATTTGTGCATCACCTTCCTGCTCCTATTAACCAATAAGTGTTATTTTTTATGGTTGTGCTTATGCCAAACTGTCTTTGGAATGACTATGTATTTTTTATATTTGGGGTGAAACACCAAGAAATCAGGACACAGCCATTCTTCTTGACTCCTGTACTGCACCCTCTCTTAATCAACTTGTGGTATGTCCTATACAATGTGTAGGCCATTCCTTTGACATGATCTATTCTAAGATTCATACTGTTACTCGCTATTGATTTTATCATGAGAGGATCTCTACACTATCCTGTTTCTAATAAACCTTCCCCACCTTTGTCAAACCTACCCTGCTGACAACTGCCCTGAACGAATACCTAGGAAGAGGTCAAAAAGGGCCCTCCAGTGGGGAAAGACATCCTACCATCAGCAAAGTTTTGGCGGGAGAATCTGTGAATGTCTTCATTGGCTTTGCTTTGAGAGGATGTTTGAAGAAGCAAAAAGTCCGAAATTACTCTGGTCCTCTTTTTGGCCATGCTCTCCTATATATCAGCTCTTCTTTTTTGAATGGCATCCCTGCTGTACGTGAGTTAATGAATAAAGGATGCCATTTGTTTTCCTCCAAAACTCTATAATAGGATATATTAAGTTTAGAGGTAACATGGTAGAGTGCTGCGAAAGGATCTCAGCTTTGTTCTAGAGCTGACCGCCTGTCCACTGTAAACTCAGAATTAGCCAATCATCAGGCTCCTCAAAGAGTGTCCACAGAGGAGCACCAGTTCCATATATCTACCTTCATTCAAAGGCCCGGTGCAGAGCAATAATGAACACTGAACTAGAAGTCTGGCCTCTGTGGGAGGAGACCAGCATGTGTCACTGCAGGCAGACCTCACCCCCCATCCTGACTAGTAATGATCAATATGGCAGGAAGAATTGCTCCAATCAGTCTTGATGGTGTGACCAAGGGAAATAACCCTTGCCTATGTTTTGAGGCACATTTGACTTCAACAGCACTTATTGCTGCTGGGCTACATGGGTGCCTGAAAAAACACGAAGAACAAAATCTTGACATATAGCACAGCACCTGAAATATTAGACTGTCACTAATTCACATTATGCTTCTGAATGCACCTGTATAAGTAGGTATTGATGTCCTCCCATCTCCCAAACTCCCTCCATCTGCTGACATTTTGCAGCTATTTGTGCCCACTTACTTTGATTCCATTTCACTTCTGATGACCCCCACACACAAGAGATGAGCAATGAGGCTTTCATCTCTTCTCCCCGCAATGCATGTAGTGATGTTAAGCAGGTAATGATGTATTTGCATACCTTGATTCTGCGCATTTATGGATTTCTCAACACGTGTCTGTTACTCAGACTACCCTACAAGGATATAATGGCAAGGTGACCACTCTGGTCTCTTAAACAAGGGGATGTATGTAATGCTATTCCTAACTAGCTCAGTGAAGAAAATACCTGCCCTGCCTCTGTATTACCTGGTATGGGTGAGAAACGTTGCAGATGAATGTGGGGACAGGCAGGTAGGAAAGGATCATGGGGTTTGAGGAAGGACAGGAAACTATTCATGGGGCAACATGCATGTCGTGTATCAGTGCATTTCTGATTAGCTGGTCTTGAGGCTCGTCTAATGCCAATACACAAGGACCCACAGGATAACACTCACATTTATATTTTCTCTTCTTTTCCATGGATGCATTTTTGCTTTATTGTTATACATTAATAACTCCCTTAACACATTTTTGTCCTTTTGGTGTCATTTTAGACATTACATTTTATTCATTTATACTAGTCTTGTTTTTGGGAAGCTGCCATGGGTAAGCACAGGATTCCGTTACTTTATGCCCCCCATCCCTACAACTCGCTTCTAGACTAAGATCAGCCTCCCCCTCTACTAATCAATTTATTTCCCCACAAAGAGGTTAGGGAATATGGGGCCATATGTAGGTAACCTAGAAATACCGATTCCTAAATACCGAATTTTACCGAATCAGTATTTAGAAATTGATATTTGCTATGTACCTAATTTTTTGGTAACACTTATCGATTCGGTAAAAATTGGTAAATGTTTACCGATTCTACAATATCGACCGGTGTTTCCGAATCGGTATTTACCGAATCGGTAAATACCGATTAGGTATTTTCCAAATCGGTAAATACCGAATCGGAATTTACCGAATCGGTAATTCAAATGAACAGCAATTGAGGAATCAGCCAATCCTGTGCAAACCACACCTTACCCAACCAGGAAGTGGCCACACCCAGGCAGGTGCACACAATCAGCAGACTCTGGAGAGGCTGGGAGTGCAGAGAAGAGCAACAGAGCCAGTGGCTGAACTTGCACAGGAAATCTGACACAATAGCCAGCCAGGACACAGAGAGAGATGGAGGGGAAAGGAAGAGGAAACTCAAATTCATTCCAAAGGAACTGCAGGTACTTGTGGAGGAGGTGGTGAAGCAGCACAATAAGCTGTTTGGCAAGCAGTCCCTGCAAGTGGCTGAATCCGAGAAAAGACGGATCTGGCTTGGAATCCAGGCGCAGGTAAATGCCATCGGAGTGACCCCCCCCGGGACATTGATGTGCTGAAGAAGCGGTGGTACGATCTCCGTATCATCACAAAGAGGAAGATAGCTGATTTGAAGAAAGAGGCCAGCCGGGCAGGAGGAGGCAGGAACAGGGCACCTGCCCTGACTGAACTTGAGGAGCTCGTGGAGACCACAATTTAGCCCGAAAGTGTTGTTGGTATTGGGGATGCAGACAGCTCTGCCAGAGCTGCTACCAAACAAGGTAAGACGCATGCACAGCATTGTGCCCCCCTTCCCCTATCCCAAATCCACAATTGTGCAATGTGAATCCCACTCCAGTACAGGGGTTTGTGCATACCAGCAATGCATTATGAGAGATGTAGTCTGTGAAACCCCTATCATGACAAGATTCGCACAGAACAACAAGGCATGTGACACACATAAGCGACAAGCACGCAGAGGACAATGAGATAGTGATGCAGAAATTTATTATGATGTAAGCAATGCAGGGCTGCAGGTACACTGAGCTGATGTTGAATTTCTGTCCACAGGCGATACTTCGTGCAGGACTGCTCAGGAGAAGGGAGAGAGGGCACCCCGGAAGGACAGGACAGAGAAGGCCACCACGAGTGCTGGGCAGACAACAGCACCACAGCCAGCATCACCACCACAGCCAGCCACGCCACCACAGCCAGCCACGCCACCACATCCACCCTCGCCACTGATGCTGGCCCCACCCGCATCAACACCACCTGCATTGGTGAGGTCTAGGAGGCGTGCAGTTGCCAGACTGCAGGTGTCAGAGTCCTCATCAGAAGACACGAGGGGGGAGGACACATCCACTGTGCCACTGGATGGTAGCAATGCCGGTTTGCCCTCCGCCTCTGAGGGTGCACACACAGGGGCCAGATGCCGCTGCAGGGCTCGGGTGCGCAGTCCACCACACAGGGTGAGAGCCATGGTGTGTTCTTAGGGCTGGAGGCCACCATGGTGAAGGTGCAGCGCCTACAAGGCAAGGCAATCCAGTCAGTACAGCGCCAGATGAAGGGCCTAAATGACACAATGGGCAACATTGACAGGGGCATTAGCTCAATGGCTGAGGGCATGAGGGAGATGGCTGCGGGCATGCGGGACTTGTCCCAGTTCGTCATGCTGCTGTGCACAAAACTCGATGAGGACAGAGCAACACGGCGGAGGGAGAGGCAGAAAATTGATCACCACACAAGGGCAGTGAACCGCCTAGCAACTGCCACTTCTCTGCTCTGCAGGCGCTCCGTGGCAATGCAGGAGGGGCTTGCGCACTGCAGCAATGATGTTTCAAGGGGGCTGGTGAGGGGGACCAGTGCACTTGAGGTGCTGCTTACAAGCCACTCTGCCACCACTGGTGCTGTGGATGATGGGGACAGCGAGGACACCACCAGTAGGAGCAGCATTACCCCCCCTGTCACATGCACACGGAGGAGCATCAGACGTCATGGGGCTGCCATTGGCCCCACAGCCAGTGAGGACACACAATCACTGGCATCCTGCACTGTAGTGCGTGGGCGCAGACGCTTATGCAGCACACGATTACAGGACACAGTTGGGTGAAGGAACCCTTGACTTCCAACTATGGATGTCACCAATTTGTTATGCCAGTTTTGCCGTTGTGTTGTGGCGTAGTGCCGGATAATTAAAACTACGTCATAGCATCCAACTACTGGCTGTGTCCCCTTACTTACTTAGAAATAGTTGCATGTGATCTCTTCCCGTCTCACTCTCCCATCTGTTGCTGCTGCCACTCCTGCTGCGTTGGGCTCTGGCTGTGCAAACTCATCATCATTGTCCTCAAAATCTGTTATTTCCACCTCTGTACCTGTCTTTGTAGCAAGGTTGTGCAGCATTGCACAAGTTGCAATGATCTTGCAGCAGATGATGGGTGTGTACTGGCGTGCGCCTCCGCTTTTGTGGAGGCAGCGGAACCTGCTTTTCAATAGTCCAAACGTGCGCTCCACCACGTTGCGTGTTGATTTGTGTGCCACGTTATATCGTCTCTCACTCAGGGTTGATGGGTGTAGGTAGGGAGTGAGGATGAATGACCGCACGGCATATGCACTATCGCCTAGGTGAGTAAGAGAGTACCATTAGTCACATACCTCAATACACATTGATATGCGGTAAGTATTAGGGAGTGTCACAGTGATTTACCTAGCAGGTATCCTTCTCCAAATTCTCCGGCAACCAGGGGGGTGTAGATCCCACTGTTCTGGAAGATGTAGGAGTCGTGGGTGCTCCCAGGAAACTTAGCTATGATTATGTTGCCTGCATCGCAGATTACCTGCACATTTATGGAGTGGGTTGACTTTCTGTTCCTGTAGATGTGCTCAGTGGCTGCTGGTGGGCAGATTGGAATGTGTGTGCCATCAATTCAGCCTATAACATGCGGGAACTGTGCCATCTGGTAAAAGTCGGTCTTTGTTTTCAGCAGTTCAGCCTGTGTGTTTGGGAAGCTAATGTAGTGTTGCATTCTCTGCATCATGGCATCCAGGAACTTCCTGAAGAAACAGGACAGGCAACTCTGGGATACCCCTCCTACCGCAGCTATCACCCCCTGGTAACTGCCAGATGCCAGTAGATGTAGGCTACAGAGTACCTGCACATGTGGTGGTATGGCATGCGCCCCTGTTGTTGGCTGGTCCAGGAGTGGGTGCAGGTCCCTTATCAGGTCCATGATGGTTTGGGGGTGTAGCCTGTACCTTTCATGTATCTCAGCCTCAGTCTGTTGAAAGAGTGTGATGCGCTGTCTGTAAATGCGTTCCTCCCATCTCCAAACCCTCAGACCTGCTGCCTGTAGACGTAGGCGCCTAGCAATCACATACAGAGCTGCCATGGTGTTCACGCTGTTGCATTTTGGGATTGCTTATATGCACTGTGGCTGATTACCACCTGCTTTCACTCTGTGTTAATTACCGACTCTTAAATACCGAATTTGATGGAATTCGTAAATACTGAATTTACCTACATCTCTTTTCTCGTTTTACCATTTCATATTTACCGAATCGGTAAATATGAATTCGGTAAATATGAATCGGAAATTTAGAATTCGGTAAAGATGAATCGGTATTTACCGATTCATAATTACCGAATCCTTCTTTTTGGACTCCTACATCTCAATTGGCTAAATACCGGTCGGTAACGGGATATTTACCGGATTTCGTCTGTTACCGACCGGTATTTAGCTACCTACATATGGCCCATGGTCTTTTTGATCATAAGAACAGAAATGCAGCAGATTTCCACTTCTCCCTGTGTTCTTCTTAGGATGGTTTTAGAAGGAAGACACAGAAAACCCTAAAAGATGGAGGCAGAACTCAAACTACAACGACCCAAAGATAAATCCAGCTCCCATACTAAAGGATCTGTGCATTACACACATATTTTCTTATTGTAACTTTTACGTAAACGTGCACCACTACAATAATGGGACAGGTAAAGCCTTACCTTTTCTGATTTTTTTAAATTTTTTCCCTGCTTTCTCTAATACATAAAACAAACCTTAAGCAATTATAAACTCACCCTTTTCTGAAGCTGACACCAGGCCTTCTTTGGAATATAGAAATATTAACTGTGGCAACTGGCTCAAGGATGCCAGAAGAAGTAGGGGCTACTAGGCTCCAATTGTGTTAATTTGGGGCATGGATCCAAAACTGACCACAAAGTACACACCGTTAGCAGTTGACTTTCAAGGTGGCAAATCTGTGCACTCTAAGACATACTCCGAGATCTTGTGAAGGGGTAAGACTTACATATATTAACTAATACTAATGTTACAAATGGGAAGCATCTTATTATACACACAGCTCAATCCCTCACATTTAAAATATCAGTACGTACAGTAAATACACGTTTATCCTACTGACCCTGCTCTAATGGCTTTAGCACATAGTTAGTTGACATTTCCACATATCGATCTGAATGCTGGGTTCCACCTGGTTATGGTAGTGTAGAGCAATCAGCAGGAGCTACCCTAGTAACTGTCTTGGGTTCAGCCAATGCCATGATTCTAGCTCTCAGATGCGGGCACCACAAGTCCACCTGTGTGCAAATATAATCACACTAAAGTGGCCACATAATTATAGTTTCTATGTGCCATGTGCTCCCAGAAATTGACTTCTTGTGAGATAATAAGTCTGCAGCTACTAGATGGTGTCAGGTACAGTTTATGAGACATTTATAGCCTAGGCTCATGTGGACACCCTACCAAACCACCCTGCCAACTCCCCATGCCTGCCAGCAAGGCTGAGCCAGATCAAGGCCCAAAGTGGAGGTGGCATGCACACCAAGACGTCATAGACTGCTGAGACCTCACTACAGTTCTGCACAGCACTGATCTTTCGCCGTGCCTCGCCATGCCAGTGTGAATCCCTCTGCACAGCTATTGAAACCCTAGTTGACTTGATTCAGACTTCCCCTCTGAAAAACCCTACCCTACTGCCTTTTACCTCTTTTCAAAGCAGTACGCTTCCTTTTCAATGAAAGGGTCCAGCTGCACTTCTAGCAGCTCTCTAGGTTTTAAGCATTGGACCTGACCTAGTAAGGAAGGTGGCCGTCTGATGCCACAGACAGGGAGCTCAGGACCTATCTCCAGGCACCCTGCTGTTTTTCTCCTCCTTGGGGAGAGTATCTAGGTTTTGGGTGATGGCTGGTTGTAGGGGTTTGGACAAACTTCACACAGGCTGCCCAGAAATATGTCTTTTGATCTGCAGATTTGGCAAGGGGGAGGATGAGGATGATCCCTTTCAGGGGATGTGAACAATCGCAAAATTAGATATGCTCCTTGCCTACATTCTGCAACCTTTTGCTAGCAGACACATTGTACACATTTTCTAGAACATATACATTTTAGGCTTGGTTCTAAATTCGTCAGCCTTTTAGCTGCATGTAGGAAACATTTTCCACAGATCTGTGGTAAGTAATAAAATCCCTAACCGCCCAAAAATAATAACTTAAATGTTGATGATGCACATATATTTTGATTCAAAGATCAGTGAAATTCGACTGGTATGTATAATCTTTTCTATAATGAAAGAGGTGCTGCCCCTTAAGGAGACATGCAAATCCAACTCTAGCGTCACCTGGAAGGTAAAGCAGCCGGTTGCAGGCCCTTCAAATGGTAGGCTCCAATCGGTGACCAATCACCAAAGGTACTTCAGTGCTCTTTCTTTTATGTAATTGGCCCCAATAGATTCAATAAAAATAGTCTAGCTTAGGATTTACTTATGTGCCGAAAACAGAGGTAAATTTTGTAATAGAAGGTAGTGCATAATTAGTTGTAGCTGTGACAAGTAACAAATGATACTCTTTGTAGTATGGTCGAATTGGAGGCTCTCTGTCGGATGGTAATCAAATATCACTCCATGGATCTTACTCATAATGGTGCTTATTGGAAAATTAGGGAACTTTCTGTTACTGAATTCTGTTAACCCAATGTGCTTGGCTGCAAATCATAATGATGTCAGTCTTATCCCCGTTAACACTCTCAATCATCCATTCTTTAATACCTGACAGACACTTGATTGAGTTACTACAATGATCAGAGTAGCACAGATTTCTTAAATGTTTTGAGTGTAATTTGCCTGACTAATAATACTTTACAGACATATCAAATAAACATTGTAAAAAAACTTCATCATGTGATCTCTTTGGGGCAAGAAAAAAGGCAAATCAAAGAAGCCTCTGCCTTTTGTTCTAAACAAAGCAATAATAACCGATTTTACTCAAATA
Organism: Triturus cristatus; assembly: GCF_964204655.1. Classification (NCBI taxonomy): domain Eukaryota; kingdom Metazoa; phylum Chordata; class Amphibia; order Caudata; family Salamandridae; genus Triturus; species Triturus cristatus. The sequence continues at coordinate 549,250,910 of NC_140581.1, forward strand.
CCTTAAATTCTTACCAAGCCACAGTCAATTGTGGTTGGAGAAAATATTTTGTAATAAAAGATCCAGCAATACTTTGCATACTTCTATTTGTCTTCGATTAGAGAAGGTAATGTGGTAATGGGAGATCTGTGAGATCTTCAACCTGTTTCATCTTTGAATATCTCAGTTTATCATTAAAATGTTTGGCCATGGCCAACAGGAGACGTCTGGACTATCTATTTCTTGTGATTAACATTTCTGATGTTATACACTTCTGGTTCCAATCCATTATTTATTCAATATATCATTAGCATTACATTACTCCCTTTCTATGGTTCCTGCATGTAAAGCCCAGCAATGGTCTTTCATATTCAGGCAGCACCCTGGATTTACATATCTAATGAAAGCCTGAACAAAATAATACCACACTAGCTGTTCCAGCATCCCCAAAGAAACGGTGGATGTTTTGGTAACAGGACGTCCAAAACTCACCCAAAGAAGCCCCTTATTTTCTAACATAAATCTTCTAGTCGTGTAGGCAATAGTCTTCAAAATCACTGTAGAGGAGTCAAATGGAACATGAAAGTGTGCAACAACCGAATGAAACATGTTTCATTAGTGTAATAGGGGGCTTCACTGTTCTGTGGTCTTCTGTCCTGAACTGCAGAGGTTTCTATAAAAAAAAGAAGGCACACTGCCCTGCAATGGTCTGCCTGTCCCCTAAGGGCTTTTCCATAAAAGAATACTGTCCTGTGGTCGTAGAAAATTTAGAAAAAAAAACATTTCTCTGAAAATCACAAATATTCTGCCATGAGCAACAAGGTCTATCGAGTCACGCAGGTTTCACCTAAACTTTCAGTGGGTCATGCAGGTTCCAATAAATTTGCGCTGGACCTTTTATCATGTACGTTTTATCATGAATCATGGATTACATATTAGCATAAGCACTGCTTGTTTGGCAGATTACCACTTATATTGTTAACAGATGATACAAGAAAATTATCAATTTGAACCAATTTGTTTATTTTTTATATAGTACCACAGCTAAATCCAAAAGGGTGCCAGATACTTTACATGTAACAGATGAGGTGAAAGGGCAGAGTGCAATAAATATACTTGGCAAAGTAATACCTGAGAAAAAGCAGTCCCTATGACGGAAGACGGAAAGAGAACTTTAGTTATGTGGCAGTGTCGCACAGAAACTTTATATTGGTTTCTCCTTAAGTCGCTGCAGGATTGGAAGGTCTTGAGATATCTTCTGCAGTCTAATAGAGATATTCTAGTTTTAAGTTCAAGTCTGAGTTTGTTGCATCAATGGAACCTGGGTGTCACTGTTTGAGGGCACTCAAACCGGGGATGTATTGATTCTTTATTTGTGAATGTCTTCATTTATATGTCTAGGGCAGGTGATTTTTAAATTGTAGTCTGTTTTAGATGGGGAAAGTGTAAAGATATTTTAGGACTCGAGTAACAATACTTTATTCTCTGTTTCCAGAGGCGAGAGGAGTGACTGAAGGGAGGGCAGTTTTCAGGTTGGCTTCAATTGTATGTAAAAATTCTGTTAGTTTTGCATTTTTGTATTGTGAATAAATATAGCTGAAAGAACCTGAAGCTGTTATGCCCGTGGGTGTTTTGCCGGACATTTCCCTGTCGGGTAGTCCAATTAGCATCATAGAGTTGAAAAGGAGAGTGGAGGCTTTGAGACCCCGCGCTTTAGAAGCTTAGGCAGGGGTGGTGTTGACACTATAAACACTGATTACTTGTTTACAAGCCTGCTCTGCCCGCACTTCTGCAGGCAGAAGCTCTTGAAGTAAGGGAAAATCATAACAGTAATAGTAAAGAGGCCCAGAAGGTGAAACGCTGAGAGAGAGTGTGAGAGAGTGAGTAAGAGAGAGAGAGAGAGAGAGAGAGAGAGAGAGAGAAACTGGGGTAGGAAGGAAGAGTGAAATGACATACATATGAAAAGAAGAAACTGTGCTAGAAGGCAGGGTCAAAAGGATGAAAAAATGAATGAATGCAAAGGTACATTAACATTTACATGAATAGAATGCAATGCACATGGATGGGTGAAAGAAAGAATGGCTGGAATGATGGAAGGATGGGTGTTTGGAAACCTGGATGAAGGGTGAAATGATGGATAGGTAGATTTAAAAAAAGGAGGGCGAAATGATAGATGGATGAAAAAGTGGATGGATTGATAAAAGGATGGAAGTGTGAGTGGTAGGAGGGAGATAAATGGAAAACTAATAATGAAAGGGTGGATGGATAGAGTGGTATTAGAAGGATGGATAGAATGGTGAAAGGATGGATGGAATTGTGAAAAGATGGACAGAAAGATGGATGAAAGGATTAAAAAAATGGAGAGAGAGAGATAGCCGGAAGGAGGGATGAGGGCACCTCTTCTAAGGTAGGTAGGGCTTACTCGCTTTGCTCGCCTGATAGAAGGTATGGATCAAAATGGTAAGTATCTTAATTTTATGTCTACTCCGTTGCAAGAGAGGGTGAGCATCCCTGATATGCTAGGGTCATTTTCATGGGAAGCACCTTCCTCATCTTGTTGGAATGACTGTGGTGGGCATGGGTCCCAATGGTCACATGGAAAACAGTATTTCAGGTGGCACACAATAAATTATTCTCATGGCTGGGTCACCATGTTAGAGCAGTAACTTTGGGCCCGATTCACAGAACTAACTTAAGACAAAATCCTAAACTTACTACCATTTTGGTGTTCACAGAAGGCACTTACTCATTTTGGAATTCACAGAAGGCACTTACTCATTTCGGTATTCACAGAAGTTAGTAGTCCTAACTTTAGGACTCCTAAATGCCATCTGTGAATACCGAAAGTCTTAAAGTTAGGATTTTTCTCAGTTTAGGAGTAGTAAAGTGAGCACTCCTAACTTTAGGACTCCTAAATGCCTTCTGTGAATACCGAAAGTCTTAAAGTTAGGATTTATCTCAGTTTAGGAGTAGTAAAGTTAGTAGTCCTAACTTTAGGACTCCTAAATGCATTCTGTGAATACAGAAAGTCTTAAGGTTAGGATTTTTCTCAGTTTAGGAGTAGTAAAGTTAGGACTCCTAACTTTACTACTCCTAAACTGAGAAAAATCCTAACTTTAAGACTTTCGGTATTCACAGAAGGCATTTAGGAGTCCTAAAGTTAGGACTCCTAACTTCTGGGAGTACCAAAATGAGTAAGTGCCTTCTTTGAATACCAAAATGAGTAAGCACCTTCTGTGAATACCAAAATGGTAGTAAGTTTAGGATTTTGTCTTAAGTTAGTTCTGTGAATCGGGCCCATAGTGAGCACATAGAGTACCTGATTTAGCCTGATATCCATGTCATGCCTATGGGCTATAACCATAGGGCTTGGGGAATGTCAAAAACATACTGATGCCTCCACAAAGGTTTGATTGAGATGCACCTGAATGTTATAGACATATCTGGCTCCTGCAACATGCACGTTGTTCCTGAAACCTATTTCATGACTTAGTTTCCAGGTGCAAAAAGTGATTACAAAGTTTGGATTTGTGGGTGTCTTCCACATTGATTCAACGATATTTCATTATTTCATTAAATTATTTGACATCACACTTGTAGCTCATGGTGGACTATCTCAGTATTTTCTGCAAGAGCGTGCTTCAAATTAAAAACCCACAGTCTATACTGGCAGTTGAATCTTCTCCAGACAAATAAATTAACATTAAATTGCATTATGTGAAATTTTGTGAACTTCATAATTAAGATTTCTTACAGATCTTGTTTAAACCAAAAACATCCTAGCACCTACTTTTGTAATGAGTACTGTTGATATCTTTCTAAATTCCCCATGTGAAATACCAGAACGATTGAAAGAAGGCATCATTCTTTGTGTTTGTATGATAGGGAGGGGGCTTGATGATTCAGGTATGAGGATGATGTATTTCTAGGGACAATGAGGTACTTATGTATAACACGCACTCCACACTGTTTGTTCAGAGCTCTTCCATATAATGCATATCTTCCATTTAATGACACTTATCTCTCTCTTTTTGCCCACCTATTTCCTTCCCTGCTCACCACCCCTGGCACTTCGATCTGTCCTGACTCTCCAATTGACTCCTCCCACAATTCACTCTTACCTCCCCCTATCCACTCGGTCACAAGAAGGCAGCTCTCCCAAGAGAATCAGGTCTCACCGCTGGCAGACACACTCCCCTCCTTCACCAGGGCTTACCCAGATCCCAATTTCTCCCTCTCCAGTTGGGACTTAATCCTCAACATCCCAGCCCACGCTTATGGCCAGTACTCTCATTTGCCTCTCTGTATCATTCCGGGTTTCTGAAGAAACCTCCCCCCTGACAGGTTTTTCAGCCCCTTATCCAATCCATTTTTCCAACAGCCAGTCTTCCCATCTCACATAGTGACATCTCCACCATACGCTCTCCCTACTTATCCACCCCACCCTTCTTCTACACTTCTTCTCCCTTCAACCTGAATCCTTCCAATCCATTTTCAAAACCGTCAGTCTGCCCAGCTCTCATAGGGACTTCTCCACCATATGCTCCCCCCTTCTTATCCACCCCACTCTTCTTCCCCTCTCCCTCTCCCTCCCCCTCACCCTTTAACCTGAATGCTTCACAAACCCCTTACATCTCTCTTCACCCCCACTCATTCCACTACTGCCCGCTCGACTCATTGCCCTCCTATGGCAACATCTACCTTTCCCCTCCCACTTACTCTAGCATAGAAAAAGCATACACTTTCTACATCTACCCTCTGGGTCAATTTTCCTCATTGTGCTTTTCTCCAGCCCCATACACTCACTTTACCCTGCTCACGTGCCTTCTCCCCACCCTCCTCTCTTCATCTCCCCCGACCCCCTATCTTTCTTTGACTCCCTTCTATCCCCTCCCCACCTACTGTCCTTCCACCACAGACCTCACCCTTCTCCTCCTCATTCAGAACTCCATACTTCTATGTCTTTCAATATAGGCCCAGAAAATTGTCTCGCCACTACAGTTGCACCCACACTTACTACCAATCAACTCCACTTGGTGAGTCTCCCTCCACTTTTAAATCCTTCAAGCCAGCACACATTCTTTTCCCCGTCCCTCCTCACTCTTCCTCTCAAGTTGAACTCCCTTCTGAACCCATACAGCAACATAACAGTCCTTGCTCAGCTCTGCTCTCCTAGAAAATAAACTAGGTTATATCATCTCCTCAATCTCCCAACTTCAAACTACCATCTCCCATCTAAGTTCTGAAATATCCACCTTTCCCGACTCCCTATTGCTCCTGGTAAGTGCTCATTACCCCATATTCCTTATCCCGAGGAGTACCCTTCTTCCACACCCCAAAAGAGCTGCACACAATCTATCCCCTGTAGACATTTTCAATTTCTAGCTACAATACTTCTAACCCCCCCACCTTCTCTTCTCCGACCAACACTAATCATTGCCACCACTTGTTAATCTCATTCACTCCCCGCATGCTTTTACTCCCGTTGATCTGCCTAGCTCTCTTAAAATTCTGAAGGGCTTGAAATCAGGCTCGCCTTCTGACCCCTGTGTGGCCAGATTGTTGGCAGCTGCTGCAGAGACCATCAATTTTGAAGTGAATAGCATCATTAATAGTTGTCTTCAGGAGGCTCGCGTACCGGAGTTCTGGAAGCAGGCCAAAATTCTTCCTCTTAAAAAAGCCTTCTCTTGATCCCCTAAGCCCAGGGAATTACCGTCCCATCTCCCTTTTGCCTAGTTTGGCTATGCTGTGTGAAAAGGTGGTGATTAAACAACTCACAGAGTTCATCGAACGTTCGGGCCTCCTGCACCCGGCCCAGTCAGGGTTTGGGGCCTCCCATATCACCGGGTCAGCTTTGGTTGTGGTCTCGAAAGCCATTCGGGAGTGTCTGAATGCCGGCGGGAAGGTGGCATTGATTTTTCTCGACCTGTCAGCAGCGTTCGACGCGGTTCCACACTCACTGCTCCTCACTCGACTTGCTGAGATTGGTGTTTCCGGCACTGCTTGGGGCTGGTTCAGGTACTTTCTTGAGGGACAGGTGCAACAGGTCTGGCTTCCGCCATCCTCTTCATCCCCCCAGATAGTGGCCACAGGTGTCCCCCAGGGGTCTTTCCTTAGCTCCCTTCTCTTTAACATCTATGTTACCCCTTTGGTCTGTCTGGCCGAAGACTTGGGGGCTAAGGTTATTGCCTACGCTGATGACACCCAGCTTCTTTATACCTGGGGAAAAAATGTGGGCTTCTTAAAACCTTAAGGAAATTTCTCCCCCTTATTCCTAGGGCTGCGAAAGAAACAGTCAACCGTGCTCTTATTTTATCTCGACTGGACTATGCCAATGGTCTGTATGCGGGCATCCCTGGCTATCTGCTGAATAAGCTTCAGGTGGTCCAGATCGCAGCAGCCAGGCTTCTTCTTGACATTCCTATTAGAAGCAGTGTGAGACAACATCTGCGCTCACTCCACTGGCTTCCCATGGCAGATTGGGTCAAGTTCAAATCCTTAGTTATCACCCACCGCGCTCTCCATGGTCGGGGCCCTATCTATCTGCAGAAGCGGTTCTCCTTTTATGCCCCTTTGAGACAACTGCAGTCTATGTCTCAACTTCTAGCTCAGGTTCCTCGCTTCAAACGCGATAGGTTTGGTAGCTGCTCTGTCGCCCTAAAAGCTGCCTTGGCATGGAACGCCCTTTCGTTTGCTTTACGAAACATCCAAGACCCCTTGGTTTAAAAAAAAAACATGAAAACTTATCTCTTTGTTTAGTGCTAGCTTTTCTACCCCTCTTGGTTCACGCCGGGACACTCTCTGGAGTATCTGTGCGCGCTACAAAATAAAATAACATAACATAACATAACATTGCACTATACCGACCATCTCCGGGCCCGAACCAAACACCATCCATTTTGAACCCATGCACAAACATACAAGAACATCACCCCTATCGCACCTAAAAGTCCTGACACCCCCTTCACCAAAATAATCACTTCAGAGTTGCTCTGTCTGCTTCCCAACTGTATCCTGCAACTAAACAGAATCTGAAAATCTCAAACACCATCAATCAATACAATCTTTATATACTTTTACCTCACTGAGCCCTAGGTCAATGACACCTCTCATACTACTTTCGATCTTCTGCTCCCCACAGACTCTTCCATTATCAGAAATGATAGAGTGGGTAAAGTTGGGGAGGCGTTGGAATTGTCCTCAGAAACTCCCTTTAACTCAAGGTTTTCCCAGCAGCTCTTTCCACAACCTTGAATGCCTTTCTCTGGCTTCAAGTACAGCACAGCTCCCCTTTCATGTTTCATGTTATTTATTACCCGTCAGGCGACTGCTCTGCCTTCATGGAGGAATTCACTGACTTTGCTAATGACCAATACTCAAAATCGGCAAATTCATCTTTCTTGGAGACTTTAATCTTCAGTGGGGCATCTTGGAAGATTCAGCTGCAAACAGGATTGCCACCTTTCTCTTAGGTAATGATCTCTTTCAACATAGCACAAAACCAACACATTCCAAAGGCTCCACGCTTGACCATATTATTTACAAAGAAGTTATGCTAACTGCTGTTGATCCTATACCAGTAGACTGGTCTGACCACTTCCTTATTTCCTTCTCACTGCACCCATCTCATTCTGTGACCCTTGGCAAACCTATAAGGATTACTACCTGGTTCCGCAACACCAGAAAATATTGACCTTGACACTCTCTGCAACACAGCTATGAGGTAACTTCCAGTCTTAGACCCCCAACTCTGACGTCAATGACTTGACCACCCAATGTCTCACCAGCCTTTCAGTTGTGATAGATAAGGTTGCCCCACTACAAAGCAAAAAGAAAGGCCCAGTCCTTCTGCACAATAGTTTAATAACACCTTCTATGAAGAAAGAAAAATCTCGAGTCACCTGGAGAAACAATGGAGACAAACCCCTTCCACCATTAACCTCTCTAATCTCCGTTATGCAAGATCGCACTATCACAAACACATCTTTTTGTGAAAAAAGCAAATCAATTCAGAGCCTTCTTGACTTCACCAAGAACAGACCTAAAAAGCTATTTGACCTTATCAAAACTACCAGCAACTCTTACTCAGCCATCACATTTGACCACCCTCCCAAGAAAGAAGCAGGATTTGCACTATGCTTCGATGAAAAAGTGAAATCGCTTGTTGATCGTGTCACTCACCCTACCCCCCTTGAGGACTGCAAATCCAAAGTCTTGTGGCAGAGCTTTGACGTCATTCCAGAAGATGCCCTACTCAAAAGCATTCAGAAAACAAAACCGTCAGACCACTCTATCGATCCCATCCCTAGTCCCAGGCCTTGGACTTCTACACCTACACGCTCCCCTACTGGAACAGTCTGGGCAACATCTTTCTCAGCCAAGGCTCCCTTCCAGTTGCTCTCAAAACAGGGCCAGTTACCCCACTTCTAAAGAAACCCTCTATTGATGTGAATGACCTCAACTATTTCCGCCCTATCTCCAACCTTCCTTTTCTTGCTAAAATTACCGAAAGATGTGTAGCAAAGCAACTCTTTCAACACATCAAGGACAACAACCTTCTTTATGAATGTCAATCTGGCTTCACTCAAGGCTGCAGCACTGAAACAGCCCTACTACAAGTTATCGACGATGCCCTGCGGGTACTCGACTCAGGCAAGTCATGTCCCCTGATCCTCCTGGACTTATCTGCAGCCTTTGACACTGTTAATCACAATACTCTTCTGAACACATTAAATTGAAGAAGGGGTTTTGAAGGCTCAGTGCTCAAATGGTTTGAATCATACCTCTTGGGTAGATCTTAGGTGATCAAGATAGCAAACTGTCTTTCTACATCAAAGCTGTGGAACAAGGGGTCCCTCAAGGCTCGATCCTAGCTCCCACCCTGTTCCATCTTAACATGGAACCGATGGGAAATCACCCCACTATCACCTCTACACTGATGACACCCAAATCTACCTAAAGGTGTCCTACACACACAACATTTCAGTCTTCAACATCACCCTCAACTCCATCCAAGACTGGATGCCAACTCATCAACTAATCCCAAATCACTCCAAAACAGAATTCCTTCTTCTCTCTACCTCAATCTCTTCTCCTCCTGTTCAATCATGGATTGACAATCTGAACATACTTAACAACAAATCTACCATTGTGGACAGTGCTAAATCCCTTGACATCATTCTAGACAAAAGACTCAACCTTCATTTCCATATTAACACCATCGCCAGGAGCGCATGCTACCCACTGCGCCTTCTCTGGGGATTTTAGCATTTCATACCTGAACAAGACCTAAACACTTTGGTCCAATCACTGGTTCTCCTCATATTGGGCTACTGCAACTCTCTTCTTGCTCCCCAAAACCCACCTTTCGCCTCTAAAATCCATCCTCCACTCTGCAGCACTTTTCGTCTATGGGGCCAAAAGAAATTATCATATTACACCCACACTGTTTTCCCTTTGCTGGCTTTCCATTGAAGCTAGGTCAATCCATAAGACTGCTTGCATTACCCATAAAGCCATACACACATCCACCCTTCGCTACTTGGTCAACAAACTCAAATTATCACGCGGTTCCAGACCTTCATGCAATGCCAAAAACTAACTGCTCGAACCTCCTACTTTTAAAAGGGAAAGATTTATGGCACAATGCTTCTCAGGTACTGTGACGAGAAATTGGAATGCGTTCCCCCAGTCCTTCAGACCACTGCCTCGTTCCGGTCTTTCAAAAGCGATCTTAAAACTCTTCTCTTAGAAAGACACTTTCAGGAATTATTTAACCCAGGTCATGACCCTCATGACCGCATGGCATTCACATGAGCTTAATTTTGTAAATATGTATTCTATACTTGTTTCACCCTAATTATGTCACCTTCCAAATGTATAATCGTGGTTGTATGAGTAACTTGTTAATATGTAAACTTCATCACGAATACCTTATGTAACTTGCTTTGTCCTATTGTAAAGCGCTCTGACACCTTTGGGTAATGATAGTGCTATAAAAAATTGCATAAAATAAAATAAATAAATAAATAAACAAATGCAGAATGCCTCTCTTGTTTGTGTTACAGGGTGTACCCTTCTTAATTCTGCTGACGTGGGATGCGAAATGTGTCCAAACGTATGGTCCACCTTAACACTTATGGGAATATGAAGAAGCAACAACTCAATTTTTATGTGGAGCTACTACTGAGATAAGATGGAGAAACAAGGAGAATTAACTCATAAACCAAACTGAATTTTAATCGATAGTTTTAGGAGAAATAAGTCCATAATTTAAAACATCCTAACCTAGTGTTGGGTTTTGTCTGCAGAATGGTTGAGGATGTCATCTGGCTTCCCCATCTTGATTCCAAATGCTTTCATGTGCAAATAAAAGGGAGAAAGAAACTAAGGAACTCTGGGGGATGCCGCGAAACATTCTTGTCGATTCTGATTTAATATTCGCAATCCTTGTAAATTGCCTGCTGTTCAGGAGGGAGGTGAGTCATTACATCGAACGCCACTGTGCACAGCCATTGAGTCACTCATGTTAAACTGTTCCTAAATCCACTGAGAAATTAATAACTGTGAGTGTGAGGAGATAAGATGATTTAGTTCAATATGGAGAAAATATCATCTAAGAGCTTCAGGATGGAAGTTTTAATGATTTAATATATGGATAGAAGGAAACGACTATCCATTTCAATGTGTTTGACAAGTTAAACAGCCACACATGTTAAGATGGTTTTGTCCAGATTTTAGCGGTGGATAATGGTCTGGACTTTTGAGAACTTTTTCAGGTCCAGATTTGCTTCCTTGTGGAGAGGGGCCATCTGACCAGCTTTATGGTGTAATTAATGGTTGTGGCTGTGCAGAGCAGAAAACACGTTTGGAAAAACCTTTTACAGGGCATTTCTACTGCTCACTCCCCTGGGGGTAACAATAAGTCCCTTGTTGACGGAAGGGTTGCAGGTGAAAGGCTGGTGAAAGACAGCAGACTCATGAGTCTTGGTGAAGGCTGAACTAATGAACGATATGCTGATGGCAGGTTGCGGTAAATAAACATATGTCACCGCAGAACCTAACGGGGAGGAGTTAAGCTTTGTAGGACCTGTCTTCTCACCGTGCCAGAGCGCAAAATAAAATCATACTTTTTCAATAGGAAGGTTTGCTGTATACCTGCTTTTTGCCCAATCTTACGGTTCCTTCTAATACTGTCTAATGATACGTATTCGATGAGGGAAGATTGAATTATGCCTCCTACAGAATCATTTCTACTCAAGAGTAAGATAGACATCGGAGAGTGGAATATTTCAGGCAGTGAAACCTCAAATTACCATCAGATATAATTTATGCCAGGGCATTTTTAAGACGTTCCTGTGAAAAATAAAAGCTGCTGTATTACATTTGCTTCTTGTAAGAATCATCATACTTATTAATGCAGTAACCCAACTAATCTCTAATTAAAAGGGTTTTTTGACCATTTCATCTGCTTTCAGAAGAGCCTATCTCGTCCTCCTGACTTGTGTCATAAAAACGAGATGAAATGAACTCTCATACATAATAGCCTGACTTGTCGTGCATATATGAATTATACAAAGCGACAATGCCTAATTTATTTTAGAGTTTGTCCCCTAAAATAATGCCTCTGCAGATTGTGGTGAGAATCTAGACTAGACTTCCTACTTCGAGCAAGGTAAGAGGAGAAAGAGAACAATGCAACTTGATTTTCAATGGGCCGCGATCAAATGAGAGGAAAAACAATAATGGCGAATCTTCAGCCAGCTTTATGTTTCTAAAGAGCTCAGCTGCAATTAGACACATTTTTTGTTAATGACACCTTGCGTACCAGACTGAAAAGATATTCTGTCATTCATATTTAGTTGTGAATTATACATAAACGATGTCAAAGTTGAAGTGTGGCATTTTATGCCACACCTGTTAGTGATTTATTAATTTCAAAAGAGAATACAAAATGGGTCCTATTACCTCCTGAATAACCACTGGAATAATTGATTACACTTCACATTCAAAATTAACCTGCTAGTACTCTTTAGGCAAGATGTACTTGTCATAAAGCCGAGCTCTTTTAACCCTACATGCCAGGGAAATGGCTCTGCATATTATTCTGTAAAGTATGTATTACTAGCATTTTCATGTATACCGTTCTAATAACTTTGGAGCCTGGTTTGTGTTATAAGAACTGAATACATAAATACATTGCATAAAACTTACCACAAGAAACAGCCCAGAGCCTGGTGTTTAATTTATTATTACTTTCTGATGTAGTAACCAGAAGATCCGTGCAGTGATTGTTTTTGTTGCACACAAATATGAACCTGTCTCAGTTGTCGATTAACACCGAGCCTGACTCTCAACATTTTCAACACACTCAAATGACACTAAGGAGCTTACAAAGTGTCATCCTTGCTCGAAAATCCGGATGAAAAAAATCTGTGTTTTTGGATATTTGTGTGTGCTTGACACTTGCAGCTGCAGAAATAACGTAATGTGGTCAGACTTGCCACAAAGGTAGGTATAGGTTGGGGCCGGAAAAAGGCTGTTCTCGTGCAACAACCACAGGGACACACATTTCTGAGTATTATTAAATTGATTTGCAGTGCATTTATCACCTTTAATTCACACCTCACAAGTGTAGGCATCAGGGGCGTAACACAGGCCCCCGCATCCCCCGCAGTGTGGGGGGCCCCCAAGCTCTAGGGGGCCCCCTCAGCACTGCACTTCGGCCGAGGAGCTCCTGAAAGAGTCCGGAGGGGGCCCCTCCACGTACCTTGCAGGAGGACCCCCTCAATTATCGTTACGCCACTGGTAGGCATGAGTGTTGAGGTGTGGTGGAGTTAGCCTTGGAATATGCTTGCAAACCCCCCATATTTTGTGAAGGTTTGGGAAAAAGGACTTTTAAACATGAAAACTTTTATTACATGGGGAAACCAGCATTGGCAAAGACAATATGCCTTACTTTCATATTAATTAAAGTGTTTTCTTATTGATTTATGAATTTGGTACGGGGATTGTGTGGTTTAATATGTGGGTGAATCCGAAAATGAGTCAAAGAGCTGGTGAATATATGAAAAGATGACACATTTAATGCATGGATGAATGGACGATTTAGTGCATCAATGCATGAATATGTTGAATGAAAACATGAACAGTTGGATGCTTGAAACGATGAGTGCATTGGTAGGTTAATAAGTAAATTCAGGGCCAGACTTGGGAACCAAAAGCAGGCCAGGGAAAAATTCTCATACCAGTCCTGCGCCCTTCTTCTCCTTGCTCAATCTCTCTCTTTCTATCCATCCAGTATCTCTCTCTCCTGCTCCCCTCTCCCTCTCTGATCACTTTCCCTCTGTCTTCCTCCCTTTCTTTCTCTCTCCATGAAACCACCCAGTACCTGTTGCAGTTAACCTCGGGGAACTGGGAAAAGTGACAGGGGCATCGGAAGGAGCCTTGGCTTTCAAAACCAGTCTCCTATAACTCCAGTTCACCGGGAAGATGTCCAGTGGAATAAAAGGGGTGTCCAATTCTGAGTAAGTTGATGGGTGACTGCGTGGATAGCTACAACTATGTTGGTATACTCTCCACTCTTGTTGCTGTTGCTCACACACAGATGCACTCACGCATTCATACATCGATTTCATGGGGCATCCTTTAGTAATGTGTCTGTCTCATTCTCATGCTGATTCAGTTCTGGCATGAAACAGGGGCAATAAAAACCGTATGTGGACTTAACTAATATGATCCACTAATCATTGCATACTGAATTTCTATTGGAGTTTTACACTCCATGCCAGAGACAAAAGCTGTCTTCGAAGACCTTGTAAGCCTGGCCTCACTCAATGAGTAAAGAGACCTACCAATGTCACTGGACACTTCCTGGACCCTATTTTTACCCTTCCTGGACAAACCACGCCCCATCAAGTTCAGCTTCCCCTTCTTGGTCCAATGCATACACACCACCGCCATACCAGCCTGTGGAAACTTGAGCAGTATCACTTGTGTCATCCACCCCAGCTCGGGAGCATGTAAATGACTATGCCACACACGGAGCTCTTTAATACACATCTTTATTCCTCAGTATGCAACTGTTTACTGAATGCACTGACTTTATTGACCACACTCAGACACACCCAAATACCTCCCAACTGATTACGTAACTTTGTAAGGAGTTTGCCTAAGGCCCCAAAGAGCCTACTGCGCATGATCACTCGACACTGCATCACTGACAAGGACTGAAATGCCGCTCTCAAAACCCACTGACCCAAAAACAGCAACAGCCTCTCCAAACCCATCAAGAATTTCAACAATTGGAACTCCTCCCACACAGACTCCCTAGCCCCCCTCAAACACAGCAATAGAGCAAGATCAAGACCGCAGGCCAGTTGCTACACAAGAGGAACTCAGACTGATGAAATGTCAGTGCTAACCACTAGAGCACATATAGAGAATGATCCAGGGCATTGAAAAAAGGAGCACTTACAAATCCATCCTGAGAGGCTACCACCAAATGATCTGGACCACCAAACATGTCACTCTGGTGGACCAACTCAATGCCAGCACCAACAGAAGCAAAGCAATATTTGCTATTGTGAAACATTTCACTTCACCATCGGCCTCCTCTAACTTGATCACCCCATCGCAGGACCTGTGCAACAATATGTCTCAATTTTTCATCAACAAAATCACCATATACAACAACTTCAACCTGCAAACGGCCCGGCAGACGTCATCAAACCCCTCCCAAACTTATTCAAAGATCCAATGCTAACCACATGGCCTGTCATCAACCCAGAAGAAACTGCTGCCACCATAAAGTCCATCCACTGAGGGGCCCGTCTGACCCCTGCCCCTCCACGCATACTGCAGAGGACTGCAACTCAACAGCTCCATGCTCAAACCCATTCTGAATGCCTCCTATTGCTCTGTAACATTCCCATATGCTTGGAAACACACAACTGTCCTCCCATTGCTGAAGAAACCCTCCGCAGAACTTTCAATGCTCACCAACTCCAGACAGTTCTCCCAGCCACCATTTACAACCAAGGTCTTAAATAAAAACATCAATAGATGCCTACCTCAATAACCACCAACTCTTCAACACCTCTCAGTCTGATTCCAGGCCCAACCACAGCACTGAAACTGCCCTCATAGCTGTCATGAATGACATCTGCATCAATTTGGATGGAAGAGACATGGCAGCCCTCATCCTCCTGGACCTCTTTGCAGTGTTTGACACAGTCTCCCACCCCATTCCTCATTCAATGCCTACACGACTTCGGAATCCAAGGACATGCATTCCAATGGATCTGCCCTTCCTGAATGGAAGGGCCCAGTCATTTAGACCATCACTGTACTCCTTTGACGTCCGCAACCTTATCTGTAGAGCTCTGCGAGGATCCTTCCTGAGCCCAACCGTCTTCAACACATACATAGGCTCTCCAGCCATATTCATCCGCTCTTATGACATCAAAGTCCTTCTCTATGCCAACGACACTCAGCTCATTCACTCCCACATGGACAGGACACACAATATCCAGATCAATATCAAGCACTGCATGCCAGAAATCGCCTACAAGATGAAGAGAAACTTTCTGAAACTGAACACTAACAAGACCAAAATCATGATCTTCTGGAAGAGCACTTCACCGCAGGACTGCACCTGGTGGCCAACAGAGTTAGGACTGACAACCACATCCCATGGCAAGTACCTTGGGATTGTCAACAACAGCCAACTCAATATGACCCCTGAAGCCAATGGTGTCACTGCCTCATGCTTCCATTGTTATCCGATTCCTACAAATCTAACAAGAGTGTATTTAGAACAAGAAGCTTCATAAAACAGAGACTGAGTATTCATATATAATCAGAAATGTTGATCTGTTTAAATAGGTCACAGTACCACATCTAAACTCCTAAACTTACAGAGTTATAGATGTTGTCAGTAACCTCGAACATGACTCTAAAATTCCCATGGAATTCATGGAAACAGATAGTCCACTTCATTTCCAACTTTTGTATGCCCAAAGTGTCACAAAGAAAAGATATGATAATGCATTTACAAATGTTTATTGAAAAGCTCTAATCTTTGCAAATAAAACATGAACCTCGATTATTAAAAAAATGAGTCACATCATTGTTATAAGAATTATTACAATGGTAAAAAACACAAACAATTTAACCATGTTAATTGTTTATAATGTTACTAATATTACGCCTATCTAGCACAACTATCTCTAAGCTAAAAAGAGCATGTTAGGAGTACCCATCTGCCAGGCCTATTGTAATGGCCTAACCCCATACCTTGGTACTTTATGTAAAGAAGCCAGCCTTAGTGCATTAACCAATGCATTCAATTTTTAATGTGCAAGCCTGCTTACTTGCTCTCAAGCAGCTATCTTTCTTCTCAGGATGAAGGTCAGGGACACCAAAACTGCATCTCAGTCACAGCTCACAGCAGCGTTCCATGATGATTCTGGCAGAAGAGAACCTCTTACCGACTTCAGCATGGACACCCCATTTATAATAAAACAGCAAGCTTATCGTGCTGTGGCAGAGGTGCAGAACAACATTTTAATTAGATTGAAGCACAAGAGTCATCTCCAACAAGCACAGAAAATAAAGCAATGCACCGTGTTCCGAATAGTGCGACCCTGGAACTAAATGTGCAGACTACAAGGCCACAAGCTCTATGAGGAAAACCTAGGTACATAACACATTCACGCAATATGGAAAACATGCAAACCACAATTAGAAAACAAGGCTATGCAAAAATTAAAAGCTAAAAGACTAAATGTAAGCTATATTGTAGCATAGCTAAAGCTGCTGAAAAAGATTTTCAAATGGCTCTCAGTCGACATCCAGAAAACTGTCACACATACCCTTGTCACAAGCAAGCTGGACTACGGGAATAACTTGCAACAAAAACTCACTCAAAGGCTGCAGACCATTCAGAACTCGGCTCCAAATTCACCTTCAACCTCCCACGCTGCACTCAAATCGCACTACACCAAAAGGAGCTCCACTGGCTCCCCATACACAAACTAGCACAATTCAAACTCCTTACTCCAACTTTCAAGTGATGACATGACACTGGCCCAGGTTAGCTCAACATTTGCATTTGCTTTCATAAACCATCAAGACATATTTGCTCATGCAGGCTCCGACTTGCACACATCCCACGCATACAGAAAACTATATCCGGTGGTGGAGCCTTCTGCTACACTGCTCCTAAAGTGTGGAATGACCTGTTGCTACACATTAAAGCCACCTCCTCACTTCTTGAATTCTGCAAGAAACAGAAGATATGGCTTTTCAATTAGTCCCACTAGGCCCTAGGTTTGCAGACTCACAGCTTCTCAGTACCAGAATACCCTCCCGGCTGATAATGCACTCTACATATCTTCATAACATAACAAATACACCAAATGACTGTCAGCTATATAAACATCGCATTACCCAATCAGGCCATCAGTCATTACCCTACACTCCAAATATGCAACATAAGCAACTCTGCTCAGGCCAAATTAGCAGAAATTCACATTATAAGACACTCATAGCAGAAGAAACTACAAGCTCATAGAAAAATCCCTAATCACAAGTGCATGCCTATAAAAGATTTATGGCCCTGGGTATAAACAGCCCCTGAGTATTTGCTGGCAATTGCAATCTTTCTTATGGCCAGGCTCATTCATGAGGCATCCTTTAAGGGATTAAGGGAGGGTTATGGAGGGATTTCGGGATAGACAGACACCCATTCACAAAAGAGTACGCCGATTGCTAATCACCAACTGCACTTCCAAAATTACTACAGCCAAAAAGTGCCCAAAACAGTAGTAAATGTACCCGAGCATAGAACTGTAGTAGGTCCAGCACTACACATGGCCTACCTTTGGTATTGAAATGCCCTCACATAGAAATCAATGAAGGTAGGGATTTGAAATAAAACCTCACAGGAAATAATATTAACTTAAATGAAAACTGTTACATTGTTTCAAATAGTTAAAAATATAAATACATATAATGTCATGTTCAAAAGTATATGTAAAACGTGTATTGTTTAATTATAATATGTTATTTTTTTTAAATGTAAACATTATTACAAAATTCTGTTTCATTTAAATTAAATTACATTATATTAAAGTTTACACTTCACTTTGTATAATTATAAATGCATAATAAACACATTTAACTTTTTACTTTAGGTGGGAAAGTATTTTTATTGTAAACTTCAGAAAAATAATTGTTATGTAATTTAATATATTTAAATAAATTAAAGATTTACTTCAACTTGTTTTGTTCCATATTTCCTATGGGATTTTATGTTAAGTCCCTGTCTTCATTATTTTGCATGTGAATATGTTGAAGTATCAGTTTTTCGCCGTGTGTGGAGTTAGACTTACGTGTGTTTTTTGGAAGTAGTAACTTACAATTTGGCTCCCCTATCTTTTTCAGGGGGTAGAGACATGCAAGTCTACACTTCTGAGTAACTATACACTCAGATTTTGTGAATAGCCAAAAGTAGTAAAGTTACTCAAAAGTGTAAGAGTAAACTTACATGTGTAAATGACTCAGAAGTGTAAGTTATCTTTGTGAATAGCCCCTGTGCATGCCCGCATAGCAGATTGAGGCAGTAGACTCCTGATGTTTAAAACCCAAAAATACTTTATCGTCATTTTTCCCTACCTAAAATTAGGTTCACCTCAATGCAAGTAAACAAGGAAAATAAATTGCCTGATTATTTTTCAGCACTCCAATATCAGACTCATACAACTGGTCTAACCAACTAAATGCCTGAAGCTTGGTGAAGAAGAAAGAGACTCTCAGATGGAGGTGCTAATCTCCAATGAATGCCCAGGGAGCTCTCTTGGATATGAGTAGCACTCGAGTATTTCCAGATAATCTGTCTTGTAGCTGTAGTTTGTCATGAATTATCTTTTTGTTATCACTCTTTGTCTCCTTTTCATGCTTATTGGGTGCTGGCATGAATCAATGGCAGTTCAAACACTCCATAGCCGGACTCAAATAACTGGATACAGAAATTGCTGCATGTTAACTATTGCTACTTAACTTTAAACTTCTATATGAATGCAGACATAAAATCACCAACACAACATATGCAATACGAACAGAAACCACTTATTCCCACAGGCTCGGTGAATACATAGTAACTGTCAGTTATGCTGAAAAGATGTGACCTATTCAACTCAGACAAACCACAAATAGGAGCACATATGCAACATGGATTGTGACAGAAACATGTTACATTAAGCTCATAGACAAAGCTCTAATCATGTGTGCATGGTCATAGAAGACCTTCTGCACTGGATATGAGTAGCACCTAGAGTGGCCAACCCTGCTGCATTTCACAGGTTTTTCCCGCAGTCATCACCTCTGTCCTACTGCCCGCACAGAGGTGCTGGAAGCTGCCAATTATCCTGTATTTTAGTTCCTGCCACTCCTGCCCGCTCACAGGAAAAGCAAGAGGAGAATTGGAGCTGCCAGAGTGAACACCTCAAGCAGCCTGGCAGAGTGTCCAGCTCTCATATTCTCACCCAATATGAGCTTCAAAAGAGGTGTCTGTCTGTGGCTGGGAGGGAGTAGTTGCAGCAGAATCTGCATACAGCTGCTTCAGGAGCACTTTCAGCTATAGAGATGCAAACACATCTACCTGCAGTTAAACAGCCCTGAAGGCATGAATGAAAACCAATGAAAACCTTACTGGAGTGCTATAGTGAGAGTGTTTCTTTGATGTTTATTTCTTTCAGTAAGCCTGTTTCAAAGTGCTCAAATTTTGTCATCTTAGTGGACATAGGCACAGGAGGGGTATGATTTGCCAAAGATCAAACTGTTTGTTAAGGAGATCCAAGAATTTCTCCAAAGGCTATACATTTATCAGCATATTTCATTTTGAGAAATGTACTATGAGACAGGGCATGTTTCCCTCTTCAGCAGGTTTTATCCAGTCTAGTTCCTTTAACCACACACTTAGTAACAGATTTCACATTGAATTTAAATACTTACAAACAGAGGTTCAAAACGTGCTTGGCCAAAACACACAGTTTGGTTACGTGGGGAGGCCAGGATTAAAAAACATTTCTCTTGGTTTCATGGTTTCTAACTACCCTACTAGAACAGAGCTGAGGTGGCAGTCATTCTGATGGAAAGGCCAAGGGATTACTTCTCCCTGGGAAACGTTATGGTATGCTATGTTATGTTATATACCCTGTAAAGGTATACAGATGCTGCAGCAGGCATGTAGATGTAAGACAAAGGATGTTGGGTGTCAGACCCCACAGAAAAATTCCTAGAGACAGGTCTTTAGCTTCTTGTGGAATTCAAGCGGTGCAGAGAAGGCGCTGATGTGTTGAGGGAGATTTTTCCAGGTTTTGAGATAGATGCAGGAGAATGCTCGTCCTCCTGTTCTGCTTTTGTGGATATGTGGGGTGGCATGTGAGAGTGTGGCTGATCATTGGTGTCTGGAGGGTTGGTGAACGTATAGGTGGTTGTTCAGGTATGTTGGCCTGATATGCAGTGACTTGTAAGCATGCGTGAGGAGTTTGTAACGGCTGCGTTTTTGTATGGGGAGCCATCGGAGCTCTCTGAGTGTTGCAGGGATTTTGCACAAACACAAAACTATGCGCAGGATTATGGGACCTTACCGTATAGGGACTGGCTCTGTCTACCACCTTAGTACCCATGAACAAAGGACCCACTAGCTATAGTGTCTCACTTGCTCTCCTACTCACTTACAAAGAAACCAATGATTAGACACCCCAGAATACAACACTCCCAGATCTCTCAGGAATCACAGTAACAAGACACACCCTTTCGCTCATAATCTTGTATTCATCCACAATAAGATCTGAGAGAGACACAGACTAGTTTAAAATATTTATTTTAACTAATGTGCCCTAACATGCAGTATACGTGCCACAACAAGTAGGAAAATACATCATGCAAAAATAGTCAGCATAGCAGCTAGTCCATAAACCATGAGATGTCATCATAAAAAGACAATGGAGAAAAGACTATGGTGCCTAACCTCCCTCCCCTTGCTAAGAAGAAGTATTATTCTATGATAGAAGCTCTCTGAGCTTTTTCTGCAGACCTCATACCATAGCCTATTGATGGTAGATCTACATCATAAGCGCTGTCTCGCTCTTCTCCCTGGAAATGTCCCTCTCCCAGTGTGTCACATCTATTTGTGTACCCCACTAAAAACCCAAGTATGCTGTCCTAACAACAGCTGCATCAGTTTGTTTTGTCTAAGGGCTAAGGTCTGGCTAGAACAAAATATAATGGGCATTGTTGTTCGACCTTGCACATAATGTTCAGTCAACATCCCAGGAACATTCAGAGAGTGAACACTGCGATGAGATCTCATGTGAAAGCAATCATTAAAAGTATGGCAAAAACTAAAGACATGTAGTAACGTGCGCAAAAGCAGCAGGCAAGCTATAGCGTGCTCATGCTAAGTTAGTGAAAAACGACAATGTCCCTATGGGCCACATAACACCCTCCCCTTTGCTAGGGCATTAGCCATATGCGAAAAACAAAAATCAAAGGTAAGCAGAGACAAAGCGTCTTAGGTGTAGTCCAAATAGTATAATTTTGCAGCACAAACATTTTTCTTTTTCATGTATTGCAAGGATATAACAGTCCCAAAAATGTTTGCCTATTGGGCACTCCAAAATGCTACCCATTCATGATTAGTCGTCAGAGACAAAAATGTTGCGGGAAAAACAGAATGCCAAGAATTCCAAAATGTTGTCTGTGCCTTCCATTGTAAAAAGGTATGCTATCCAGTTGAGTAGGTCGAACGAGCACACATGCTCCTCATATCTAGAAACTGTTAGAAGAATCTCATGACAACCTGCGTTAACCTCGATGAAACTGCGGTCTATGAGGTGCTGTGCCAGAGCACAGGTATCAAGTCTGCCGTTGGCCCAAGTAGATGATCGCACACCAAAAGCCTACCCCTGGCACATACCTGGTCATGGGCCTTCAATGGACCCATTAACAGATCATATTCCAGGGCAGCGTGTGTGGTATTGGACAGGCAGACATCCATGGCCCATTGAAAAGGGCATCAGAGGCAGTGGAACACAGGTTGCACGCAGGGGAAGAAGGCATAACTGAACATCAGCCAGTAGTTGATGGCAAAAGACTCCACTGGCATGGAACCAAAAAGCTGCCACATTCGATCAGGGTACAGTTGCAACTGGACTGGGTTTGGCAGCTCCACAGATCGAGCATCCATTGCGAAGCAATAATAGGAGAACCAGCACGCCGCAAACCAACAGGAGCACCAGGGGAAACCCTCCGAAGGTGCTGGAAAAAAAAGAATGAATTAAGGCCGGAATTACTCCAAAAATAGACTGAAAGGAAGAAACAAGTTTAAAAAAGTGAGCAAGGCCCACAGTATCAGACGCATTAAATATTTGGTGTATTAATTCTCCAAAATGGAGTGGGAGATTTGTGTTTAGCAGCGAGTGTATCTCGCTTGCAGTTCTTGCCACCTGCGATTCAAAGGTGAAACGATAGCACTTTGAGTCGGCATAGTTTATTGAAATCTGTTTTAAAAGTTGGAATGGAATGCCAAAGCGAACTATCTACAATCCCATGCAGGGGTAGACTAGGACATTGCTGCAACATGTGACACGTTGTGAAACCAATACTATACACGGGATGCCAGCTCTCAAGCCGCAGCAGTCTTGGTTATTCAAAATAAGATAACTACCATTAGAAAGAAAAGTTAATACAGGAATAATGGCCAGGACATCTTAAAAAACAAGCCAGATTAGATGCAGAAACGTTACAGGCTCCGTAAAGCTTAACTTGTTTACAAACTAGTGAATGTCCTAATGTGGAATCACATTCCTCCCCTGTAAGGAAAACTTCCTTCTCCACTCGCTGACATCTGTAGGTGAAAGGTAACAACCATAATGTGTGAATGTAATTATTGCAGAGGGGTTTATATCTACGAATTGGGTAGTGTTTCATACTTTTTAAAATAAATGTGGTGGATTTGCTTTCAAGGATCTGCACATCAACATGTCTCCAAAGTAATGCTAGAACAGTAATTGAGTCTAGGGTGCAATCCTAGTGTCAAACACTCATCCACCTAGAGTGTAACAATCTGAATGAACAGAGAACATTAAAGAATAATTGTCCCTGCACCACAACATAAATTATCGAAACAAGACACAGAAGCACACCATATAGAATTTTACCGTAATCCAATGTATATCTAAACACTTGATCATAACTATTTCAGTATCTTGATAAAGAAGTTTCCAACATAGTCGCTGTAGATCAATCAGAAGATAATTTTATTTCTCTTTTTTTTGAAAGTATAGCAGCCAGCCGACGCGCGTTTCGCCCCAACCAGGGCTTCCTCAAGGCACAATTTTGTCGTATCAGAGGTCACAACGCGACAACCAATGTCCAGTAAAAATTTAATTCCAATTGGTAATTTATCAGCAACCCAAGTCACTTGAGATTTCTGTATATTGTCAATGTGGTTGATATGTAATCACTCAAAAGTATTCCATCTCTTCCTTCCGATCCTTGTATTTGTATTAATATATATTTTGGAGCCTTGATAAGTTCCACCGCGTAATCATAGAATAGAGTCCCAGTAATCAAACAAATCCGGCGTTCCTTGGGTAGTGTTTCATGCAAGCTGTGAACTGAAAAAGGGATTGAAATAACCCCGTGCATTAACTACACAACTGAATCAGTCTCGGTCACCGAAACCGGTAACTGTTCTAACTGTTCAGTATGTAACAATGTGTATGTGGCATCTTTCATTGACATTAATTTCTGTTTATCAGTCAAATTAAACAGCAAAATTAGTGCAGAAGCATTCAAATAATCCAATGGCACTTTTCCATTTTCGTGTGTTTGCAACGTCAAAGCAAACTGCATTACAGAACATAACTGATTTTGAGCATGATACAAAATAGACACTTCATTTTTGTACAATGTCAATGACAGAAGATACAATATTATCTAAAGTATATATAAGGGGGGACAGTGTATTACTGCTGTTATCGACAACTGCAAGAACTTTTTCTAAATTAGCTTGATCACTTTAGCGCAGACGCACCGCAGCCTCCATCTGCGACAGCTTCCAAAACTCATCATAAGCTGAATAAATAAAACGTTTTGTATGAGAGGATTTTAGACCTAAAAGAAAATCAGCCAAATCGATATCACCTGACAAATGAGAAAGGTGTTGTTTCACAGATGACAGTGTTGAATTTTCCAACCATTGCTGACATAATTTGAGTGAAACCTTTTGTAGTATTCAAAAATCGTAATTGACATGCATTTGAAGTTGTCGGCCATACTAACCATCCCAAGGAATAAATATTGGGAGAGTTAAGTGTGCCATTTTGAAATAAGACAGCTAAATCTTCAATCCTGTAGTTAGTTATGTTTTGCCATGTATCATATGCAGCCAATAATTGGATGGAGGGAATATTTAGATTTTTGGCCCTGATTAAACCAAAACAAGTAGTCTATTGTACCGTGTCATTTAAAAATAAGATTTGAGACGGTATCAGACATGCGCGATGCAAAGCTTCAGTGCCTTGCACTTGCCAAACTTCCGTACTGCAAATGGATTTTAAATCAATTGTGTCCTTCCAATGCTCATAACCCTTCACAGACAAATCAATCCTGAAGGACATGGAGTAAACCAATTCAATTCAATTCAATAAAAACTTAATTTCGGTCAGTATGACCTTAAAAGTGCAAATGACAATACATACACATTTTTTCAGAGCAAAAAACATTGAAATAAAGGACAGTTGATGAAACAAGAGTAGGCATAACTTGGCACACATATTTGTCGATAGAGATTGCCTAACACAGTTTTAGGATGTCCTCTAATCGGTTTACTTCACCAGAAAAATTGTTTGCTTCAAGTGTGGCAGCGGATTGGTCAAGGCAGGAGGCAGTGCTCACATTTGAAAGTGCATAGTGCGAAATAAATAAATAATTTAAAAGATGAATTCATCCTAAAACATAGTCTCAGATACTACATAGAAAGGATTTAATTAAAACAGTTATGGGCATTATATGTGGCAAATGTTTATAAAAAAATAAAAATTAAAAAAAAAAAGTATTGCCTGCCATAATTCTGAGATGCCCTCATTTCGGGTCATTTCACCAAGAAATAATCACATCTAGTATGACAATAGATTAATCAGGGCGAGAAACAGTACTGGCATTTAAAAGTGCATAATGCATGGTAAATAAATAGTTAAAACAAATAATTGATTTCTCCAGAGGCGTGATATCAAACACTAAATACGTAACTCAGGTATAGCTAGTCAT
Source organism: Triturus cristatus (assembly GCF_964204655.1). Classification (NCBI taxonomy): domain Eukaryota; kingdom Metazoa; phylum Chordata; class Amphibia; order Caudata; family Salamandridae; genus Triturus; species Triturus cristatus. The sequence continues at coordinate 549,276,230 of NC_140581.1, forward strand.
TAGACGATAGGGCCTAAGTGCAGAATGGATCCATAGATACGTACTTTTTACAGATGGCCGGTAGTATAGGGGGGTCCTAAGAAGAAACCCCATTTCCTTTGTGCAGAGCCATGGTCTGTACTAATTAAGATACTTTTAAAAGTGCTCTGCGGGTACACCACATGGAAAAAAGGAATCCTGCTACTGAGTGCACTATCGGGATGCTACAGTCATGTTTCAGAATCCTGAAGGCCTCAGAGCAGCTCCTGGTTCCCAAGTTTCTGCAAATCTGTACCAACCAGCGCTTTCTTGCCTTATGATATATGGGGCAACTAAAAAACACGTGAAGGACTGTCTCCGCGGGGCAGTTGCATGCCGGACATTTCAAAGCTTGCAGACCCCCCCATTTGTGTGTAAAAGAGCGAAGAGGCAAGGACCCATATCTAAATTGTAGAAAAAGCTTTCTTGCAGCTGCCGGCTTGATATCATCCAAGGCCGTCTCAAAGCTATATCTATCTTTAATTTCTACAAAAGCTGAGGTCAGCTTGCCTATTAGGGGGTTACGGTGGAGCTGTGCTAGATTGAACTCCCCATAGTGGGCCTTTAATGGTTTCCTTGAATGTGAGGAGCAGGCGAGCTCCGGGTCGCCCCAGAGATCATTCCGCCCCAAACTAACTGTCATATGGTGTATGTACGCAAGCCACGGGAGCTTACCCGCCCCCCGTAGATTCATCACCTCTTTTAGTTCCTCCCTGTATACTGCAAGTTCTGGAGTAACCCATAGCCACCGCCGATATAAAAGAGATCTGAGATTAGATTCTTCGGCGATTGCCCTTATACCCAGATCTAATCGGAGCGGGGTGAGAGGGCTGCTCTGTGGGAGGTTAAACAACTGTCTAAGAAAGTTGTTTTCTATCCAGGTGAGGCTCTCAGAGCTACAGTGGCCCCATAATTCAGCCCCATATAACGTCCCTCCCCTTGCTTGAACCTTATATATTTCAATAACAGGGCTCACTGGTTTGTGGCTGGACTTGCGGAAGACCTTCATTAGGCCGCCTGACGATTGTGCCAATTTCAAAGTTGATTTTTTAATTTGCGCCCCCCAAACCATGGTCTCTGTAATGGTGATGCCGAGATAATCGAAAGAGGAAACTCTCTCGAGAGGTATACCGTTTAGAGTAGGATTTGCTCGGGTACTTTTAGTGACGTTAAATGCCATAAATGTGGTTTTCTGTAGATTAATTTCTAATCCTCTCTCATTACAGAACGCTTCAAATTTATTGAGTACCCTCTGGATTCCCATAGGTGATTTCGAAACTAATAAGTTATCGTCGGCTAACATCATTGCAGGGATTTTACGTGATGCCAACTTAGGGGCATCAAGATCTTTCTCTGCAAGCAGAAAGTCTACTAGACCATTAACATAAAGGCTAAAAAGAGTGGGGGCAAGCACACAACCCTGTCGAACACCACGGTTTATCGGGATGGGAGCTGTTAGCTTTCCCTCCTGGAGTAAACCAATTTAGTGTGCGTTAACATAAATTTAGACTGTGGATGCATCTTTAATTTATAGAAATAGGACAGTGGGTCAGACAGATTGTAACCAGAAAAATACACAAGTTTACTTTGTTGGGTGTTCAAACTGCCCTGTAATGGTGTAGGACAATGCTCCCATTGGGTATAATTAAAAAAGGGTCTTTGAGTTTTAATTTTGTGGAAAAAATGATGGCCATAATGTTGATAGCAGAATAAATCTGCATAATTAGCTGAATTTAAATACAAATCTTCAGTGTCAGCAGTGTAATATTTTAAATCAGAGAATAAAGAATAAACGGCATGAACATCCTAGTCATCTGAATGTATGTCGGGCAAAACCACATCTCCTAAGGAAATGCGGAAGACGTATGGAATGTTCAAAATTTCAGTCAGGCCACGGACATCGTATGATACTTTATCCCAGACAATGCCATCAACAACAGGGAACATGATATATTGACAAGGGCTTGGTCTCTTTTCATTACATGGGATGACATGTGAGGGGCCAGAACTCCATCAACAAAGGTCACAGCAGAGTGTTCAGGTAAATAATGGCCATTAATGAGTAGGAAAAATAGAGACACAAATCCGATCCACATTAAGAGGAATATAATCGTAAGCACCATCCAGATATATGCCCAAGGTGGGACCAAGTAAGTCTTTTTGAACCAGGAGATGAAAACACTGGCACGGGTAAGGGTCTCTAGCACAGAAGATGATGAGGACAGTGTGGCAGAGGAAAAGCTATTACAATCCATATAATAACCGCTGGGCCCCAGCTGAAACAACGGGCGATGATCATCATCGGATGTTGCAGGTATGGTGCTCTCAGGAATGTTAATGATGACTTCAACTGGAGGAGAATCATACTCAATAGCCGCAAAAGTGGATGTAGTAGGAAAAACAGGCAATAGATCAATTGAAGATTCCATCTCCCCTTCGCTTTGCTGCGGCGTAGTCGAAGAAACAGAAACCATCGGATTCAATGAAAGTTCTCGACGTGGGATGCTTGGAGGCATACTATTCAGTAATGGCCATATGGTGTAGCTTGACATGTTTGATAGAACTGTAGATGTTCTCCTTACGACCAGGTAAAGGAGGCAGGATCACAGTACGGGTTCCTTTCAAACCAAGGAATCTGACCTTTGCACGGTAGGATGGACCAAATTCTTTTTTGTTCTCTACCTTTTCTCGGACCAGATCTCCTACTTTTGGTAGCCAGCCAGAAACAGGAATCAGCAGCGCTGGATCCGCAGAAAAAGGCAACTGGGCTCTTGCTTCTGAGGCACAAGCTTTTTGTAGATCCTGTAACATAGCACAATGATTATCTATGTCAAACGTTGTGGCGGCCGCCACAATGTCTAGACCATCAAGGTCTGGCACAAACATTTTAATGCCAAAGAGCATTTTGTATGGGGTCCACCCACCTAGCGATCTTCTAGGGAGATTATTTAGTGCACGTTGGACTCCATACAAATGACACAGCCAACCCCTGCCAGTACCTAAGACCCTAACTGTTAAAGATTGCTTTAAGTCAGGGTTCATTCACTCCAAAAATGAATTATACTCAGGCCGGTAACGAGACAAAAATTGCACCTGCACACCCAGAGACTTCATCGCATCCTGGTAAGCCTTAGAGGCAAATGTAGGACCTTGGTCAGAATGGAAGGTGCCACAGGCAAATGTCCCGACAAAGACAGGCAAATCCTTAATAACAGTTTGAGCATCAGCACTACGTTGTGGCCAACCCAAAGGAATCTAGTGCATGAATCCACTGCAACCAAAATATATTTAAAAGCAGTTCTGATGTCAAAGGACTGGAGCGGTCAAGATAAATGAAGCCAAATGGCTGATTAGAGATATAAAGCTGAGTGTGTGGTGGACGTGCAACAGTAGAGGGCTTAATTTGTTGACAAATGTCACAAGAAAGTACATATTTACATGTCTGGTGATATAAACCACTCCACCAGAAACGTTGCTGTAAAAGAGACACTGTCGCTGGTACTCTGGCATGCGCAGAAGCTACGCCTTCACGAACGGCAATAATCAAAGAAAGTCTGCGGTCCTCATTGGGAATCAGCCGATCCCCAACGGACGGGATAGTTGCAAATGGGACTTGATCAGATGACAAGTGGTATGTGTAATGCGAAGGGTGTAACGTTCAGGGAAACCTTGGGGAAACTCTGTTCCCTCCTTCGTTGCTGCAATAGCTGTCAGAAAATCATCATAAATTTTTGTCATGGACCTAGTGACTGCTGCTACTAAACAAGTGGCTACTGCAGATTTGGCTGCCTCATTAGCCAGTGAATTACCAACAGCGTGTGCTCCCAAACGTTGATGGACCAAAGTATGGATAACGTGTGAGTGGCAAGCGCTCCTTAAGAGTGGCCACTTTAACCCAAAGCTTTTCATGCCTATTTGTGCTCCCTTTACAATCACGAAAGTAATTTTGTGCACAGAAGAACAAGTTGTCATTGAAGGATTGCACACAGTAAAACAAATCGCACACTATAATTGTAGGAATATCTGGATCAGCAAATTCAAGAGCCAAAATCAAAACACATAGCTCCACCAATTGAGCCGTGCAGTAACCAAGAGACTGTGCGTGTACCAAGGGGGATTTAAAATCACCGTCAACAATCTCACCTGCGACAATTGCGCAGGCTGCAGAATAAGCATGTTTAGATCCAATGGTGGGCTGTGCAGATCCATCAGTGTAAATAATGCATTTGTACTGATCAAGAGGAAGCAAAGACAGAGGAGGTGGGTGAACATGTTCATATTGTAAAAACTCTTGTGTCTGCAAACCGTCAAAGAACTAGTCCATTGTATCCAATGTGGATGCAAGGCTTTAGAATTTGAAACACTAGCCTTCGTAACTACTTCCAAAGTAGGTACAGGCGAGACTATGAAAATGCGTTTACCCTGTGCCAGAGAGCATTCTTTCAGAATCATCATCTGGACCGTGGTCAAAACATTTCTGTAGAAGAGAAACACATCTCTGCTGAAGTGTACAAATGCGATTTATATACAAATGGGACCGTGTCCCCCTCATTGAATGTCGAGTAAGTAAAACCCAATGCAACTGGTACAATCCGTATGACCAAATTTGTAGAATTGTCTCGTGTCAACAAGAAGTTGGTCGCAAGCAGGTCAGACTGCAGAGACTCGAAAAATTGTGGTATGTTCCATAAGCTAGGAGGAAGCTGAGCAAGAAGGTTGTATCAAAGAATGAAGTGGTTTGATAATTTGAAATTCACAAAACCCAGCAAAGATTGCAATTGTTTAAGAGCAGAGGGAGGTTGCAATTGTGCACATTTCTCCAGAAAGTGCTGGGCCAATCCCCTACCTTCATTGGTGAGTTTGTAACCCAGAAAAGAACTGTTAAATTGGCAATATCCAACTTGGCAAAGTTGAATTTGTATCCCAAGTCTGCAAAAGACATTATGATGTGATCAACATGCACAAGACGCGGTATAAATTCATCAACCGTTAAATTAATGTCATCGACATATGAGAAATCATCAGGGTCAATTTCATGTTAAACAGACACTCCTCATGCCGCAAAAGTGACTGGACTATTATTTTATCTCATAGGCAAGCGTGTATACCTTTTATGATTTCCAAGGGCGCTGAAGGGTGTCAAGTCATGGCTATCAAGAGCCAAATTGTGACTATAAAAACCACTGGAGATATCAAGAGTCGTTTTTATATTTTTTGCGAATAATGGTATCGACTAACACAGAGCTGTGGTTGTTCTGTACTGCAAAGGTACAAACATGACTGTTCAAATGACGGTAATCCAAAACAATAAAATATGAACCATCCGGTTTCAATTTCTGAAAAAGAGGATTATTCATTAAAGTAACACAGGGTTAAATTATACCCAGACATTCCAATTGGGCCAAGATTTCACTTACGGATGCTTTCGCGTCATGCTTAATTGAATATTGTGGTTGGGGTTGTGGCATCGATCGCAAAGGCATTTCGTGCACTGGTGAATCCTTATCCCAACCCACCTGATTACAATACACAGCCGGGGCGAGCGCTAGCTCCCACTCCGACTCGTAAGCTAGTTTAGCCTCCTCTGAGACATAACGCGAAAAACTAGGGATAATAAAATCCTTCCCTTTATAGGAAGCCAGAACAAATGAAGGAGGCGAATCAACCTCTGCCAACAAAATATCATAGGAAGAAGAAAGGTTGTCCCAAAAGACCGCCTTAATCGTGTGTTTAATATCACCTTCAATTTGGAGGCCTATCTCTGAAACCTATCTGGGGGTGCAAATCGTGTATCAGCTGTTTCCACTGTAATGAATGTGTCAGTTGCTTTCGCCTCCAGATACTGGTGGAATGCTTCCCACACTATGGCAACTTCCGCTGCACTGTCGAGGAGTGTTACCGCCCACCTGCAATATGGGAGCAGGGTTCTCACAGTCTGAGGCATACTTTGCAGTCAAAGTGGCAACTTTTTTCTTCTGAAACGGGGCACAATATTGAGGTGGTCGCTCCTGTTTGGCTTTTACATCAAACTGGCGCTGCGGGTCACGTTGTGGTTGCGCAGACTCGCATTCTCTGCGATCCTGTCATCCTCCCCGCCGAACTGTTGATGCAACAATTCCTGAAAGGGGTGAGAAGAACGAGGATCAGGAAGCTGAAACCTCTCGGGGGATTTAATCTTAGAGTGGTCACGCAAATCATATCTACGGTCAGAAGCATCCGGTGGTGGCAAACCAGCACAAGAACCAGGCTTCTGCTGTTGCTGCCACTGATTTGTATTCCAAATCTTTTTAGGAAAGACCGGACGATCCTCCTTTTCCGGAGAGGGCTTATTTTGTACCTGAGTATAAGGTTTGACTCCCAAACTATTGCGACCTAATGATATATACACATCTGCAATAATAATCGGTAACTGCCGCTGCCGATCAACGTCCACCACCACCGAGAGGCGTTGATGCACTTGCAAGCTAACTGACTCACCTTTGACATTGGCCAGAATCATATCGGAGACAATAGGGAACATGCCCACTAATCTCATCCACAATTCCAGGGCAGGACCAGCCCCGTGTTCATCCTGAACCTTCTTTAGAACGCTCGGAAGAACGCTCATGGAGGGGGTGCCAAAGCACAGTGTATACAGCGCAGAAAACACCGTCCCCCAAGTGGCACAATCATCTAAAGTGGGAACAATACCACTTGGTAAACTATTCATAAGGATCTTGTGTTTTTCAACAGTAGTAGTATGTGGAAAAGCAGCCTCGAGTTGCTCAAATTTATCAGTCAGCCAATATGGGAAATCATCCCTATTCTGAGGACGATAGCCCATCACTGAATTAATTTTGATTTGATTTGAATTGTTACTTATTAAGCGCACGAATGCAGAGGGTCTTGGCGCTGACTGTAATACATAGATACTAAAGGGCATCCTGACTCTGGTTGTTAAATTTTGGTAAGTAACCAACTCCTTCCTAAACCTCAACAGGTTTGTTTGAAGTCGCAGATTACACGGCATCTGATTCCAGAGTTTGGCCGCACAGAATGACAGAGTGTGGCCCCCCATCTTGCCTTGCAGATTTTTGGAATACAGACGAGGCCCTTCATAGAGGATCTAAGTGTTCTGGCTGGATAGTACATAGAGAACAGATTCCGTATCTCCCCAGAGATTCCTCCATAGAGGGCCTTGTGTACTAGACAAAGAGACTTAAAATTGGCTCTTTGCTGGACAGGAAGCCAATGTAATGCTCTAATGGCCTCTGAGGAGGCACTACCCTTAGGGATTTTCATGAGCAGTCTGGCAGCGGCATTTTGCAGTGTTTGCAGCTTCCTCTCCTGCGCCTTGTCAATCCCCACAAAGAGCGTGTCGCAGTAGTCTAATTTAGATTCTTTTGGAATTCATATGCAATGAAAGGATAGATTTTCCTCAGTGTTTTTAGGAGGAAGAAGCAGGAGGAAGTTAGCTGGTTAACTTGGGCCGAGAGATTAAGCTGATCATCAAGAATCACCCCCAAATTTCTAACCTTGGTAACCGGGCGAGGACAAACTCCCGCCTCCGATGGCCACCAGTTGTTACTCCATAGCGAAGGTCCCTTACCAAACTCTAGGACCTCAGTTTTATCAGTATTTATTTTCAAGACGTTTTGGCTCATCTAGATCATGATGTCTTTCAGACATGCATGAAAACTGTTAGCCACTAGCTCTGATGGTTTAGATACCGAGATTGTAAGGTGCAAATCATCGGCATACATGATCAGAGAGAAGCCATGCTTCCTAACTAGGTTGGCCAGCGAGGACACATAGATGTTGAAGAGGGTTGGTGACAAAGCAGATCCCTGCGGGACAACGCATGGGAGCTGAAAAGTTTCAAACTGTAGGTTCTCCCAGTGAATGTTTTGTTTCCTATTTTCTAGAAAGGAGGAGAGGATGGTCAGAGAGGTATCTTCTATTCCCACATCTCTCAGCCGCTGCACCAGCACCATATGGTTCACAGTATCAAATGCTGCCGAGAGATCCAGGAGACTAAGGACCGCTCTGCCCCCCCCATCAACTATCTTCCGAATGCCCTCAGTGGCTAGTGCTAAAGCTGTCTCCGTTGAATGACAGGGCCTAAAACCATGCTGTGTAGGGTCCAGCAAGGAGTTATCTTCTAGATATTTTATCAGCTCCTTGTTTATGGCTTTTTCCAGTATTTTTGCTGTCAGAGGCAGCCTGGAGATTGGCCGCTAGTGTTTTTGGGCTCTAGAGGATCAAGGGCTGGCTTTTTAAGAATTGGCCTTATACAGGCCTTTTTCCATGCGCTGGTATATTTACCCGTTTCTAGAACTTGGTTCAAAAGAGGGGTGAAATATGTGCTTATAGTCTTTGATACTAGTTGAAAGATGACTGGAGGGCAGGGATCGTTAGGCGAGCCCGATTTTGTTGATATCATGAGATTGTGAACCTCCTTTGTGGAAAGTGCCCTGAAGCGTGAGAGCCTGCCATGTGCTGCCCACACGTTTATGTTTGAAGGGCTGCTACCTGACATAGTGTTGGCCGAATTTAAAAGATCATTGTAGATCAGTTGTACTTTACTCTGGAAAAATGTAGCCATTTCATTGAAAAAAACTTGATCTGGCCTAAACTGGGCAGTATGTTGGGGTTTAACTAATGTATACACAGTTTTAAAAAGTTCCTTTGAGGAATGTACAGCATCTCCAATTTTAGCAGTGAAATATGCAAGCTTAGCTTCAATGATTGCGTGCTTGTATTTTTCTAAGTTTACATTGTAAACTGACTTATGCTTGATACTATAATCAGTCCTCCAGGTCCGTTCACTTCTTCTACATTTCATTTTTATGATTTTTAGATCCGGACTATACCAAGGTGCGGTTGCTGATGCTCTTTTGACTGTTTTATTTATTTCAGGGGCAATGCCATGTACAGCTGTCCTGATGCTGTATCATTGTCACTATCTAAAATGGATGGACCAGGGTCCAAACCCTGTTCCAGGTCACCCCTTTTTATCTTATTCCATTTATGGACGCTCTCCTTTATAGCAAGGATGGGCCGCGGTTGGCTAGGCATTATTTTAGCGACCTCAAAATATATAGCTCTGTGGTCGGTCCAGGGTAGCGGTAAGGTCTTTATCATAGTTATATCAGGTTCATTTGTAAAAATGCCGTCCAAAGTGTGGCCCGCCAAATGTGTGGGTTCGGATACTATTTGGGAGAGACCATATGCTGCTAGATTATCTACAAGTCTTGCTGTATCTTGATTATTCTCTAATTCGAGGTGATAATTAAAATCCCCCATAATAGTGAAAAAATCCGACTCCGAACTTGATTCTAAAAAATTCAGGAGGGCGTGCGAAAAAGCAGTTCTAGGCCCAGGGGCCCGTACACAAGAAGACCTTGAAACGTGGAACGGTCGTTTAATTTACATGAAAACAGTAGCGCCTCTGCCGGGAGCAGCGTCGAGGCCTCGTGGCGCAGTTTTAGGTAATCTCGGTAAATCAGAGCTATGCCCCCACCTCTACCCTCCGTCCTATCCTGTTGCACCACTGCATATCCCGGAGGAAGGGCCATGTTCCAATCACGGTCAGGGCTAGCATCTGTCCAAGTCTCAGTTACAAAGACGATATCTGACTTGTCTGATTGTAGGAGGCATTCAAATTGATACTTATGTTTTACAAGTGATCGCGTATTTAATAACATACATGATAGAGTAAGTTTTTGCACTTGTGTCTTAACTTTGCTTTTCTGACCGCAGTTTACACCTATTTTATGTGGTGGAGCTTGTCTAAGGTCATGGCTTTCATTACATTTTGAGGTGCTCTTACTTCCGGTGTATAGTGTAGTTAGGTCCCTCCCCTCGGCCTCAACTAGTGGAGTAAAGCGGAAACCGCAAACAAGGCATTTATATATTTCAGATTTTATCCCCCCCTTCCAACGGTTAAATCCCTGGCACTCACCATTCCTGATATCAAGGAGTTATTGCTGGCTATATCTGTGAACGGGTAATTGACCAGGGGTTCTGGCGATGGACGCACTCCGGGCGCCAACGGGCACAGACGGGCTTGCCTTTGGCGCGCTCCCTGCGCGGTTGAGCCAGCGTGATATTTATAGCGCTAGGAGGCGAGGCAACTAGACCGCTGCCCCTCAGGATGGTGGGATCGCTCTAACAGGCGGCACCGCGTCGACAGACAGTCAATGTTAAAACGGACAATCAGTATTAAAACAATTCTTTTAAACAATTAAAAACAGAGGCTTGTGCAAAATAACGCAAACAGCAGCAGAAGTGTAACCATGCAGTAGCTTGCAGTTGCCGCGCATTACAGGCTGCGCGGTCAAGCCAGCATGATATTTATAGCGCTCGGAGGTGAGGCAACTAGACCGCTGACCCTCAGGATGGCGGGCTCGCTCTAACAGGAGGCACCGCGGGTCGGCAGACAGTCAATGTTAAAACGGGCAATCAGTATTAAAACAATTCTTTTAAACAATTAAAAACAGAGGCTTGTGCAAAATAACGCAAATAGCAGCAGAAGTGTAACCATGCAGTAGCTTGCAGTAGCCACGTATCATGATGGGACTTATGACAAGACCACCACCATGTCCAGGTGGTTGTGGAGTGGCTCCAGCCGGAGCCACTTGAATATTACGTGACATAAAGTGTATGACACTTCTGTGTATATGAAGAAGGGTTGTATGTAACTGAAGCAGCTCTGTGAGTGGAACATTAAGATAATTAGGATGTGGTGTAAAACAGGCCATGTAGCCCCATCAACTGACAAGGGGCCTAAATGGACCACAGAAACAGGGTGAGGAAGGGCGCCATTAAACCAAATGCTAAGCTCCTAGGCTGTCAATGGAACTTCAAGTAATCGATAAGGACGATAATTCCGTGGAACCGCGGCCGCTGTATATTCATTAAACAAATTATCATTTCCATCCACTGCTGGAAATGTAAACCAAGAATAGAAAACTTCGAAGGGGTACGCTGCATCCGCCTCGACAGAAGATATTATCAGCTCCCGCATTAGGGACTCCATGTTGAGTAAAATGGGCTGGGACCACTGCGCAGTTATGAGCCTCAATTTCTCAATAGCGACCACCATAACAAGAACAAAAAAGGATAAACCAGTAGAATAGTAGCCCAAAACCAGGTAAGAAAGAGAAACAAAACCTTTTAAATTCCAAGCTTGAAAAACATATACAACACCAAAATAGGAGGCTAAGCCCCCAGACTTATGGATGTCTCCAGAAACCAGTGTGAGGGGATTGTAGACAAGCACAAGTGCTACTCAGGGGTTGCGTGAATACGAACCAGACCAAACGTTGGTGGCACCATGTTGCAGGGATTCTGCATAAACACAGAACTATGCACAGGACTATGGAACTTAGTGTATAGGGACTGGTTCGTCCTACCACCTTAGTACCCACAAACCCAGGGCAGGGAAACCAATGATTCGACACCCCAGAACACAACACTCCTTGATGTCTCAGAAATTGTGGTAACAAGACACACATTACACTCGAACTCTTGTACTCATGCACAATAAGATCTGACAGAGATTATGACTAGTTTAAAATATTTATTTTAATTAACTTGCCCTGACATGCAGTATACTTGCCACAACGAGTAGGAAAATGCATAATGCAAATATAGTCAGCATAGCAGCTAGTCCATAAATCATGAAATGAGGTTTCATCGTAAAAAGACAATGGAGAAAAGACTATTGTGCCTAACCTCCATCCCCTTGCTAAGAAGAAGTATTATAATATAATAGAAGATCTCTGGGTTTTGTCTGCAGACCCCATACCTTAGCCTATAGATGGTAGATCAACATAAGTGTTGTCTTGCACTTCTCCCTGGAAAGGACCCTCTCAAAGTGTGTCGCACCTATTCGGGTACCCCACTAAAAACCCAAGTATGCTGTCCAAACAACAGCTGCATCTGTATGTTTTGTCTGAGGGCTAAGGTCTGGTCAGAACAAAATAACAAAGGGCATTGTTGTTCGACCTTGCACATAATGCTCAGTCAACATCTCAGGAACATCCAGAGAGTGAACACAGCGATGAGTTCTCATGTGAAAGCAATCATTGAAAGTATTTCAAAAATAAAAACGTGCAGTAACATGCGCAAAAGCAGCAGGCAAGCTGTAGCATGCTCATGCTAAGTTAGTGAAAAACGACAACATCCCTATGGGCCACGTGACATGAGTTGTGGTGAGATGTGGGTGTGCCTTGGAAGGGTGATGATGAGTCACGCGGCAGCGTTGTGGATCATCTGGAGTCAGAGTAGGAGATGGTTGGGGATTCTGAGGTAGAGGGTATTGCCATAGTCTAGTCTGCTTGTGATAGGGCTTGCATGATGGTGCGTCTGGTGTTCAGGGGTAGCCATTTGAGTATCATGCGGAGCATCCAAAGAATAAGCAAGCAGGAAGAGCTGACCTTGTTTACCTGTGCAGTCATGTTGAGCTTGTAATCCAGGATGACGCCTACGTTTCTGGCATGGTCGGTTGGTGTGGGTGTAGGTCTAAGCTCTGATGGAGTCCTATGAAGAGTTATTGTTCCCGAAGATCAGCACTTCCGCCTTGTTGAAGTTGAGTCTTAGGCAGTTTGACCTCATCTAGTTAGCTATGTTGATTATGTTGATCATTCAATTAGAGAAGTTGATTCTGGTGGGGATGGACTTGTTAGTCAGATAAAGGATGAGTTTGGTGTCATAATATGGTGATGCCTTGTGACCTAATGATGTTGGCTAGCGTAGTCATGCAAGTGTTGAACAGGGTGGGACTGAGAGATAAACATTGAGGAACTCCACAGATCAGATTATTGGATACTGATGTGTAGGGGGGCATTCTGACTTACTGTGTTCTTCCTGTGAGGAAGGAGCCTATCCAGTTAAGGGCTGCTCCTTGGATACCTATCTTGTTCAGTCTTCTGATGAGGAAGTAGTGGGAGATTGTCACAAAGGCATCGGAGTGGTTGATGTAGGATGAGGACAGCGGTTCCTCCATGGTCCATTATGGTGCAGAGGTCATGTTGGACAGCAAGAGTGCTGTTTCAGTGCTGTTGCTGCTCTGAAATCCTTATTGGGTGCGAGTCAGGAAGTGCTGCAGTTCAAGGTGACTGGTGAGTTATTTGTTGAAGGCCTTCCCCAACTCTTTCACTGGGTTTGGGAGAACAGAGATGTGGTGGAAGTTGCTTAGTTCGCTTGGGTCGGCCGATTGGTTTGCACTAACTACTGTGTGCTTCCAGTCTTCTAAACAGGTGACAGATTTGATGGAGGTGTTGATGATGTGAGTGACGATGTTGCTGATTGGTGGTCCACCCGTGTAGTACATGTTGTCGCCACATGGCTCTATTGGGGCCTCGAAGTGTACTGTTTGCATGATTACTGCAGTGTCTTCTTTAGTAAATGTTTTCAATTCAGTCAGGTGTCCAAGTGGCCTGATCAGAACATGAATATTCCAACTATTTCACTTATTTGAGAGCTGTGATGTTCTTTGAATGAGTATCATAATGATTAGCATTTGCCATATTTACAAAACACTTTCAAATACATTGCACTGATTTGTCTGTAGTCTGTAGTGAGGATAACATGAGCAGAGATTTTGATCAAGGAAAATCAACACCATAAATGCAACATTTCCAATAAATTTCAAGTTATAACTGGAAGGGGTGATAATACAAGAAAAAGCTATAGCAATGATACAGCTTTATGATTAAAGATTGGTTGTCTCTTTGATGTTTGAACATAATAGATTGGTTATGTTTCAGTCAAAGGGTCTGATTACTAGTGGCCAAAGTTGAATGCATCTGATAACAATCTGACACAGTGGTGTGCAATTTATCAAACATGATAATTAATGCACATTCCAAATTTTCAGGGAGTAACATGCAGATTTTGGTGCTTATTGCGCCCAAATGTACATGTTATGGTAAAGGTCATACTCATTTTGTCTTTTAAATTCTGTTAGGTTTCTGCAGAAATTTAATGACGGACGGGGGCTTTTTTGCACCTGGTAATTTCCAGGCATGGTAAATAATACACAACTCAGCTCCCTCGCTGCCTTTGCCTCGCTTGTGCTCCCGCTGCTTTGTTCCAATTGGCTCCTTTGCTGTGCTTGATCTCTCTGCTCTTGTTTTTTCTTTTTGCTTCCATACCTGTTGTGGCTCTCTTGTTTTTTGTCCATAGCTTTAACTGTTGCAGCCTTGGTTTGCCTCTTCTTCCATGCCATTCTGCTGTTTCCTTTTCCCCTGTTTTCTGTACACTGATGTAGCCTTGGTGTGTTATTTCCAATCTGTTCTGCTGTTGTTTCACCTCCCTCTCGTCTTTACCACATTGCCACCATTTTTTCCCTCCCGCTTCTTGCTAACCCCACCGAGCGCCCATCCCAGGACCTTGGTTTGCCTCTTATTCCATACCGTTCTGCTGTTTGTGTTGCCTCTGTTTTTTATACATTGCTGTAGCCTTGATGTGTTGTTCCAATCCATTCTGCTGTTGTTTCGCTCCCCTTAATTTTTCCTGCCTTGCTGAAATGTTTTCCCTACCACCGTTTGTTCCCTCCCACCTTCTGCTAACCCCAACCAGTGCCCCTCCCCCTTCCCTGGACGTACTTAATGGAGGCCGCAGAGCGACCTCATTGAGAAGGTCCCTGTGCCAGCTTCCCCACTGCCTTTGCCTTGCTTGTGTTTCCGCTCATTTATTCCACTTGGCCCTTTTGCTGTGCTTGTTCTCTCAGCTCGTGTTTTTTCTCTCTGCTTCCATACCTGTTGTGGCTCTCTTGTTTATTGTTCGCTGCTGTACAACGTTGTTTGTGTTGTCCCTGATTTTTAAAACTCTGATGTAGCCTTGGTGTGTTTCCAAACCATTCCATTGCTGTCTCACCACCTGCAATGTTTTTCCTGCCTTGCCGCTGGTTTATAACTCCTGCCTTTTGCTAACCCTGCCCAGCGCCCCTGTCAGGACCCACTTAATGGAGATCACATCATGGGTATACAGCAGATGCACCACCGGTGCATCAAAGGCACACCAAAAGCAAACCTGTCTGCTCCCTTCTGTGCCAAGACCAAGCCCAGCACCAGGAACGCTGCATATCCCGCGACACGCAACTCCACCAGTGATGAGCTCATAGCCTTGGACCCAAGACCCCACAACATCAACTACAGATGCATCTCCCCACGCAAAACAGAAGGACCTTTCTCATGCCACCACTGTCTATTCTCCTGCAACACTGGAGCACCTGCACATGCAATCACCACCACTACACCTACCATGACTGCGCCTGGACAACTCCATTGCCTCCTGCCCAATTCCTGATCACTCTGTAAACATGCCACCATGATCTGGGACACAATCACCTCATTCAACCCAACGCCATTGTAAGAGAGTAGGATCTGCTTCTTATAGTTACCCCCACTTTTTGCTGACGTATCACTGTTTTCGACTTATATTGACTGGGATCCTGCTATCCAGGACCCCAGTCTAGCTGCTTTCTCCTCTAAATTGATTGCATGAACTTTAGGTACACTCCAGATTGGATTCTGGGGTACCCTTATCAGTCCCTAGTATATTGTATACTATGAAACCAGGGCATAGGTACCCCAGAGGCCTGCCAGGGGCTGCAGCATGTATTGTGCCGCCCCTGAGAGGCCATTCAAAATGACACCACAGGTCTGCTACTGCGGCCTGTGTAAGGTGGTGCATGCACCCCATACTTAGATATAGGTTCACTATATCTATTCTATATCACTGCACATATAAAACTATCAGTCACCCCTATGGCAGGCCTTATCAATCCTGAAGGCAGGGTGCTGGGTTTTATGTGGGATGGTGCACCTGCATGAGCAGAGCCCCTCTGCAGCCTCCGGAACCTATTTTCTGGTGTTGTTTGTGATGCAGCCAACCATATATATCTAAGTGCATTATAACCTCGCGGTAAATGCTAACTTTAAAACGGCTGCATAGAAACATGTCGTGTTTGGTGTCAAACACCTTGGTATCATACCTCCCCACCAGTAACTGGCGGGGGAGGTATGATTCCACCCTTCTAGAGGGACATATGTGACACACCAGGCTACCCAGTACCAGCTTTCTCGAACTGGGCATCACAAAATGGATACTGCCAGCCACAGACACGAGTCTGCCCTCCTGCTGCTGAGCCAAGCTCGAGCAGGGGAAGGCTTGACAATAGGTTTCCTGTCACAGGGAGGTGACCACCTCCCAGACAGGCTTTAGTGTATTGGGGCTGGGTGGGTGCACTCTGAAAGTGCTTTGAAGTCTGCACTGGGGGCACAGTTGGTGTCCCTGTGCATAGTCCAGCTCAAACCAGTTGCAGGAGCCATTTGCTCCTGCTCTAGTGCAAAATTGGACAAAGGACGTGGGTGTAGCCACCCCTCTGTCCTGACCCTCCCATAGGTGGGTCCCCAGAGTTTGTCCCACACCTTCCTTGGGTAGAAAGTAAGAACCCCAGACTACAGGACTTTAGATTTTACCTGGACTAAACTCTGCTACAGAAACCAAGTACTTTGACGATCTACACTACGCTGGATGACTGAAGAATCTCCCTTGGAATAAAGGAGCTACTCCCCTGTAAGGCAGGCACCTTTAACGTATCTGACCGGTTTGCATCTCCCGAGCTCCTGAGGGCGCCGAAGATTTCTGCAACACAGGAGGTGGGTTCCTGAGCGTCCCTGAGGTTGATCTGACCTCTCAGCAACTCTGAGACCAGTATCCCTCGTGGGGACCATGCAACCTGAACCCCTGTACACTGTGTAACTTTGCAGCAGCTTATGCTTTTCGGTGATCCCTGAGGCTGTGCTTTGGGCTACTTTTAGTCCTGACCCCCAGCAGTAATTGCACTGAAGATTTCTGGCCTATACTCCATGAGTGTTCCGTTGGCTGGTATTTCGTGATTCAGCTCGAGGTCCCTTTGCAATCCTTGGTCCGTTGGCCTGTGGGTCCGTGTGAAGGTAACTTTGACTTTCAGTGGGCTCTCCTGGTTGTTACAGACATGCCCTGACCCTCCATAGCTTGGAGAGTCTCCAGGATCTTGCTGGTCCTCACCGAAGCTTATTTCTGCTTGCATGGGTTGCAGTTGCCAAGGCTTCTTGGTGTTCCATCCGGACACTGACCCCCCAGCACTAGACATCCTTCGTGGGACAGCTCACCTCCAGCCTTTGGTCATCGTCGACGTCTCCTGGTCCCCTTGGCTGCAGAGTCAAGCATCGCATCTCCTCACCTGAAGCACCCGACATCGGTGGGCATTCGTCTATCGTGCCCCTGGTCACAGTGGAGTGACCCAGACTCTGTCCCCTCTGCTTTCAGGTTCTTCTCACCTCGGCTCCAGGCTTGGATTCCACCGGACACTTTTCATCTTCCCGGCAGCAGCCCTTTTCTGCATCACGCCATTCAAAAAACGACAAAGGTTCCCGACATCACTTGACCCCTATGCACCCGGCTCCACTGGGATAGGTAACAAGGGTATCTCTGTACTTTCAAGGGTGCTGGCCTTAGAACCTTCTATGTTTGAAAAGGTTTACTTAAAGTCCTCTCCAAAATGTCCTTAATCTTTAAAATTCCAACCGCGACTTTCCCATAGGATTGTACGGAGCTCGCGCCTGTGTTCACACACTGCACCCATCCTCCCTGGGACTCCTATGTCACGACTTGGTGGTTCCTTGGGGTCCCAGCGATTCTATGTGCTCTAGGCACTGTGTCTAGTCAAGTCGTGGTTGTTATACCACTTTCTTAGTATATGGTTTGGTCTCCCCCTGGAGCACACTGTGTATTGTGCTATTGACTGTCTTTCTAGGAATTTAATATTGTGTGCTTTGTTCTCTAATCTCATAAAGAGGTTAGTAGTGAGTGTTTAGTAATAAATGCATATATTTTATATATCTCTTGTGTGGTTCTCCTTTTATTTGGTCATTCAGGAGGTTCTAATCTGGTAAAACAAGCTGCTTTACATTCCTTTGAGACTTAGCCTGAAGGCTGCTCTCCATAGCTACCACTAGGATAGCTTTCAATAAAGGTTGTCTTTAACCTAATCATCAATAAGGGTTGTTTGGACTGGTACAAGGTGCCCACTTTAATTTGTGGTCAGCATATACCAGGCCAATTTCTCACAGTCATCTTCCTTACTGAGTCTTGGATCATAAGAGCAAGCAGTGGTCCCAAGGTCCTCAATTTTCACCTCGAGAACCCTAATTATGCGAACACAGCCAACCTCCTTGAAAGCATGAAAAAGATCGGCCACATCCAACTAGTCACCAATCCCATGCACAACACAGAGCACACACTCAACCTTATCTTCACAGCCAGTACAGAGACAACTATAGCTCTGTCATTGAGCACACTTGGACGGACCATTCCTTGTCCACTTCACCATCACAGGAACCTCAGAATAGCCACCAAGCTGCACAGAACCCCACACTGCAGCTGGAACAAAGTATCCTAAAGCCAGTGGACCGATGCTCTCAACACCTCCTACCTTGACACCACAGCCAACCTTAAACAGGCTGTCAAGAACTTCACTGCCTGGATCCCTACTGCGTCGACAGAGTCACCCCCATCAAACGCACCAAGCTCAAGAGATCCACCAAACATGGCAGTTGGTACACCTCTAAATTGAGAACCATCAAACACAACTACAAACGTGTACGCAGTACACCAGCAAAGAGCCCAAAGACCCCACCACCTTCAAGACATTATTCAACCACTACCACCAATTGCTGAAAGAGACAAAAAAGAATGCCCTAGCCGACCACATTGAAGCCAGCTCCAACCACACAAACAACTGTTCTGCATCGTCAAGGAGTTCACCAACACCTCAGCAACTGAAAACATCATCAACCCTGCCCAAGAACTCTGCGACACCCTGACGGACTTCTTCTGCAACAAGATCGCCACCATCTGCAAACACTTCGAACCCAACTGACCACCTATGACATCCTCAGCCTCCTCACTCCCACAGACGCTAACCCCAACCACCGGATCACTGCTTGGGACCAGCTCAACACACAAAGCACAACAGCCATCATGCAATCTGTCCACTCAGGAGCACCCACGGACCCCTGTCCCCTCTACATGTTCAACCTCAAAATCAGGACTATCAGCAATCTGCTCACTGCCATCTTCAACATGTCCATCACCTCTGCCTCCTTCCCAGAAGAATGGAAACATGCTGAAGTTAAACCCCTCCTCTAGATCCCATCCACTGACCCACAACAAGTTCCAGAACTACCTGCCTATATCTCTGCTCCCCTTCCCTACCAAAGTACTTGAATTAGCCATCAACCGCCAGCTCACAGAATGCCTGGAGAACAGCGATCTGCTGGACTAATCCCAATTTGGATTCGGTACGAACCACAGCACCGAAACTGCCCCAATCACAGCCACGAATGATGGCCGAACCATCCTAGACCAGGGAAAAACAACCGCCCTGATCCTCACTTTCAGCAGCCTTCGACACCACATCCCACCACACCCTGAACAAAAGGATTCATCATTTCAAAAGGATTTCATCATTCCTCACAAAAAGAACCCAGAGGATACACCTACCAAGTTTCACCTTGGCATCCAAGAACATGATTTGCGGCTTCCCTCAAGGCTCATCCCTCAGCCCTACTCTGTTCAATGCCTACATGACCCCCCCGGCCAACATCGTCAGAACCCATGAACTGAACATCACATCCTACGCAGACGACACCCAGTCCATCCTCTCTCTATCTGAAGACCCATCCACCACGAGGGTCGACTTCCAGCTGTGCATGACCAGCGTCACTGACTACATGCAAAACAACTGCATCGAACTCAAAGCAGACAAAACAGAAGTACTGATCTTCAAAAACAACACCTCCCTGTGGAATGACTCCTGGTGGCCTGCTGAACTAAGACCCTTACCCAATTCTACAGACTACACCAGGAATCTTTGTAGCATTCTGGATAGCAAATTCACCATGAAGAACCAGATCAACGCAGTCACCTCCGCCTGCTTTCTCACTCTTCGCTTGCTCTGAAAGATCTTCAAATGGATGCCAATCAGCACCAGATGTACTTAAGTAGGCCTCGTCACTAGTTGCTTGGAATACGGCAATGCACTCTAGGAAGGAATTGCCACACACCTCCTGAAGAGACTGCAGAACATACAGAACTCAGCAGCCAGACTCATGCTCTACGCTCTACCTCCCCAAACACACCCACATCACCCTACACACCACACCTTAAGAAACAACACTGTCTCCCCATCTATATGAGATGTTAATTTAAGATGCTGACCCTCTATTACAAAGCCCTGCACAATGAGGGACCAGAATACATCAACCACCGCATGCGCTTCCATCATCCCTCCAGACACCTGTGCTCTGCCTCTCTCTACCTTGCTCATGCACCCCGCATCTGCCGAAGCAACAGTAAAAGACGCTTCTTCTCCTACCTCACCGCGAAGTCCTGGAACAGCCTCCCCTCCACCTTTGGACCTCACCTTCTCTTCAGGAATTCAGGCAGGGACACAAGATTAGGCTGCTCAACTGGTACCACCCAAGCACCATGGATTTCAGTTGTCCTTGTGGGTAATTAGAAGCACTTCATAAATCATATTTGATTGATTGACTCAGAATTCATACCCCACAAGTAACAAGGGTTGGGAAACTCTGGCCTACTCACAAACCGGGCCTTAGTTTTGTGTCATGCAAGTAAAATCATTGCTTTTTTACATAATGAGGAATAAATTGTGGTGTTTAGAAAAACCCCTAAAGACTCAGCTAGCAGTGGGAATAACCCTCTCAAGCGAGCACTGTGCAGAACCATGTACTAAGTCCTTCATTACTAGTCGTCTGTTCTTTTCTGTACCCTGCAAAAAACTACTGTTTGCGCAGTGATCGACGTGTTCTGGCAATTACTACATCATTCACAGTTTTTCCCAATTAAGCCTCAGCAGGTGACGTCCTGGCACATTTGCATGTTATGCCCCTTATGTGAGGAACAACTTGAAATATGTGATAATCAGATTTTAAAAGGTGTGATCATCTGGAGCCGCGCCACTTGTAATGTGGGTCTTTGGAATTTCAACAACTTTTTTGCCGAGAAACGAAAAAGAAAGAGTCACAATGCTCCTCAATATCGTCCCGTTGTTTTAGTGCTAGAAGATGTCTAAGGTGATAGTACCTTCCAGAAAAAGGCCCCTGTATGGAGAGCAAAAACTTGTCAAAAAAACACCCCAGAAGGGACTTTGCCGCTAAGAGTATTTACTAAGTGCTGGCCGTCTCAGGCTACCGATATTTGACCAGCATGTCATTCTCAGGCTGATGTGTTCTGCATGTTTTTTTTGCTTGCTCTGCTTACGCTTGCCCGCGTAAGTTCTGCCTGGCTCCCATTTATAGGATGATATGCCATCGTAGTTACTTAGTTGCCCTGCGCATACTGAGGTCAGACAGCTCCTTAACATATGCCATCCCACTCGCTAAATTCATAGGTACTATGTGGATCCTGCGTAGGAAATATTTCTCTCCTGTTTAAATATTTTTTTATTGTATTCTTTTAAATGCAAAACTATACTTTTTAATACGTATTTTATTGATATTTATAGCTCTTCTTGGGGAACCATGTTGTACTGTATAAAAATAATCTAGTATTTTAACCTATGTCTATTTTAACTTTGTTTGTATTTGCACTTTTATGGCCCTGGAGGCCGAAATTAAGTTATTTCAATAGTGTAACCTCCAAAAGTGCAATCGCTGGAAAAAGAAAATGATGTACAGGTGGTAGCATAACAGGAGCAGGACAGAACCAGCAGGACAGAAATCTGAGCACAGGAAATAAATGGGAGTAACAAATCCCACAACAGGACTGGCAAAGCATTTCGACACAAAGGCAAGGCAGTTCTGATCTCCTAATATACAGAAATTCCAGGAAATTAAATCAGGAGAAGAGGTACCCATGACTAATTGGGAAGAGACTAAGGATGCCTGCCATCTTGGATTGGGCAAAATATACTTCCTTCCCTAAGAATGCTAGGAGGAAAAAACACCAGGAACATTAAGGTATGCCAGGTACGTCCCAGCAGCGATTTCCCTAGGATCAAAATGGAAGCACCGAGTGCAGCACCAGCACGCCGGCCGCCATGCGGCAATTGAACAGAACAATGAAAATAAGATCAAAAGCTGTAGGCTTCGCAGATCTTACACGCCCCCTTTCCCCCGGGGGAGGTTGTAACTACAGGACTGTACTCCTCACACACAGCAGCCTCGGGGGAGGTTGTAACTACAGGAGTGTACTCCTCTCACACAGGAGCGTTGGGGGAGGTTGTAACTACAGGACTGTACTCCTCACACACAGGAGCCTGGGGGGAGGTTGTAACTACAGGACTGTACTCCTCACACACAGGAGCCTGGAGGGAGGTTGTAACTACAGGACTGTAATCTGGATCCCCTAGCTTCACCACCGCAGGAGTGCATCATACATCTCACCCTCCGAGCCTGCATCAAAAGCTGGTGTTGTGCGTGACCACAGCGCCACAGTATGCCCCCCAAGTCCCAGGCTTATCAGGAAAGGAGGAAAAGAAGCACCAAACTAGAAGCGGGCATTAACTGAGGATGCATCCTTCCATGACCTTTCTCTTGGAGGACAGCCTTTTCAATGAATCAGGAACTGGAGTCTGTTTCCAAGCAAATGGGAGTCACAGATCACCTGGACCTCAAACTCAGAAACACCATTAACCAATACTGGAGGAGGCCTAGAAAAAACACGGGGAAGGGAGCCACCCTAAATGGTTTAGGTTGGGAAGAATGACACACAGGATGGACCTTCCAATGCAGCAGCAGTTGGATCTCAAAAGCCACTGGGTTAGGACCCTGAGAGTCTTAAAAGGGCGATAGAATTGAGGTTTGAACTTATTGTGAGAGAGAAGCTTTGACAAAAATTTAGAAGATTGCCAAATCTTATTCCCCACCCAATAATCTGGTTCCAGAAGTGCAGTCTACGTCATAAAAAGACGTCATCTTGGATTTAGTTTCATGAAGATTGAGAGAAAATAGACGTCTGATGGTCCGATCTGCCAAAGGAGGCTGCTGGCAGCTTGGACCAGAAACGGGTCCATCAAGGTAGAAGGAAAGACCCTATGTCCTAAAGTGAGAAACTGACGTTTTTTATTCGGATTTTACTCAAATTTAAAAACAAAAAATACCAGTTTTTAAGATGCATTTATTCATTTGTTAATACAATCTGTTTCCCATTTTATGCTGCTTTTATGGTGATTGACCGAAATAAAGTATTAAAAGAAAGAAAGATTTCCTTTCCACTACCATTAGTCGGTTCTAAACGTTTGTTTTGCCAATTCTTTTGAAAGAATACATCCGGAATAATGGTATATGGGGATCCTGAATTTACCATTAATCTTAATTTTCAGCCTGCAATTGTAATTTCACACATGGGTGGTATGTATGGGTCTGGGTCCACATCAGTATACTTTTTCTCATTTCTAGCAATAATACGATTATCCTCAACCTCAGCATCAGTTGCAATATCAACAGCATTACACGTTTTTTCCAAAACTACCTTTTGAACTGCTCGATTGCTCTAAACTTGTTCTCTGATACACAGAACAACATTCTCAGGTGGAGTTCCCTCCTCCACAGATTCATCGTGTACACTTGAAACTCTTTTGGAATCATTCTGACAAACTGTAGCAAAATGTCCAAGTTTTATGCACATAAAACACTCTCTTCTTCTAGTAGGCCAAAATTTGAACTGAACAGCATGAGCTTTAGACCCACAACAAGTACATTGTATTCTACTATTAAAACCAATCATTGGAGTATAACGTTTACAACATTTTGTTTTAAACCCAACCGGTTTATTTGTATTTTTTATTGACAAAGCTGCTACTCCCAAAGAAGTACTATCCACATTAGCAGGCTTAAAAGAAGTGATGAAACGTTCCACGCTTTTATTGATGTCAATTGCTTCCTGCAATGTTGGATTGCGCTGATGCAAGAGTTTTTCTTGTATTTTATTATTAGAGCATCGTATAATCAACTAATCTCTAATATAGGTGTCAACGTGTGCTCCAAATGTGCAATCTGCTGCAAGAATGCAAAGAGCAGAAACATACGAATCAACCGATTCCCCCAACAACTGATGTCGAGTGTAAAGGTGATGCCTTTCATACCAATATAAGGGTGCTCTCTAAACCTTTTCTAAAGATTCTGACAAACAGTCATCATCCCTTGTTTTCACTCCTTGTGGTGGTAAGTGTTCAAAAACATCTTCTGCATCTGTACCAATTAAATTCAATAAAAGCACTTTCTTCCTTGTTGCCAGAAAAGTGTTAGCATTAATGGCCAATAAATAATTGTTAAAATGTCTTAACTGTTTTTCCCATTACATTGAAGGTTGCTTTGGACCATTGAAAAACGGAGGTGGTGGATTCATACATGTGACAGACATATCTAAAATAAAACCATACAGATTAACTGCATAATTGTACTGCTCGATTTTTCCGGCCTTCCGGTGTTGCAGAGCAATCCATATGACTTCAGTCTCTTTCCATCCGAGCCTAAGGACTGGAGTAGTGAGTAGGGCCTATCTATTAGACACTTGTGACACCATCCCGTGCTCCTACCCTTAGCTCAGGGCCTACACACATAGCCTAGGGGATAGATTCATTAGCCTTGAGGATAATTTGCCCTATAGTGAGGTTGTTTCATGGAGCTGTGTTGAGTTCAGGCCTGGTAGGCCTCAAACGGGAGAGACTCCATCTTTCTTTCTGCTCCGGCAGCCCGGGACCTTTCCAGAGGGAGGGGGATGTTTTAGTTATGAGGTGTTATTCGCTCGGAGAGAACCGGTTCAGGCCGGCCCTTATCGAAGGATTGTATTTTTCTTCATGCCGAAGACACTACATCAGACCGGCCGGCTGGGAAAGTGTCCTTGGTACGGGGAGGTACAGGAATTTGGTGGGCGGCAGGTTTCGAGCTGGAAATTTCCATGAGGGAATGCACTTCTATATTAGTGAAAGTCTGAGTGAGATAAGAGCACTTGCTTCTAGACCATAGGCGGCATCTGGCCGTTAGCAGAAGAGCTATTACTTATTCCAGGGAAGACTGATGATGAACTTGAATCCAAAGAGGAGAGAGTAGCCGATAAGGACGAGGTTCCAGTGACTCGGAGAGGGAGAAGGGAGCAGACCCACAACTGCAGAGGGGTGACTTCCAGGCTAAGCCGAGGCATAGACGAGAAGGGAACCTAGATGACCATTGAGTACAGGCGACGTACCCTCAAGGTGAAGTCGATCCCTTTTTCTTTGAAGTGTATAACTTAATCTTTTACTTTCCTTGCAGGTTATATATGTATGATGTGTTCCGTAAATGTGCATGTGGCATTTAAATAAAGTATTTAGCTTATTGTACGTTAGCATGTGTTGTGTACTTTTGTATAGGAGGATAGCCTATTCTTTAGTCAGAGTTGCCTTAAGAATGAACAGAGGTTAATCCTGGTCAGGTAAGTGGTAACTGGATGAGGGGGAAAACAAGCCCCTCGAACTAGAGAACAGGTTGTGCTCAACTAATAGTCTTTGTGTGATCTGATATATAGTCCCAATTCCCCTGTCGTGTACTAATAGGATGAGCTCGTGCTAAGGCTGCCGTGTAGGTAGGAGATTCTGGGTCTGACTGAGGCCGCGAGATCGTGTGTGTGTCGCTGCCGAATGGGTAGGAGATTCTGGACCTGACCCAGGTCGCGAGACTTTGTGTGTTGCTACCGGATGGGTAGGAGATTCTGGGTCTGACTGAGGCCGCGAGATCGTGAGTGTGTCGCTGCCGAATGGGTAGGAGATTCTGGACCTGACCCAGGTCGCGAGACTTTGTGTGTTGCTACCGGATGGGTAGGAGATTCTGGGTCTGACTGAGGCCGCGAGATCGTGAGTGTGTCGCTGCCGAATGGGTAGGAGATTCTGGACCTGACCCAGGTCGCGAGACTTTGTGTGTTGCTACCGAATGGGTAGGAGATTCTGGACCTGACCCAGGTCGCGAGACTTTGTGTGTTGCTACCGGATAGGTAGGAGATTCTGGACCTGACCCAGGTCGCGAGACTTTGTGTGTCGCTGCCGAATGGGTAGGAGATTCTGGACCTGACTGAGGTCGCGAGATCGTGTGTGTCGCTGCCGAATGGGTAGGAGATTCTGGACCTGACTGAGGTCGCGAGATCGTGTGTGTGTCGCTGCCGAATGGGTAGGAGATTCTGGGTCTGCCTAAGGCCGCGAGACTGTGGTTGCTGAGATTGTGAGGCTGTGAGGTCTTGATATATATATATATAATAGGAATTCCCTGTCCTTAGGTGGTACGTATATATGTGGTTATTTGGGTGTAAAAAGACCCTAGGGAGGGGGTAACGTTCTGTTTTGGGTCAGAAGGGCTCTGTAGAGCGGGTTCCACCCGATCCGAAAACCCAAGCAGAACATTTGGCGTCACGAACTGTTTACATAACCTGTGTGCGTTGTGGTTGTCTTGTGTTTGCTTTCGGCGTGTGCGTGATTTTCTTTTTTGTATATTTGCGTGTATACTTTTTCTTTCTCTTTCTTTCTCTCTTCCTTTCTTTTCTCTGCGTTTCTTTTTCTTTCTTTTTCGCGATGTTTTCTAGGAAATCGAAATCTACTCTTAAATTGTCCGTTGATATTCCCGGATGGGATTCAACGCCTTATGGTGCCTTGGCCCGAGAGTGGGCTGATTCTACTGGTCTGAGTGAAAATTGGAATTCTTCTTTGGAGTCGGCGGAACCGGCTGACGTGATTACTTGTTTGCAGACGGCACCTGTCTTGAAGGGTGAGGAGGTTCCCGCTTTGGGGCGCAGAGGTTGGGTTATTCTGTCTGCGTATCGGATTCTGCATGAGAGGTTGCTGAAATTGCAGATCTCTCTTAAGGATGTGGAGGCACACTTTGTTGAGATTCAGAATTCTAATACTTTATTGCGGTGTCAAAATAAGTTGCTTTCTGACAAACTTGACACTTACCAAACGGTTGCCGAAAGGGCGGCTGTGCGGATTGCTCGTTATAAGTACAAAAACAGGCGTGGTCGAGTTTCGACGCGTAAGGTGCGTCTGGTCGTGGCGAAAGCTGGACTAGATTGGAACCCTGATGAATGGGATGGTAATATCTGGGACTCGACTACGTCTTGTTCCTCGGGTGAGGAGTCTGTCAAGCACGAGTCTTCTCGTTCCCGTCATGAATGTAAGTCTGCTTCTCGCACCTCTGATGGTGCACCCCGTGATTACGCTCGCTCTTCGGGCGGCATCGATGCTTCTTACACTGATTGTCCCTCTACTAGTACTGCTCGAGCTCCTTGTGATGCTCGTCCCGTGGTCTCTGCGCATCCGGTTTTTCGTCGGAAGTTGCAGCAGTCTCCCAATGCTCCGCAGGGTATTTCTTTAGACTGTTTAGAAGATTTTACCCAACAAGAAATTAGTGACATTTTGCTGCGCTTTCGGCAGCGGACTGGTGAGGCTTTGCTCACATGGATGGTGCGCCTTTATGAACTAGGCGCTGCTGGTATTATGTTGGATACTGGCGATTGTTTGAAATTTTGTTCTTTGAGTTTGGATTCTACTGTGCAAGATCATTTTCGTAACTATAATGGTGGTGGTCAAATTTCTTTGCTCCAATTGGCGACTGAGGGTTGTAATTTGAAGTATCCTACTGAATCTGACTGGCCTGTCAATGACAAGCCATGGTATACCTTGCGTGATGCTGCGCAACGTCTTAAGGAAGAAGTGATGAAAACGGCTATTTTTCTGGGCACTGCTGACAGGTTGCTTGATGGGATGTTGACTTCTTCTGTGCGAAATCGTATCATTCGCTCTTCTCCTGTTGCCTACAAGCAGGTCATGATGACTTTGTTGATTAACCAGACTGGTAATGTACTATCTACAGTGTTGGAATCGGTACGCCAACTCGGTGAGTTGGGTGACTGGTTTAAACCTGAACGTCAGTCCCGGCCTGACACTCGTACTCCTGGTGAATATAAATTTACTAGACGTGATATCTTTACTGGTCTTTTGGCTGATGGTGTGCGTCGGGAGGACATTGATGGTGAGACTACTGCTCGTTTGTGGGAAATGTTTCGCAAACGGGGCTTGGATCGGAAGGAGGGTGCCCGGCGTGTTCGAACGACTGCGTGTGATCGTGGTTGTTCTGATGGTAGCAGTGATGATGATCGCCGTGGGCGCTCTGATCGTCGTGATGATCGGCGTCCTGTACGTGATCTGTCTCCCCGTCGAGAGCGGGACAGGGAGAGAGAGGGGGAAAAGGAAAGGGGGAGAAATGATCATGCTTACAGCAGACGTAGAGATGATAGGGATCAATCCCCTGAATTGAGAAGGAGGGAGGATCGATACAGTTTGGCCGATCGAAATTCGCAGTGCAATGTAGAGGACAGGAATCCATTTCGTAATAGAGATGGATATGAACAGGAGGTACCGATACCTAAGAAACGTGAGAGTCTTTATCCTGATTTGTCCTGGTACACAGAATGCAGTAAGAATGACTAGGAAATAGGTCAAGCTCCGGTACACAGATGGGCTCACAGAGATAATAGACCCTATGTAGATATTGATATTTTTTGGAGACATCGTAATATCCAAAGGGCCCGAGCATTAGTTGATACAGGAGCGGAGGCCACTCTTATTCATGGAAAATCAAAGAAATTTACAGGGCAGCCTTTCACTATTACCGGATTAGGAGGAAAGGAAACCCCTGCAGTTCAAACTTTGCTTGAAATGAGAATAGGTAGAATCCCTAGAAAGGAATATTCTGTATTAGTGGTGCCACTTCTAGAATTCATAATTGGAATTGATATTTTGAAGGGAATGACATTGCATCTTGATGATGGGTGTTACCAATTTGGAACGACGCATTATATCTCGTCCAGACCTATACGGGTTGGTCGTTTAAGGATGCCCCCCATACAAGTTCCCCAGGCGACCAAAGTGGTTTGTCAGAAGCAGTATCGTATCCCGGGTGGTCATGAAGAGATTAGTACCACCATTCAGGAGTTGGTTGATGCAGGCGTTATAACTCCAGTTACTTCTGCTTGGAATAATCCTGTTTGGCCGGTGCGTAAAAGTGATAATTCTTGGCGCATGACTGTTGATTATCGAGAATTGAACAAACACACGCCCTCTTTGACTGCTGCAGTACCGGATGTTATCACCCTGATTGAAAGAATCCAAACACATCCAGGTACATGGTATGCGTCCATCGATATTGCTAATGCTTTCTTTTCTATTCCAATTGCCCCTGAGTGTCAGGAACAGTTCAGTTTTACGTGGAACGGGCGTCAGATGACGTTCAGAAGTCTTCCTCAGGGCTATGTGCATAGCCCTACGATCTGTCACCGGCTGGTGGCAGAACACTTGACTGAGGTACCAGTTCATCCCAAAATTCAGATATGTCATTATATTGATGATGTTTTGATCCAAGGCGAAACACAAGAGGATGTTCAGACACAATTAGATAGAGTCATTGAGTGTCTGCGTGGGAAAGGTTGGGAGATCAATCCGGACAAATTACAAGGTCCGTCCCAAGCTGTAAAATTTTTAGGTATTAATTGGCATGAGGGACACCGCGAGGTGATCCCTCAAGTTAAACAGAAGATTCTTGATTTTTCGGTTCCGAGGAATAGGAAGGAAGCCCAGAGCTTCATTGGTTTATTTGGTTTTTGGCGCCAGCATATTCCTCATTTGAGTCAAATATTGGCCCCGTTGTACCGTGTTACACGTAAAAAGAATGCATTTGAATGGGGTAAGCAACAACAAGATGCATTTAGTCTAGCGAAAGAGGCAATTCAACATGCTATGGATCTTTGGCCTGTACGTGATGGTGATGTGGATTTGAATGTGTCTGTGCAAGGCCCTTATGCAAACTGGAGTCTGTGGCAGAAACAAGGCAGGTGCAAAGTACCATTAGGGTTTTGGACCAAAAAGCTACCTGATGCTGGTGAGCGTTATACACCCTTTGAGAAACAGCTACTTGCTTGTTATTGGGCTTTGGTGGATACCGAGCAATTAACATTGGGACATGACATATTCTTGCGTCCTGAAATTCCTATTATGCAGTGGGTTTTGAGTTCACCAAAAACTCATCGAATTGGGCATGCTCAGGAGGCGAGTGTGATTAAATGGAAATGGTACATACAAGACAGGGCACGTGTGGGTCCGAAAGGAGTTGCGTCTTTACATGAGCAAGTGGCGCAAGCACCATCGACTGAGACTGAGAGTGAGTGTTCTGTACCTTTAGAACAGGAGTCTCCTGTCAAGTGGGGTAAACCTTTTGATGATTTGTCCGTCGAGGACAGGAACCATGTGTGGTTCACAGATGGGTCAGCAAAATTTATTGGAACTACACGGCACTGGAAGGCGGTGTCTTATAATCCGATCACACAGAAACTGTTGAGCACAACTGGTGAAGGGAAGAGTAGTCAGTTCGCAGAGCTCTATGCCGTTTATCAAGTTTTGAAACAGGAGTTACCTGGTGTATGCCATATTTTCACCGACTCCTGGTCCACTGCCAATGGACTGGCCGTTTGGTTACCGACCTGGCATTCCCATAATTGGAGGTTACACTCCAAAGAGTTATGGGGAAAAGAGTTATGGCAAGAGATTTGGGAAATGCTCCCACAGAGTACTGTTACCATCTTCCATGTGGATGCTCACACCCCCATAGATTCTCTTGACAAATTTTTTCATAACATTGCAGATGAGAAATCTAAAATTGCTGAGGCAGTGGTGGACAGACAAGATCCTGATATTGCGGGATTGGCGAAATGGGCACACCAGAAGGCAGGACACTTTGGAGAGAAGGCCACTAGCAGGTGGGCTGCTGATAGAGGAATTTATATTCCCCTGGACCTAATCAAAAATGTTATTCTACATTGTCCCGTCTGTCAGCATATCAGACAGCGTAAAGTACCCCAAATTGTTAGAGGTCATTTACATCGTGGGAAATTGCCCGCTCAAATCTGGCAGATTGATTACATCGGACCCCTTCCCATGAGCAGAAATTGTCAATATGTTTGCACAATTGTCGATACATATAGTGGTTTGCTGGTAGCTTTTCCATGTAAGCAAGCCACCCAATTGAATACCATTAAAACATTAGAATTGATTATGATGTATTATGGTGTGCCATTCCAAATTCAATCTGATAATGCATCCCATTTTCGTGGAAGATTGGTACAGGAATTCTGTGTGGAAAACCATATTGAATGGATCTTTCATATACCTTACTACCCGCAGGCCTCGGGCCTGGTGGAGAGATTGAATGGTCTGTTAAAGGATCAGCTACGCAAATTAACAGATGACAAGTATAAAAATTGGCGAGACTTTTTATCCCAAGCACTATTAATCCTGAATAATCGTCCTTTTTTAAATGCTGAATCTCCACTTATGCGTTTGTTCCCCCCAAAGGTTGAGACTATGCCTAATGTAATTAATGAAACTGTGATGTATTGGGAAATTACTTCCGGAGCTCTGGCTCCATGCAGAGCGACCCCAGGGTCGGCAGGCTTAGATTTGCATGCCATGGATGACACCGTTCTAAAAAGCAAAAATCGGGTCATCATTGCTACCGGTGTTGGTATTCATATACCACCGGGGAATTTTGGATTGATCGCCCCTAGATCGGGGCTGGCTGTAAAAGGCATCCAGGTACTTGGAGGGGTAATTGACAGCGACTATCAGGGAGAGATTAAGGTACTTCTGCTAAATAGCAGTGAGAATGACTTGCTGATACACCGCACCGACCGAGTGGCTCAATTACTCATTATGCCTGTTTTCAGTGGTGAAATAATGAAAGGCACTGCCCCAACTTTGCTAACTGTACGAGGCCAGAAAGGCTTTGGCTCTACGGATAACCCTGGAGCCAAGATTTGGGTGCAATCGCCTAAGAATCCCCCTGAACAAGCAGAGGTTATTGCCACCGGTCAGGATAACACCATTTTGGTTATGAGGCCAGGGAAAGATAGCTGGGAAGCTGTCCCAGCTGATAAATGTTATTTACGAGAATGATTAATGCCTGTGTTTGGTTCTTTTTCAGATCATTCTTTGGATTGTTGCTGCAGGATGTGTCGGTACTGGACACCGTTCGGTCTACTTCGGAGAGAGAGAAGGGATCCCATTAACCCGGGATGAATTGGGAACCAGAGTGTTGCGTTCCTTCAATGCGTGGGACTCGTCATCGAACTTTTGGACACTGCTGGCGAAAAGAGTAACTGATGCCCCTCACTTCTGTTTGACACCGATGAGATCTGTGCACGATATCTTAGCGACGTGCCTAGTTGCTGTCCCCGCTTCGCTGGAAACGTTAATAAGCATCTTTAACGTTTCAAAGGCTCGTCCGAATATTATTCTGGGTGATTTTGCTACCCATGCATATTGTCCTTTATGTACTGAACTGCCGAATGAGCAACTTCCTATCCAATCCCAAATAACTACGTATAACATTACACAAGGTGATCTATGCTTTTTCCTCACATGTAATCCTAATGCAATTTCTGAATGTCTACGTCTCAAGTTAAGAGGCGCCACTGTTCTCACATCTCATGAACGAACTCTGTGTTTCCAGAGGACACCGACCACATGTGTTTCAGTTCAGAACAATATGACTTGCAATAGTTTGGTAGTTACTCCCAGTCACTATCGTGCAATATTGCTACCGGCCGGATGGCTTTTCTCATGTGGTAATACTTCCTGGCCCTATGTCCCTGCGAACATTTCCGGAGGCCCGTGTGCCATTACTAGACTCAGTTTACTTATGTTCTCATCACATCCAAATGCCAATTCTCGTGTGCTCCGAGATACAACTACGTTACAGGAGGATTGTGACTCATCTTTGCATTTATATTCCAAGTCTGAATACCTTAGTCTAGCTGTTTCAATTATTGGTGTCCCTGCTTTGGCGGTTTATAATGCTAAATCCATTGGGAAAATGGCTTGCTGGATGGTCAAATCTATTAATCATACTTCCACAGTCTTATCTGACTTACTATTAGACGCCCAGGGTGAACGTAGAGCCATCTTGCAAAATAGAGCAGCCATTGATTATCTTCTGCTTAAACATGGACATGGCTGTTCGGACTTTGAAGGCCTCTGCTGTTTTAACTTATCTGATCATACACAATCCATTCGTGCACACATAGATAAATTGCATGACCTAACTAATGAAGTTAGGAAACACATTGATCAGAGCTGGTTTGACTGGCTCTTTAACTGGTTGCCAGACATGAATATGCTACGCCACACATTAGGTGGCATTTTGATTGCTCTTGTTGTTTTAATTTCTATCTGTTGTTTTATTCAGTGTATCCCTTCACTGCTTCAATTCTGCACATCTGGTACTAGACATAGATCAGTTAGTTTTGTTTCATATTATTCTTCCGCAGATGTTAGTTCCA
This sequence comes from Triturus cristatus, assembly GCF_964204655.1. NCBI lineage: Eukaryota > Metazoa > Chordata > Amphibia > Caudata > Salamandridae > Triturus > Triturus cristatus. The sequence goes on from NC_140581.1 coordinate 549,309,662, forward strand.
TTTAGTATATATATAATAGACTGAAGTCAAGGGTGGAATGTACTGCTCGATTTTTCCGGCCTTCCGGTGTTGCAGAGCAATCCATATGACTTCAGTCTCTTTCCATCCGAGCCTAAGGACTGGAGTAGTGAGTAGGGCCTATCTATTAGACACTTGTGACACCATCCCGTGCTCCTACCCTTAGCTCAGGGCCTACACACATAGCCTAGGGGATAGATTCATTAGCCTTGAGGATAATTTGCCCTATAGTGAGGTTGTTTCATGGAGCTGTGTTGAGTTCAGGCCTGGTAGGCCTCAAACGGGAGAGACTCCATCTTTCTTTCTGCTCCGGCAGCCCGGGACCTTTCCAGAGGGAGGGGGATGTTTTAGTTATGAGGTGTTATTCGCTCGGAGAGAACCGGTTCAGGCCGGCCCTTATCGAAGGATTGTATTTTTCTTCATGCCGAAGACACTACATCAGACCGGCCGGCTGGGAAAGTGTCCTTGGTACGGGGAGGTACAGGAATTTGGTGGGCGGCAGGTTTCGAGCTGGAAATTTCCATGAGGGAATGCACTTCTATATTAGTGAAAGTCTGAGTGAGATAAGAGCACTTGCTTCTAGACCATAGGCGGCATCTGGCCGTTAGCAGAAGAGCTATTACTTATTCCAGGGAAGACTGATGATGAACTTGAATCCAAAGAGGAGAGAGTAGCCGATAAGGACGAGGTTCCAGTGACTCGGAGAGGGAGAAGGGAGCAGACCCACAACTGCAGAGGGGTGACTTCCAGGCTAAGCCGAGGCATAGACGAGAAGGGAACCTAGATGACCATTGAGTACAGGCGACGTACCCTCAAGGTGAAGTCGATCCCTTTTTCTTTGAAGTGTATAACTTAATCTTTTACTTTCCTTGCAGGTTATATATGTATGATGTGTTCCGTAAATGTGCATGTGGCATTTAAATAAAGTATTTAGCTTATTGTACGTTAGCATGTGTTGTGTACTTTTGTATAGGAGGATAGCCTATTCTTTAGTCAGAGTTGCCTTAAGAATGAACAGAGGTTAATCCTGGTCAGGTAAGTGGTAACTGGATGAGGGGGAAAACAAGCCCCTCGAACTAGAGAACAGGTTGTGCTCAACTAATAGTCTTTGTGTGATCTGATATATAGTCCCAATTCCCCTGTCGTGTACTAATAGGATGAGCTCGTGCTAAGGCTGCCGTGTAGGTAGGAGATTCTGGGTCTGACTGAGGCCGCGAGATCGTGTGTGTGTCGCTGCCGAATGGGTAGGAGATTCTGGACCTGACCCAGGTCGCGAGACTTTGTGTGTTGCTACCGGATGGGTAGGAGATTCTGGGTCGGACTGAGGCCGCGAGATCGTGAGTGTGTCGCTGCCGAATGGGTAGGAGATTCTGGACCTGACCCAGGTCGCGAGACTTTGTGTGTTGCTACCGGATGGGTAGGAGATTCTGGGTCTGACTGAGGCCGCGAGATCGTGAGTGTGTCGCTGCCGAATGGGTAGGAGATTCTGGACCTGACCCAGGTCGCGAGACTTTGTGTGTTGCTACCGAATGGGTAGGAGATTCTGGACCTGACCCAGGTCGCGAGACTTTGTGTGTTGCTACCGGATAGGTAGGAGATTCTGGACCTGACCCAGGTCGCGAGACTTTGTGTGTCGCTGCCGAATGGGTAGGAGATTCTGGACCTGACTGAGGTCGCGAGATCGTGTGTGTCGCTGCCGAATGGGTAGGAGATTCTGGACCTGACTGAGGTCGCGAGATCGTGTGTGTGTCGCTGCCGAATGGGTAGGAGATTCTGGGTCTGCCTAAGGCCGCGAGACTGTGGTTGCTGAGATTGTTTGGCTGTGAGGTCTTGATATATATATATATAATAGGAATTCCCTGTCCTTAGGTGGTACGTATATATGTGGTTATTTGGGTGTAAAAAGACCCTAGGGAGGGGGTAACGTTCTGTTTTGGGTCAGAAGGGCTCTGTAGAGCGGGTTCCACCCGATCCGAAAACCCAAGCAGAACAATAATATGCCCTCTTTTTTTGTTTTTTATAATTGTGCAGCAAACGGCTAAACAGAGCAAAATTATTTGAGCAAAGATCCCTTAATACATTTAAGAAATATATGTCCACTAAAATGCACATATGTAGTTTAATATATAAGGTGTGTGCGTCATTCATTGATGAAGAACATCTTTAGTACATTGAAAAAGGTGTGAGAATCACAGTGGTGAACGCTCACTACTGACTTACAAGAAATGTTGACTTTCATCAGGCAGTTATTCTTGAGGTGTGCATGTCACTGTGCTGAACGCACAATAGGCAACTTTCAGTTCAGGTGTGCGCATCACCGCCATCCTCACAGCTATGCCAAAATGCCTCAGATGTTTGTTTTTTTCCAAAACGAGTACTCGTCGTGAAGATACACACTGACCAAAGGCAGTGAGCACACAACCACACCCAAGATGGCATCGCTAGACAACTAGATTACCAACTGCATTGAAGTGATGCTCTGAGTATTGCACATGAGTAGGGTACCGATGGCTGAACGATGACGGTGGACGTGGTCGGAATCCAAACAGCACTCACAGGCCTTCGTAAATATCAACAACCTTGACCCAGCGCCGTAGCAAAATGGCAAAGGCTGCCCTTCAAAACCTTCCTGCTCTGTAAAGCTCCGCCGTCATCGAGAGTCAATTGGCAGTTCCTTCGCAATTATCCAAGTAGCAGTGTCTGGATGCACTCATCGGTTGCCTCAAGGTTCCTCTTGCTCGTCACCAAATATGCTGATGTATAAATATACATACATGCACAAATTTGTACAATAAGTCATGTCCATTTATTGGATCATCAAACCGCTTCAGAAACAGAATTACAACTGTCTCAACCCACTGTTTAGAACATGGAGCTTCATACAAACATCAACCATGTTAGCCCATGAAAGCAACCAGGTAAGGATGCAAGTGATGTAATAAGTGAAAATGTGGAATTACTACAGAGCCCACACATTCTACCACATTAATTTACCACAAATTCCACAGCAACCAGACCACGAGGTTGAAAACATTGGGCACCAAGTCCACTGCCCCCTCAAAGCAGTCCATAGTTTGGCGCCTTTCTGGAACACAACAGTAGGCAAAGTGCCACCCCTTGGATCTACATGGGGCACTGTATGACAGCCAGATCCAGAATTACTTTTGTTTATGACCATGCAGTAACTGAAGAAAGTGTTTTACACTTAGGACAGCAGCCAGTTTGCCAAGAGAGAGGTGGTTATATTTTTCCAGGCAGTGCCAAAATGTTATTGTGCCAAGTAAGTGAGTGGGACAGACTGCATGCATTCCACAGTACACTTACTGCCAGCGCGCTCGCTGCTTAAATGCAGTTTACCATGCAGCACGCAGGGTGGTCAGAGCCCAGGGGTGCTTTAGCTTGAGTGAATAATGCATTCTAGTGTGGTGATGTGGACACCAGCACTAGTCTGACCCCTGATGCGTGGTACTTGCCCTGCCATTGCTTTCTGTCCCTTAAGCCCTAAAATTACAATGCTAAATTATTCAGGTCTTGGCCTTGTAGGTACATGAAATGGTAGTGCCTGACCTCATAAACCTGTATCCATGTGCATATGAATACAGATTCTGAACAATGACATTGTGCACACATGGAATGGCACACATGGCCCATATAGGTACTCCCTGGGGTTTGTCATGCATCATGCAAGAGGGTAAAATCTATGGCAAATCAGCTATATAAAACGAGTGATGTGTAACAAGTACACGTATTGTGTCTCAGAAATGCTTCACTGTTATGGCATATACACAAGGCCACACACATAACAACACAGCTATACACTGTGCAAGGTATTTGAAACAGAAGGAGTGATGCTAACTACTTTCGATTCAATAGACCTGTTGGACACTTCTCTAAGAATGACACATGGACATACCTGGAACACTTTAACATAGATCACCTAATGAAAATACAACAATAGCATGTGCTCCTTTATATACTCAATAGTCTGTCCATACATGTCTGTTTGGATTGTCACCTAGATGCACATCAACTCATAGTTACTCCATGTAATGAGTGTGTACATGCATGCTGTAGTTCGCAGATGGTTGAGTATATTGAGCTGTATCTTGCAGGTATTTGGGCAAAAATGTTCAATTGAGAGAAATCCTAGTGATGTAGTAGGGCTGCCGACAGCAGTTGGTGGAATGTGAAATAGCCTGTATGCTGACAACACAGTACATACATGCCTGTAGTACTTGACACATTGGCCTTATTCTTCACAAAATACTACAAAGATATGGGGACTTGTCTTTGATAGGGCATTAGGTAAATGGGGGAATGAGTCTGGCATGCAACACGATTGGCATGTATGGACTGGTGACATGTCCCAGATTGACTCATACCTATTCAGTCTACACTGAGGTAGGAATCATCACAGCATGTTTGGACAAGCCACACAAAACTGACCATACATTGCCATGTGCTCACATACACCAGCAATGTGCATCAGACAGCCAGATTGAAGTTCCTCCCTCCAAATCTATGTGCTCTTATGTTTTATGACAACCTCATTTATACCACCATGTTATTTTGGCAATTTCTCCTCTGCCACTCCATATCGATATGCATTACCCTGAGGGATTCCCAGGTACCCATGATGCTTGCTGACAGCTTCCACATATCATGATAAATGTGGGCTACGGAGTGAAACCAAGTTAAAAAAACAGTTGATGGACAGAATGCAGAACAATGTCATACATTCACCCCAGTACAGAGATCTGGGCCTGAATCCATAGTTTTTTTGATCACCATGCCGTTCCAGTTTGAACCCAGCCATATGCAAATCAGTCTTGACCCTGTGCCTCATGGGAACAGTCCAGCCCGAACTGCCAAGCCAGGTCCTCCCTGGACTGGAAACAAGCATCCTAGGACAGGTTTCGGGGTTTCACCCCTCTTCAGCCAGGATAGCTTGATTCCAGTGGCATGGAGAGCAAGGGACCCACGTCTGGGCATACCCTTCCCACTCGGGGTGACAAATGCAAAAGAACAGTTGATGGACAGAATGCAGAACAATGTCATACATTCACCCCAGTATAGAGATCTGGGCCTAAATCCATCGTTTTTTTGCTCACCATGCCGTTCCAGTTTGAACCCATCCATATGCAAATCAGTCTTGACCCTGTGCCTCATGGGAACAGTCCAGCCCGAACTGCCAATCACAGGGTCAGACTGATTTGCATATGGCCATGTCTGCACTGGGGTGGCAGAGTGGGCTAAAGAACGGTGATGGATTAAACCCAGATCATTTGACTGGGGGTGAGTGCTTGCAATGTTCAACACTCCGTCCATCATTCCCTTTGGTTTTGCTTTGTTCGCCATAAGTTGGCAGGGTATGCTCAGACGTGAGTCCCTTGCTCACTTTGCCACTGGATTCAAGTAAGCCTGGCTGAAGATGGCTGAAATGCCAGAAACCGGTCCTAGGAAGCTTGTTTCCGGTCCAGGGAAGACATGGCTTGGCATTTCGGGCTGGACTGTTCCCATGAGGCACAGGGTCAGACTGATTTGCATATGGCCATGTCTGAACTGGGGTGGCAGAGTGGGCTAAAGAATGGTGATGGATTAAACCCAGATCAGTTGACTGGGGGTGAGTGCTTGCAATGTTCAACACTCCGTCCATCATTCCCTTTGGTTTTGCTTTGTTCGCCATAAGTTGGCAGGGTATGCTCAGACGTGAGTCCCTTGCTCACTTTGCCACTGGATTAAGTAAGCCTGGCTGAAGACGGCTGAAATGCCAGAAACCGGTCTTAGGAAGCTTGTTTCCGGTCCAGGGAAGACATGGCTTGGCAGTTCGGGCTGGACTGTTCCCATGAGGCACAGGGTCAGACTGATTTGCATATGGCCATGTCTGAACTGGGGTGGCGGAGTGGGCTAAAGAACGGTGATGGATTAAACCCAGATCAGTTGACTTGGGGTGAGTGCTTGCAATGTTCAACACTCCGTCCATCATTCCCTTTGGTTTTGCTGTGAAACCAAGTTAGTCATTGGTCTGGACAACAGACTGACACTCACAGCAACAAATGAGGATATGTAACTTACCTGTTAGTTTTGTTAACATGATTCTCACATTTTGATTATGGCACATCACAAATATGTATGCAGCATTTATACTGCTAAGGTATGTCTAGCCTGCTCACATTGTTACCCAAGTACATTGGAATCCAATCTTTGGCTACACGCTGAATGACAGATACATGTATGGATCCCAGAACAATTTGCTGTTTAAGTGCCATTGATGTCTGGCATGCCTTCAAATATTTACACAGTACAATTTTTGGTAGAGTAGAGGATCTTGCTCTGCAGGCATGTGTATGTACTACTACCGGATGGGGGTGGGGGGCGGGGCAGACGAGGGAAGGGGTTAATTAACAAAAAAAAAACACTTACCTTGAAATGGCTGTTCGCCGCCTCCCTTGCATCCTCTTCCTTCTTCCTTTCTCCAGTCCAGCCGGCAGCAGGAACCACCGGACACAGCCTCTCCTGAGCCAATCACAATGCTGCAATGTAGTGTTGGGATTGGTCTGAGCGCCGTGGTTCGGCGCTCAAACAGAAACAGGGAGCCTGAGCATGTTCCTCACCAGGCTCTGTAATGCAGGCTGGTGGGGAACATACAAAGTGCACATAAACTGTTTGGTCTGCCCAAGAAGGCCGGCCAAACAGTTCATGGGCACTTTGGGAGTGCAAACCACTCCTCCCCTGCTCTGGCCAGCCACGCACCGCCCCACACTGCACACAGGCCACTGACTGCATGCAATAGGAAAAATAAAACGATAATAACAATACGTTATGAGCATTTTCTTTTTTCTTTTTGCGCAGTGGAGCAAAGCTCTTCCGCTTTAGAGGAGGAGCCGCTACTGTGTGTATGGTATGATGTGAACACACAATAGGACGAATACATTTGAAAAGCTGTTCACTGTGCACATCACAACATTAGAACTGCTATTGACAGTTTTTAGTCATTTTCTGAGATATAGGTTACATCCCAACCACACCTGTGTCCTGGGAAAATTTGGACTTTGGAAAATATACTGTGTCTGGAAAATCACAGCCTATCCCATGCAACATTTCTGTAACATATTCCAGGTAACAAGTTGTCACTTTCTGCCCATATTATGTGTGAGAGGGACATTTGGGGTAATAATCATCATTTGTTTTTTGGGCAGGTGATGGTACATGTGCCATGTGCATCCACTTCATAGCTTGCACAACATTCATATAGAAGATTCTGTGCCATCCATCGTTTCAGCCTGCATACATTGAGATGTATTAAATATAGCAATTTGGCCCTGACATTTGCACATACAACATGGTCTTACTTCTGTTGTGATTCCACATGTAAGGTAAAGTGTATTTCAGCTGACTGATGATATCCATTACACATCTCACTGCAGCCAATTTATGGGAACACACACACTACTGACTGAGCACAGGAACAATCAGTTGATATTCTTTGGTAGCATTGGGATTTCTGAACCTCGCCCTGGGTGTATGGGTTTGGTCCAGCTACAAGACAAAAATATGCTACATTGCTCTGTGAATGCTGAACATGAGACTGTGTACATATGAAGCACAGTACATTGACTTCACAAATGCCTGGTATTTTCAGTTGGACTCGTAGTATTAGGCAAAGTTGAATTGCCCTAATGCTGGACCTATGTAAGCCATGTTGCAGTGAATTCAGATAATACCACACACATCACGTATCAGGTGCACAGAGTGCGAACAAGGTACAAGACCAGCCTGGCTTTGTTTGTAATGTCATTATGTGTTCTTTACAATGCTATACACATCAAACAGTATGCATGCTTGTTTGTCTTCCTCACCACGCGCCATACATGTGACCAGTGCACTGTGAATGAGCAATGATCATTCAAGGCCTGTGCAGGTTCATACAGGATTTATCATAATAAACAAATATATGTGCCCATCATGGGGCTAAACCAAACACCATTTGCAACCCGTGGCATAGTGACATGTGAGTGCGCTCACCTACAACATACATGGTGGGTGGTGGCCACAGTTTGGTGTCAGTAATGACCTAGCAAGCGGGATGACAATACTGCCTGCACAGAGCCAGATAGGGCCCACTGCACCTATTGACCTCCCCTGCACTGCATGGTATGTTTTGGCTATTGTGATGCCCCTGAGAAGTGGCCTCTCTGGCCTGTTCTGTTCATTAAACTGAGTTAGGCCATATCGTACTATAGTAACCCATATACATATCTGGGCCTACCTGAAGAAAAACCTTTTTAAAGATGTGTGCAAAAGCCCCACATCTATAAGCTCATGGGATATAAGGACTTACCGGTAGCCCCCACCAATCTCAATTCCCAGATGATCAAGGAGATCTGACTCCCGGCTGACAACATCAGCCCATATGTGCTTCAGTTGGTGGATGCTCCACTGGATATTGAAGATACAACTGATCTGTAATCGCACCTTCTCCCACCGCTCCTCTCTCACACATGTAGGGTTGCCTTGGCTCACCCTACCTCCACAGCCGATCATGTGTGGTAGGTACCGCACCAGCAGCCACAGCAGCCCTCCAAACTCCTCCTATGATAGGTTCGCCGATCTAGCCCTGCCCAACATCTCCCTACCCACTCTAGCCACCCTAAAACCTACAAACACAAAAACTATCCCTTACCCCTATCCCTAAAACTACTAATTCTTAAATAGACAAACACCAAACAATACAGTGGACACAACTTTACAAAATACAATAAAAGTACACAAATCATAGTAAACCTACAGAACAGGGACAGAGACACCAACAAGACCAAAAAGCACACCAAATCACCAGAGCTCACACCAAACACAACTACCAGCCAGCACAGACATAAAGACTGTAAGTGAAAGTGAAAGGAACTTCACACTTCCTGGTTCGCACCATGGCTGAACCATTGCATCATTGGATGTATCACGTTTTCCAACTAGAGCATCACTTTTCTTATTAAAGCTGTACTTTTCCATCTAGAACGTCAGTTTTGCTACTAAAGCGGCACATTTCCTACTGCAGCGTCACTTTTGCTACTAGTGCGGCACGTTTCCTACTAAAGCAGCTGTTTACTACTAAAGCGTCCCCTTTTTGACTAAAGCATCACATTTCCTACTCAAGCACCACCTTTATTACTCAAGCGTCTTATTTGCTGAAGGGTCACCTTTCCTACTTGAGCATCATCTTTCCAACTATAGTGTCACCTTTCCTACTCAAGCATCACCTTTACTACTCAAGCTTCTCATTTCCTAAAGGGTCACCATTCCAACTTGAGCATCACCTTTCCAACTAAAGTGTCACCTTTCCTACTCAAGGGTCAATTTTACTACTCAAGCATCTTGTTTCCCAAAGGGTCACCTTTCCTACTTGAGCTTCACCATTCTGACTAAAGCGTCATCGTTCCTACTCAAGTGTCACCTTTACTACCCAAGCGTCTCATTTCCTAAAGGGTCACCTTTCCTACTTGAGCGTCACCTTTCCGACTGAAGCATCGCCTTTACTACTCAATTGCCACATTTCCTAAAGGGTCACTTTTCCTACTTGAGCTTCAGCATTCTGAATGAAGCGTCACCTTTCTGAATAAAGCGTCATTATTGACTGATGCCTCGCTAGTGAAATGAGCAATGTATTTGTTTTAATTGCCCCAACTAGCCCTTTGTGTGTGAGACAGTATAAAGATTGTTGCAAAGCAGGTAAACACTTGCAGGGATCACTTTTCCTGCTCAAACTTTTTTGGCACACATGCTTAAAGACTTAGGGTGTGTCACATGTGTATGTTAACAGTGTGCATATGTGTGACTCCTTGCAGTACACAGTTTCACGTAGCATTTCTGTATATGTGCAATTGATAGATGTGCGGCATGGGCCCATGTTGGTCAACAGGTCTGATTTCATGATTGTAAACTTTTGAGTCCTTCTTTCAGTTGACAAGATGTTGGTGTGTAGATGTCTACTGGAACTGGAACATGAATACAAGGACCAAGATTAGATTCATACATTTATTTGCTGGTTGACCATACATGATATAGTAGTTATAGCTCTATCACTCTACAAGTGATTAAGCTGAAGAACTGTTGCACAATTTGTGTGCACAGCCTATTGTCAGCCACTGAATGTCTCCATCATCCTCCTCCTCCTCCTCTATTGGGTCCTGCTGCTGCTGGTCCCCATCCTACAGGACATTCGCCCGCACACTTATATATGGTGTAGGATGGTACAGACACGTATTATCTTGCACACCATTGGGGGGAGTACAGCAATCTCCCCCTGGTAATGTCGAAACATCGGGACCTGGCCTTGAGCAGACTAAAGGTTCGCTCGACAGATTTGCATATCTTGCAGAGTGCCTAGTTGTAGTCCCTCTCTGGCTTGGTTTGGGGGTGTGCATATGAGGTCCTTAGCCATGGCTAGAGACTATGGTGCACATGCATCAAAGAAGTCAATAGCGATTCTTTAATTGAGATTTTTAAGGAATCGCAATTAAAGAATCGCTATTGCCTTTGCATGTAGGAATCGCAAATAAAATTGTGATTGCAACAAATTCCTTAATTTCAACTCGCAAATTGTGAGTTGCAATTAAGGAATTGCATGCGCAATTTGCGAGTACCCAATAGTCAGTCGCAAATTGCGCATGCAATTTCAAGGGTGCAAGGGTGCCAAAAGGACACCCTGTTGCACCTCTGAAATTGTAATGTGAACACATATTGCGCACACACATGCCCCAAGGGCATGTGTGTGTGTAATCAGGAACTTTGAAAACTGCACTTTAGTGCATTTTTCAAAGTTTTTGCAAATTACCGTCAAGTTTCATTTGATGGTAATTTGCGTCCCCTAATAGCGAAATCGCTATTTTCAATGGCATCATGCATTGCATTTGAAGCATCGCAATTTGAGATTCCTTAAATGCGATCGCAATTTAAGTAATCACAAATTTAGCGATTCCTTAAATTGTGATTTTTGCATTCGGGATGGTGCATCCCAAATGCAAAAATACTAGTTGCAACCGTTTGCGACCGGTTTTTCTTTTGATGCATGTGGCCCGATATCCTTGGTCGGTGATATAGGAAATGATAGGACAACTGACAATGCTTTTGGTCACTGTTACAGATACATTTTGGTTCATGTGTGTAATGTGCAGTTAAATGGTCATACATATTTCTTAAGGTTTTTCACAATTTGTGTTACTTTAGGAGTTAGTAAAAAGTGCACACATGTCTCCTTCATTACTCTGTGTAATGGCAAATGCTGAGCATAGGTCGAGACATAGTACACTTCTGAATCCTGATTTACATGTTGATCCTGTAACTCTCTATGATGGCTATTTGGAGGTGGTCGTGGGCACTCTATGTTATGGGCTCCCACTACATGTTTGAAGTGACAGATTGCAGATCTGATAATTGGCTAGTTGATCCTCCCTACGTAGGTTGTGACATGACTGACATGGTTTACACTGACACAGGCATATGTCCATGGCAATTCACAGATGTTGGCCTACATGACATTGGCACTGGCCTTTCATGGTACACTTACTTGCCCATGTGATGGTGGGTCAGACATATGGTGCAGTTCATACATGTCCCATGGATTACTACTAATTCATTGTCTGACTTCTCCTATGTTTTTGGGCAAGATAGTTATCATGCTGCACTTTGCTTCACTCATATGTATTGCAATGTGGGCCATGCTCATGTGGGACATATTGATGTTGTCATGAGGAGTTGTGTACTACATGAGCAGCCATAATACATTTTCTATTCACATTTATATGTAGGAGTAGAAGTTATAGGGGATTGTATAAGTATATGCCTTATATTTATTCTCATAGATGTGGGAGATACATGTTGAGATTGGTATCCTGAGTACACTGTGCTGCCTTGTCCAGGTTGGATATTATTCTATGTTGATGATTTTAGGGGTGTTGATATATGTGAGTTGTGGGTTTACTTTATACATATGGCATGATGCATGGTGCATGTATGTGGCACACCCATAATACTTATGGACAGATCTGCTCTGCCAGACACACAGATGGGTATTCTGCAATCCATTTCTGACTGTTGGCGGATCTGTTAGGTACTTGAGTTTTGCTTACCAACAAGTAGGCTATTCCCATATTGGCCGTTCTGGAAGCGTTCATTTATGATGGAGTGCCTGAAGAAGTATGCGTCTTGCACACTCCCTGGTTATTTTGCCAGTATGCTGATGAACATCCCGGATGGTCGATGATGGTCTGGACATTGATGGAGTAGGTGTGCTTCCGGTTTCTGTACAGATGGTATGTTGCTGCAGGGGGAATCAGTTGCACATGTGGAGTCCATGGCGCCTAACATGTGGAAAACCAGCGATGGTATAGAAGTTTTGCTTGATCTCCAGCTGCAGTTGTTGTGTGTGGTGGAGGAGGTGGTCCTATGGTGTCAGGCAGATGATGGCATCCAGGACAGGGTCGAAAAGCCAAGAAAGATGACTGGGAGACTCCTTCCACTTTGCCTGTTGTGATCTGTAATGAGCCTGATGCCAAAATGTGTACGACAACCATGAGCTTCACCTGGAGAGGGATGTTTGTAGCCCTGGGAGTTTGTGCCTGGAGCCTTGGCTCTATCTGGTGTAGCGGTTGGACAATGGACTCCCTCCTGAGCCGATAGTAAGTGATGACCTCATCCTCCCTAAGATGAATTAGTTTAGCCAGCTGGAGATAAAGGCACTTCCTTCTCCTGCTCTGCCTTTGTGGTGGTGAGGGGGAAGGAGTGGGTGGTCGGGGTGATAGTGGTAGTTGTCACCTCCTTGCGACTACCAGCTGCAAAAGGAAAGCCTCCATGGTGAAGTTGTGCGTGACATACTATTCTGTTTGGCTTCTTTTTATAAATCATTGTCAATGCTTCAGTTCCTACTCGTGGGGTTCATAGGCGCAAGATTTTTTGATGCTATTGGGCCTCCACACAACTCAAGTTGGTGATGCGTCACTTTTGGAAAAACACGTAAATATCTTTACATCTGTTTTATGGTGGAAATTACAAAAGACCTCTGACCTAGCATATATTAATACTTACGTGACACAGACAGTTGCAATGCAGGTTCCTTTTGATGCAGGACTCTAAAAAGTGATGCATTGTCCAAGATAACTCACCTTGTAAATGCGGAGTACTGACAGCACCGCCATTACGTTAAAAAGTTTGACGCATTGGCTGCGCAATCATCTTTGTAAATAAGACCCCCAATTTCTAATATTGGTAATCAATGTTGAGGATAGGACTTGTGTTTGTGCAGTACCATAAAGTGACTTAATGTACATTACTACTGGCCAATATAGAGAGCTACACAGTGGCCCAACTCAAGGGATTCTGCCAGGAGAGGAGGTTTGCTCACTAAGGGGAGTGCCAAGAAGGCAGAGCTCCAAACAGCCTTAAGAGCATAGTCCACCAGACCAATCCAGATAATGAGGAAAAAGGGTCAGAGTCTGAGGAGGAGTTAAAAGAGGACCTGTCTGGAGGTCTTGTTATGTGACCTGTTGAGGAGGGGAGTAACACCATCCCAGGATTGGAACTTCATCCAAGAGCAGGCAGCAGTGTGTTTCTAGAGACCTGTCCCAAGAGGATCTGTAGGATAGGAGGGAGAAGAGAAAACTCAAGCTAGAGCTTTTCAATTCGAAAATGGAGAAAGAGGAGGCTTTAGAGGAGAAAAGGCAGACTGTGGATGAGAGGGGAATGGCCCATGGGCTGAGCCAGAGTGAGCTGGATATCAGGGCCATGAAAGTGGAGTCCAGCCATAGTGGCGGTAGAATACCTACAGTGTCTGCTGCAGAAGGGAAAGCTTGTATCCCAAAGTATTTGGTACCTAATTTTGTTGTGGGGGATGACATAGACAAGTGATTATGCAAATACTTTTATTTGCTTCCCAAACATGCAGCCCTTTAAAGAATGTTATTACATCACAATAAACAGAACATTAGTAATATGACAAGTAGACTGTGCTGGTTCCAATCATCCTCTTTTGCTCACTGCCCTGACACAGCTAAGTACAATTTATTTTCCTTACTGGTGTTTGCCTTGATTGAATAAGATTTATCTTTCCTTTTGACAATTTTATATCTTCATATTCATATGTTAACAATATTATATCATTAAATACATATGTTAACTCTAGGATTTACAGGCATGATGTATTTTTTAAACATGTACTTCTGCTTTCAGCACTTCTACCAATTTATGGTAGGATTACCCCCTTATTGAAACTTTACTAATTCCCCTTTGTGATAATAACGATCATACGCTTCCACGATATCCCATTTGCATGTTGAACTCTCCTCGCTTCACATAGGAGGCTTTTTTCACCCGTTTTCAAGTAAAAGATATCCTTCGTAACAACTATTTTAACCGAAATGTTAATGTTCGCATTCTAATCGAAATGGCAATTATCCGTAACAAGCATTCTCACGTAACATTTGTTTACTTACATTTTTCAATACAAATATGGGCTTCCATTCCCCGTGTCTCCTAACGACTAGCTGAGAGACACAGGAGCGCTCCACTGTCGTCCTTGCGCTGCTTCCGCTTGTACACGGGTCGGACTGGTTTCCATAGTTACGCTCCCTTCGTGAGCATAACAGAAGCCTTTTTCCGACCCGTTTCATCTAAATAACACGTGAAGACTTTCAAAAAAGCACTGTCACCTAGCGGATACTCTGATATTCAATAGCTTCATCAAAAGAAAGCATTTAATGAGTTTTGAAGGGCATGTTACTCCTTTTCCTCGATTTAACAAACAAAGAAACTGCATCCTCATCAAGTAGTCTGTTGGTAAGCCATCTTATCAATTGATTTAATTTAATTTAATTGTTTAACCCTATATATATATACACCTTTGGGTATTGAATCCTTAGGGATTTCTTCATAATTCAAAGACTTATTTCTTCATTATAAGAATATCATATATTTATTTTATTATGGAATCTGATGGCAACGTCACCCTAACACTCCTCTAAGGAAACATTGAATGACAACCTCAAGAAGTTTATTGGAGAAGAGTTAAAATCTTCAATCAGAGAGGCAGTAGATGCTGCTCTTTATAAGAGGAAAAGGACTCCCCCCCCCTCCTGAGGAGATCTATTTTTCTCTCTCCAATGGGGATTCCCCCTCCACCTCTGGAGCTCAAAAAAGGGGCAAGGTTACCCAGAAAAGGAAACATATTTCTGAAGCATTCAACAATGCAATGAGATTTGGTAGCCCACGCGCTACAAAAGATTGTGGTGCTCATAGCGGCACCATATAGAGACCCCAATTCCTTGGGGCAGAGAGAAGGGGTGCCCATAGCGGCATTATAGAAAGCGGTACCCTTTACGGGACAAATGATTACTACAATGATTTTTATAATCAAACAACAGACTACGAGGACTTGGATGAATTTATTTTTGACCCCAAAGATACACTTGAGGACCTCGATGAGGACTTGGATCAAGCCTCAACATCTTCTCTCAATGTTAAAGACCCCCTCAGAGAAGAGATGTTTAATCCTACAACCATTCGTCACCCTCGCAGCACTGAATGGCGGCCTATGGACCACGTAGGTAAATATTTATCAAAATGGGTCAGAAAACCTCTTGATACAAATACACGCAATTTACTGCGAAACGAGTGCCCTAGACCCTCCACGGAGGATAAGATCTGTTGCACACCCAACCTTGAGCCAGAATTGATCACCTTCCTTTTTAAATCAGGAAGGGACCCTAGGAAGGGAATTGAAAAATGCCTCAAACAAGCTCAAGACAAGCTTCTCGACGTAATGGGACCAATATCCAAAATTTTGGACATGACTGAACAAGCAAGATCTAACAATACCCCTATAGATTCTGATTTATTATGAGGATGGGCGCAACGCGCAATATGTCTTATTGGCAACGCCAACGCCAATCTGATTACTGAACGGAGGAAGGCAGTCCTCCTTAGAATGAATCCTAAACAAGACATGTGCGACGCAAAAGGCATGCTATTCGGCGATAATTTTGTTAAATCTGTGGGTAAATACGTAGCCACCTTAAAAGCCTTTAGTAAAGCACAATCTAACATTCGTAGAGTCTTTGGTGGACGACCACTTTTTGGAAGGGCTGGCAGAAGGGGACAAGCTGTCAGCCGTGGTTACTTCAGGTCCCAATTTTATCCACATGAGACAAGAGAGACTCGCCGTTACAGAGGCTCCCGCTCAAACTTCTACCCCCAGAGAGGAAGGGGTTCAAGAGCCCGTCGTGGAAGATCAAATTTCTCCAACCAAGCTTTCCAAGGTAAGTCTAAATCCCTCTTTCCCTTCCCAAGTGGCAGGAAGACTGAAACATTTTTGTAAAGAATTGGTTTTGAATCACCAAAGACCCATGGGTTATAGAAAATGTGAGTGGCTTCAAGATAGACTTATCTAGAACCCTTACAAAAAAAGATTCCAAACGAGATTACTCTAGACAAGGAGAACTCAAAATTAATAGAAACGGAAATTCGCCAAATGTTAGACAAAGGAGCTATTATAAAAATACCTCTTTCAGAAACATCAGAGAGTTTCTTAAGTACTATTTTCCTTGTAAAAAAGAAGGACAAAGGTTGGCGTCCCATCATAAACCTCAAATATTTAAACCAATTTTTAACATACAGACACTTCAAAATGGAAGGTATCCACCTTCTGAGGGACATCTTGCAAACAAGAGATTGGCTGGTAAAGTTGGACCTGAAGGATGCCTATTTTACCATCCCACTGCACGAAGAATATCGCAAATACCTTCGATTTACTTGGAAAGGAACTCTTTTCGAATTCCAGTGCCTTCCCTTCGGACTTTCATCAGCCCCCTGGTGTTTCACCAAGATGCTTCGTCCGGTCGTCAGCCACCTCAGAGAGAGAGGGATTCACCTAATAATCTATCTAGATGATATCCTCATCATGTCTCAAGACAAGTTAGAAATCTTGAAACATTTAAAAATTACCATGGACCTCCTTCGAGACCTGGGCTTCATTATAAACTTAGAGAAATCTATTCCGAACCCTTCACAGGAATTAGAATTCCTTGGTTTCAATGTGAACACTATTCTTTCAAACCTAATCCTTCCCCACAAGAAGGTTACCAAAATAAAAAAACAGGTTTCCCTTATCCTTTCAAAAGATTATATCCGATTAAAAGATCTGGCCAGAGTTTTAGGACTCCTTTCCTCCTCTGTTCAGGCTATCTCACCAGGTCCACTTCACTACAGGGGTCTACATAGACTAAAAGCAATGGGCCTGAGAAAGGGCCTTTGGTATGAAGACTCCCTACCTCTTTCGGAAGACGCGAGAGAGGATCTTCATTGGTGGTTGAAAAATCCCGATCCTGAAACGGAAAAGCTATTTTCGGGAATGTTCCAGATTTTACTTTAGAATCAGATGCGAGCAACCACGGTTGGGGTGCTCGCCTAAACCATTTAGAGACAGAAGGGAGATGGTCCATAGAAGAACAATCTCTCCACATAAATTCTCTAGAAATGCTAGCAGCTCTGAATGCTCTTATGAGCTTCAAAGAACATCTAAAGAACTCAAATACCCTAATCCGTTTGGACAACTTCTCAGCTGTCTCTTGTATAAATCGCCTTGGTGGAGCGAGATCCAAAAATCTCTCAGATATTGCCAAGCGAATATGGTATTTTTGTTGGAACTAAAAGATCACCTTGAGAGCAGAATTCATCCCCGGATCTCAAAACTTGAGGGCAGACTGGAATTCTCGTTTCCTTCACGACTCAAGCAAGTGGAAATTGAATCCCGAGATTTGTTCTATGATCCCAAACATTTGGGGCCCAATCCAATTAGATCTGTTTGCCAGCAGATTGACTCACCAAGTAGAGAGATACTTCAGTTGGAGGCCGGACCCGTATGCCTCGGGAGTAGATACCTTTATCCAATCTTGGGAGGGGATCAGAGCTTACGCCTTTCCCCCCTTCTCAATGTTTCAGAGAATATTGTGGAAGGTCAGACTCGAACCTTGCTCAATCATTCTGATAACTCCTTTTTGGAAATCCCAGGTGTGGTTTCCCGGGATAATGGAGTTAGCCGTGGACTTTCCTCGGATGATCCCGTCATCTTTAGGCCTATTCCTGGGTCCAGACGGAGAACATCCTTTAGTCTTAGAGGGGAAGATGAACCTTCTTGCTTGGAGGACATCAGGAATTCAGGAAGATATCCTGACCTTTCGGGAGAAGCTACAAGCTTATTGGAAGATTCATGGGCACCAGGAACAAGAAAGAGATACAAAGGGGTTTGGAGAAAATGGTCTGGTTGGTGCCTGGAAAGGGATCTGGATCCCGTTCACTGTCCTCTACAACACGTAGCTAATTATCTTGCTTATCTTTTCGATCTAGGTCTCTCCTTTAGAACCATCAATTGTTACAGAGCAGCAATTTCTTCTGGTCATTCTCTTATTAACAATCTTGCAATTGGTAGCAACTCACTTATCAAAAGAGTTATGAAAGGTATCCATTTAAGAAGACCTCCCAAGTCCCGCTCTCAATCCCTTTGGGATGTTAACCTTATTTTTAATCTTTTCATTTCTTGGCCTATTAACAGCTCACTATCCCTTAAGAGATTATCAATGAAACTGGCTACTATGTCTGATTTCTTTTAGAAGGGTTTCCGATATTAGAGCACTAGAACTTTCTAACAGATTTTACTCCTGCGAAGGCGTTCATTTCGATATCTGGAAAAGAACGAAAACAATGTCAGAATCCATCTTCTATCCTATCTTTCATGAATGTGAAAAACTTTGTGTTGTTAATTGTATGAAATGCTATGAAAATAAGATTTCTACTTTTAGACCTGTTAGTTGAGACCAACTTCTCTTATCATATGTCAGAGCTTTTAAACCTGTTTCCTCAGCTACCCTATCTAGATGGATCCGCTCAATCATGCATGAGGCGGGAGTGGACCTGTCTAGATTTGGAGCTCATTCCTCGAGAGGTGCAATGGCTAGCAAAGTCTTTTGGGGAGGAGGATCTCTCCTCGAGATACTTAAAGCAGCAGATTGGTCTAACGCAAGTACTTTCTCCAAGTTTTACTTGAGACCAATAGAGCATGTTAGCAGTGTAGCTCTACATGGCTTTAAACATGCATAATGATAGCCTCCGGTCTTGTAATGAAATGACGATTCTCCAATTATTATGCAGAGAGAATCTTGATTTCATTTAAGACAAATGGAGGATAGCATCATCCCACCCTCCTCTCCCTGAGAGGTTTGGGTTGATTAAGGTTTAAGCATTAAATATGTTATTATTATTATACATCAATGTACAATAATTACCTGAGTATTTATTCTTTTCACTACTCAATTTTTGTATTTCCTCGCAGATAACAATGTTAAGGACTAACTGGATTTACTGGAATTTCAAGTTGGATAGCTGTGTCATCGTAGCCCAAGAGGATGATTGGAACCAGCACAGTCTACTTGTCATATTACTAATGTTCTGTTTATTGTGATGTAATAACATTCTTTTAAAGGGCTGCATGTTTGGGCAGCAAATAAAAGTATTTGCATAATGCTAGCCTCCATTTGTCTTTAATGAAATCAAGATTCTCTCTGCATAATAATTGGAGAATCGTCATTCTCCACCTATGAGGTGAGTCTAAGGGTGCATAAGTTTCTGGAGGAGTCCCGGAGGGGGGGAGTCTGTGGAGATACATGCCCACGTTGGGGAGGGACACACTGCTTACTCTGGAGGTAGAAGATCAGACCCAGTACACTCCCATGAAGGCCATTTTGCTTAGTAAGTCTGGGCTAACCCCTGAGTGGTATAGGCAGAACTTCAGGTGTAACCACAAACTTTCCTCAAAAAGAGGGGTGAACTTTCTTGACTATGGAAGCAAGGCACTGAAGGGCTGAGTGCAGACCAGCATGGTTGATGATTATTCTGGGCTGTACATACTAATGTTGAAGGCGCACATGCTAGATGCTTGTTTTCTTTAGCTGTGCCAAGTGGATAGCAAGCTGACTGATCACAGGAAGCTTACTGAAAAGGCAAACATCTTGGTCAGCACCAGTGTATCCAAGAAGGCATCTAGGTAGGACTCCGAAAAGGGTAGTCAGGAATCCCACGAGAATAAGGAGGGAGGGAGACAAAAATAAATAGTTCTTTCAAGGCCCCCAAAACAACTCACAGGGGAAAGGGCCCCATTCCCAGTCTGGCCACCAGAAGAAGAGCTTCCCTGACATGAATCAGCCAAAGAATCCCAAAGGCTATGAGGGTTTTTAGTATGGGCACTACACAGGGTTCACAGGTGCCCGAAAAAGACCACAACCTCCCACTGAAGGTAAGACACCAGGGATGGAAAGCACAGTGCTTGAGGAGGAGTTTGTCTCAGTAAGTGGGGGGAGTACAGTGAGGTTACCCCAGTGTACCCGGGTGACAGTGAGATGGTTCTGAAAATCCATGTGCCCTCAAATACTGCAAAGTATACGCAATGGGTTTCCATCAATGGGCAAGGTGTTGAGGCTCTGAGGGACACAGGTTCTAGCATGACTATGATAAGGAGTCAGCTGGTAGCCCCAGTGCAAGTTTACCCAATGCATTCCATCGGGTTGAGGTGGCTGACAACCAGGAGGGTTACTATCTTTGTTCCATATGAGTAGAGGATGTCTGAGGTAATCTGAAAGTTGCAGTGAGCCCTGACATGCCTGTGGACTTTTATTAGGTAATGACCTTGAGCACACTACCTGGAAGGAAGTGGAGCTTTAGGCACCCTTGGAAATGTTAGGGTTGCCTGAGTGGATCTGTGCCACTACGAGGTCTTTGGCTGCCCCAGAAGTGAATAAAGGAGGGCTGGAGCCTGGAAAAATGACCCAGCTAGCTGCTAAAAGAGGGAAGGGCAAGGGGTGTGGAAAACCAGCCTCTAAATGTCTCCCAGCTGATGTGAGTGGGACGCTAAGGAGGCTACCCTGGAGCCCATTAAGGAGGACATTGCCTCTTTTGGTGACCTGCCTGAGCTTGCTGGATGGAAAGTGGACGGAGGATCCCCCAAGGAGTAGTTCTGTAATGCACAGAAAGAGTGCACAACCCTGGAGGGCATGTGGCAACAGGCCAAAGCCAAGGCAGAAAGTGATGCCTCTGGGAATCATTTACAGGGAGGGAAACGTATTGTATAGTGAGCCTAAGGTACCTGTTCATGGGCCAACAAGGGCACTGGTCGTTCCCCAATGCTACAGGACCTTTCTACTGGAGTTGGATCATGAGATACACTTGTCAGGACAAGACCTTTGCCAGGCTTGTCCCCCACTTTTATTGGCCCCAGATGAATATTTCCTCAGATGCATTTTGTAGGACTTGCTTGATTTTCCAGGCAAGTAAGAAGACAGGGCAGAGGCTGAAAGCCCCTCCTAATCCCTTGTCTGTCATTGTCACCCCCTTTGAAAGGGTGGGCATCAACATTGTGGAGCCTATGTATGCCTAGACAACCTCTGACAACAGGTTCATCCTGGTACTGGTGGACCATGCCACAAGATACCCAGAGGCCATAGTCTGAGGACTGTAACTGCTCCTGTAGAGGCTAAGGCCCTAATGGGGGTTTCCCCAGAGTGGGTTTCCCCAAGGAAGTGGTGTCTGACAGGTGCCTCAACTTCATGTCTGCATATATGCAGTCAACGTGGAAGGAGTGCAGAGTGACATAGGTTCTCCACCCCCTACCATCCACAAACAAATGGGCATGCTGAAAGGTTCAAGATCAAAGGTCTTCCTGAGGTCTTATGGTGTAAGTGAGACATCCTCTTGCCATGCCTTCTCTTTGCTTACAGATAGGTGCCACAGAACGGGGTTGGCTTTAGCCCCGTTGAGCTTCTGTATGGACCTCTCAGTTTGGTGAACAAAGGGTGGGAGCAAGGTCCCAGGGAAACTACCCATGATGCAGTTAGCTACATGCTGGCTTTCAAAAGCCTAGTGGCCAAGTTGTGGAAGCAAGCTTCTGACAACTTGGAGGCCAGCCAAGAAGTAATGAAGCAATGGTATGACCAAATGGGTTCCCCTGTGGAATCATAACCTGGGCAGAAAGTGTGTGTGATAAAAGAATGCTACTGCCACCTTTCAGAGGCCGGTTAACCATGTTTTGGCTGGAATGGAGGCCTTCAGTGCTGCTTACATGGACGGCATAGCTGTCTCCAGTGGCAACTAGAAGGACCACTTTTTCACTTTCATGAAGTGCTTCAGGCCCTGAAAAAGGCAGGCCTGACTTTCAAGGCCAGTAAGTGCCAGATAGGGCAGGGGTCTGTGGTGTACTTAGAACACCTGCTGAGCAGGAGTAAGGTGTAGCTCCTCCAGGCCAAGAGAGAGAGTATCATGGCCTGGGAGCCCCCTAAAACCCAATGTGAGGTGAGAACCTTCTTAAGCCTCAGGTATTACAGGAGGTTTGTCAAGGAATATGACACCATTGTTGTCCACTTGACAGAGCTGACTTCAATGAAGCACCTCAGGAATGTGATTTGGACAGAGGCATGTCAAAAAGCATTTGACTCGCTAAGACCATGTGCATAGCCTCTGTCCTCAAGGCCCCTGACGTCATTGTTCAGACAGATGTTGCAGAGCCTGGCATAGGGGTCCGTACAGACAGCCTTAGGGTGGTCTTCCCCAAAGTTTGTGCCTGCTTACCTCCACTTATTGCTGTATTCTTTTTGCTCACCTTACAACTCTGAGCACTCTACCGCTGCTAACAAGTGCTGTAGTATATGTGCTTCTCCCCAAAACATGGTTTATTTAATTTCCCTATAAATCCCTAGTAGAGTGCACTAACTGTGCCCAGGGCCTGTAAATTAAATGCTACTAGTGGGCCTGCAGCACTGATTGTGCCACCCACATAAGTCACCCTTTAAACATGTCTCATGTCTGCCACTACAGAGCTTTTGGTGTGCAGTTTACACTGCCATGTCGAGGGAGGAGCTGACACTTACACATGAATGGGTAGTGTCCTGTCCCAACACAAATGGTTGTATACCCCTCTGTGGTGAGTATGGAGGTAGGACTGGGAAGGACAGGCCTCTGTGCACTATAAAGCCCCTCTTTGAAGTCACCCCACTTCAAAGACCTAACTGGGTATAAGTACTGGGTCTCTGACCCCACCAAAGCATACACTGCTGGACCTGTAAAGAATATCTGCCAGTAAGAAAGACTGCTGTGGTGCTACAAGGACTGCCACTCGTGAGAACTGCTGCTCCGGAAAAATTGATTTTCTGCTGTTCTGCCCTGCTACCTTCTGCCCCTGATGAAGAAGAACTGGAACATTTCTTGATCCCAGAGTGATGTCCAAAGGCATGCTGGCTTGCCTCCTGTTTTGAGACTCACGGCTCATGCGATTTGTCTACAGAACCAACTTATCGCTGTCGTTGAATGGAGAAAATCGCTGCATCAGCTCAACTGTGGAATCGACACCAACGTATCATTCTGCTGCACTCCTCACCCGCTTTTGCGACAAGTATCAAAGTACTTTGTTTGGCGGGCCTTGCATGTCTCCTATACCTGACCCGCGCTTCATCGTGATCGACTGAAAACTCTTGAATTTGCCCCGGTCCAGCACAATCAGATAACCCCCATACACGTTTATTGCTTCTAAGTGCTATTGACACTTTTATTATTTTAAAAATCATATTTTATTTCGACTTCTACTTATGGGATTGTTGTCATTTTGGTCTTGTTGTATTTATTAAATCATGATCTATGTTTCCAAACTGGCGTGGATGCTTTTTGTGGTGTTTTCACTGTGTTACTGTTTGAAGTGTTTCACAAATACTTTACACATTGCCTCTTAAGTTAAGCCTGACTGCTCTGTGCCAAACTACTAGAGGGTGAGCACAGGTTAATTTAAGTGTGTTGCTGACTTACCCTGACTAGTATTGTGGTTCCTGCATGGACAGGGTGCATACCTCTGCCAACCAGAAACCTAATTTCTCTCAGTGGCGCAGTGAGTGCTGCCGTCCTCTAGTGATGTTTAACTTACAAGCCCTGGATACATGTTCTACCATAAACTAGGGAAATATGGGTAAGGTAAACATGCCAATTTGGAATATACTAATTTGACATGTTTCTATGGATCAAAACACATATACTGGGCACTGGACAGCAGTGTCTCAGTAAATGGAGTACAGGAAGCAGTAGAAATTTAAAGCATAAATTGTTGATGACTACACAAAAGGGCGCATTCCCCTCGAGTCTTGTTTGCCCAATGTATGAGTTTCCTTGTGACACTGTCACTGGTATCAACTATTTGGTTGCTCAAGCCCTTAACAGTAAAACATGCCCTGTCCCAGAGTACAGATCCCTCTGCCAGGTGCACCTACACCCCTGCCAGAGTGCCAGTTTCTTCCCTATCTCAACAGACAATAATATCCTCATTGTCCCTGTCAGAAGACCACCATATTCCAATCCACCATTTTGTTGTTATTTATTTAACATCTTTAACCCAATGAGTTCAATTGAGAAAAATCAGGACTGAAACTTCTCGAATAGAATGTGTTGCTGTGTGCAAGTAGGATTGGTTAAGATATGCATGAAGTCTTCTGGACCACATTTATCTGAGCCACAATCAAGGTGCCAAAGCCAAAGGATACTGTTGCTCAGTTAATAAGGTCCAGTGAAGTGCATAAAATGTCGACACATTTAACTTGTATTCCATTTTCTTGTGAATCCTGCAACACATCCCACATTTGTAGATCTTCCTCACAATGATCACTCCTTTGGGGTGTCTAATTATCACCAGTCTCCATCAATCAGTCATAATACATCCAGATGTTTGTCTACAGTGTGTTTAAATATGATTTTTCAAAGACAAATTAATAAAACTGAAGAGAGACTAAATGAATAATTATTTTTCACTTCTTAACCAACTCTTCTCTAGAAGCTTCAATTATTCTCCTTATAACTTGAAATCTAAGATTGGAAAATGGTAAATAGAACAAGGAAATAAGGGAACACCAGCCCGCGGTTGTTCAAACCAAGGCCCGGCTGTAGCGAATCTTGACATAATAAAACTGGCAAACTAGTTGCTATAGAATGAATAACTGGTTCGTTTGCTCATCACAGGAAAAGAAATAAACATATGCCGTTTTGTTTAAGACGGCGGCCTGTCGTCAGGCAAGCTTTAAATATAGACTACGAAGAACGCAAGTACCAAAGTTTAGCCAAAGTTCAGGGCGAGGTCGCATCAAGTGTAACCATCAATCTGCGGGACCGTGGGGTGACCCCGCATACTTCCAGACAGTAACTTTGCCTCTTTGTGTGTGTGCACTGAGAGCGCAACAATTAATTTGTTTTAAATAGGGAACTAAACGGCCAAGTAAAGCGCTGTATGCCAGGGTTTATTAGATGGTGCTAGGCAACATATTGCCAGGCTCTTATCGTTTGTGACGCAGTTGAAGACCGTCATTGTTTAGCAAAAAAATGCGACGGATAAGTATAATACAATTATGGTAGGCTATGCTATAAAGTATGTGATAACGTGTGTGATTTATTAAATAATGCACAGTCACAACTAGATTAATACGTTCAATTGTCGTGTTCAGTTAACTACAGTACATCAAACTCTCTCGACTGTGAAAATCTCTTGGCTGTCATATGCTTCTTTTTGTGACACGCTCAGTATCATACACTTAGAGAGTATGTCCTCTGAAAAATCACCTTTCACTATAAAACTTGTAGCACGTGATAAAATCGTTTCACAAGACATCTTTTTCAAAAATTACTTCGTAAAACATATTTTACAATAACACCGTTTTCCCATAACATCACAGACCATCTGAATGCATCACTTCTATTGCATGTAAAAACGAAATGTAGCTTAAAATATGTATTTGCAATTCGGCAACATATTTTCAAAAATAACAATTTTTTACTTTCAAGTGATAACATTTTGTAACACATTTAAAACCTAAAAAAGGAGTAAAGATACATGTGATTCGGAATGTTTGTGTGCACATACACTCACTCATTTATAAGGGAAAGGCTCACATAAAACGTATCAAAAGGAATTTGAACCAACAATTCTGGCCAGTGGCTCCACATCTGAATCCATTGTGACTTAATCATGAAAAAGGGAATAACAATTTTGAGGTGAATTTCCACATTGAATTCTCTTCATGCATAATAATGCTCCCACTTACCAACTGCATTAAGAAATAGTAACTGGCAGTGTCGGGTGGCTGCTGAGCAGTGTGACAGTGGGAAGGCTAGGTTATGGCCTGGTTCGAAGGAGCATTTGATGCTCTCCATGACAAAGGAGGCTGAGACCGGGCCAGCAGCTTTAAAATTTCGAGTATAAAAGTTTTATTGACCATACTTTCCAGATGGTAAATCTGAACCAGGGTTCCTGCACCTAGGAAATTCCAGCCAGGCAAGACCCTACACCCAACTCGATGCAGGCAGCCAACCCACACTGCACACAACCTTTGACTTTGCACATTAGGAGTTGACTGCAGGTCCTGGCCTTAGACAAGGATATGTAAATTTCATATTTTGATATATTATATTTTATGTTTGCAAACCCAAAACCAGACAGCATGAGAGCAGCGCTAGGACTGGTGGGAGTGGCCTCACTCAGTGCTCCACAGTGCTCTGGAGTCTTTGGCTTTCTCTAAACCAGCTGTGTTAAGACAGCTGGGTTAGGTATGTTTTCATAGTACGCATGTGTGTCTGGCTGCCACAAGATGGCCGGCCAAATTAGACATGCGCACTTTAAAGTGTGCCATACCAGCCCACCCTCCTCCTTACTGAGTGACATGCTTCTGTCACTCCACAGTGGCCCGCTCCCATCCTTGGCTCATGATGGGGGATGAAAAATAAAGTTGTAATTAATTTTAAAAAATTCATCTTTGGGAGTATTTTTAGGTGGGGAAACACTCCTCCACTGAAACAGAGGAAATGCCCATAAAACCTGGCCATGCTAATCCAATGGCAAAATAATTTATTTAGACATTTTTGATTCTTGGGGGTCCTTTGGAGACACCCACTTGAGCCACGGGGTTAGTGGATACTCTCCCAGCCCGTTATCGCTCTCTCATATTGTTTTTTCAAGATTCATGTATTTAGACTCTTTATAAATGACTGGAGAAAACTCTCCCTTGTTGTAAGAAATTGGGTTTCTGGTTGAGGGGGGTGAAACCCTTCCCAAGCAGCAACCACAATGTTTCACACTGTAAAGTTACAAGCAAACCCTAAATTATCTGTGCTCAACCATCAGGTAGCTTGGCACAGAGCAGTCAGGCTTAACTCAGAGGCAATGTGTAAATTCTTTGTACACATTTTAGAAATGGGGGTCTCTATTTGGCGGAGGTAGGTACTTTTGTGGAAATAGACCCTTGCTTCTAGTCAGGGTAAGGGGGATACACACTTTAGAGAACCCCTGCTCTCTCCCTGGGTAGCTTGGTATTAGCAGACAGGCCTATCCCCAAGGCAATGTGTAAAGTATTTGTACTCAAAACACACAGTAACACAGTGATAACACCGCAAATGGACACCACACCAGTTTAGAAAAATAAAGTAACTTTATCTAAACTCAACAAGACCAAAACAACAAAAATACAACATACAAGTATTAAGAAAATGACTTTAAAAAGGTTTTAAGCAACTGGGTCCATAGAAAGCTATGGCTGTGTGATTTCTCTCAAAGTACCTGTAGTTGTGACAACATTATAAACAAAATACAAAAGAGTGATTCTAGAAATGGGGTTACATGAGGACTCCAACTTACCTGAAGGAAACAGAGTCTTCTGACTATGTTACAAGACTTGGTAGTAGATGAGGACTCCACTATTCTTGTGACTTTCGACATAGAGAGTCTATACACAAGCATCCCGCAAGACGACACCATCAGAGTGCTCAGGAAAGCACTGGCAGAAGCTAATTGGAACTACCAGACCCCCAAACAATTCATTATAGAGTGCGCTACCCTGCCACTACAACAGAACTATTTTGAGTATGAAGGAGACTTGTTCCTCCAAACTACAGGGACTTCGATGGGCAGCACTTTTGCCCCCAGTGTGGCTGGTCTGTACGTACATGACTTTGAGCAAAAGTACATCCTGGACGAGACCAACCCTTTCGGCACCTTCATCTCTTTCTGGAAGAGATATATTGATGATGTCCTTGTCATTTGGCAACGACCGAAACACACATTATCTGAATTTCTGCAATGGGTTAACAACTGTGACATCAATCTAAAATTTACCCACGCTTCTGACAGGAAAGAAATGGTTTTCCTAGATGTGACCATCTCTAAGGAAAACAGAAAACTGGTGACAAAAACATACTATAAACCTACCGCCAAGAACAACCTTTTGGAATTCGCCAGTTTCCATCCCAAGACACTGAAAGAAAACTTTCCTTATGTACAGTACCTCCGCATTAGGAGAAACTGTAGCAAATTGGACGACTACCGCACCCAATCAGCAGAGCTGACCACTAAACTGAGAAATCGTGGATACCCTGATAATATCCTCAAAAGAGTCCGAGAAGAATGAGGAATCAGCCCCGGGAAGCACTACTGGAGGAGAATCCTAAGCACACCAGAGAAATTCCTCTTACCTGCGTGACAACCTATAGCACAGCATCCAACGTAATCACAAAATAAATCAACAAACACTGGAAAAAACTACAAACCAACAATAGGAATTGGGAAAAGCCCCATTTTTCACTTAAGCAGGCTAGGAGCTTAAGAGACTCCCTAGTACACATACACCCGAAGAAACCAAATCACAACCCCAATCACTCAGTTCTAAATGCATGGGGCCTCCCGAGTGTTACAGTGCCTTTTCCCTGTGGGAGCTGCAGTGTATGTCATTTAACTACCCCACAAAGACCTTGGTTCTTGAGACAAACAAAATCTGGACTCAAAGTTCCCACACAAACTGTAACTCGATGAACGTGATTTACTTAATTACATGCCCCTGTGGCCTCAGGTATCTGGGGATGACCAGTAGGAAAGTGAAGCAGTGTATCTGTGAGCACAGGAGTAATATCCGGTGCACAAAATGTATGACCAAAATGACTGAACACTTCCTACAGAAAAACCACACCACAAATGATCTAAGATGGACAATTGTTGAACAAATCACAACAGGCACAAACATCCAGAAACTCCTGTTTGAAAAAGAGCAACAGTGGATTTACCGCCTTTCCACGCTCAAGCAGGGCTTAAATGATAACATTCCTTGGGGTCTGTGTTGAGAAAGAAAACATTGCTCTTGATCATATTGCATTATCTGCCTAACTACAGTTTTTGCAGTAGTCCTTATGGAATGCATCTTTTACTAGGGTTCCCATGCCCCCCCCACCTTTTTGTAGAAGGAAGTTGTGATCCCGGAGATGCTGACAACACTGCACCTTCTACACCCTTACACCATGGCACTTTCCCATTTTTTCTCCTAGGACCCATCTCTGGTGCTACAACTTGTGTAGCTGTCACTCATACATCCAGAACTGAAAATAGTGCCGCAAGTTGAGGGTCCTTCACATTATAATATTTATGCAAACAAAATTTAATGCCTTTTGTTAAGGGTCCTTTAAATGGATATGTGTGCTGTAAACAGTATTGCGAACTGGATCGGCTTTACCATCTACACGTAAGATAATGCTGTAATGCCAGTGAATAAAGTTTTTCAATAATTTCCATCAAAGAGAGTTAGCGTTTCACTCTCTACTCACTGCCTTAACCAATCACTGAAGGCAACGTACATGCATACGCGATTACGTCATCATCCCGCGCCTGAGCAGACCGGCGTGCAGATGCGGTATGCCTCTGACAGTGCTCCCAGCTCCCTTCAATACGCCTGTGTACAAAACTCCTTTATCCACGGGGTCCTAGAATTGAGATACTACCAGGTGCCATGCAGGCGTCTGGTTTTGGCGTAGTAAGTACGATGCGATCCTCTTCATCCTGAAGGTAACGATACTCCTCTCACACACTTTTAAAATTGACGTATCTGGTTTCCTAGCGTGTGACTACAAGCCACCGCCCCCGCTAGGATCCATGACGTAGGAATTATCTACGTTCCGTGTAAGCCTTAACCTTTTTCATGTTACCACCTTTTGCCTGATGCCTAGAGCCTTACGATTCAGCATGGCTCATTGAGTAGTCATGTTCATATTCATTTTCTCCGTTTGAAATTATTTCTGAAGCATACCAGCATTCCAAAACGGCATGTGGACCTATAGTGCAAATATGCACTCTCTTTTTCGGCATAATCTGACCCAACAAGAGGCTAAATTTAGTCCACGTGGTAAACGTTTTTAGTATTACCACAAGGCTGATACATTTTATCACTATCACCATAAGCTAAAACTACAACTTATGGACACTTTGTGGTGAGCACACGGGACAGAATGAGCGATGTCACCCACACTGTGTTATCGCCAGTAGCGGCCCGTGGAGGGAGTGCCGCAGGGTGGTAGGGTTGGGCGGGGGAGGGCGGGGGGTAGTAAACTTCAGCTCACGGCCGATCTGAGTAATGTAAACAAATAAATAAAAAGAATTTCATTACGGGCGCTGAAATGCATTTGGCGTTTCAGCGCGAGCAACAAAATGTGTTTTATTTATTTATTTGTTTACATTACTCTGGTCAGCCATGAGCCAGAGTTTACTACACCCTACCCTGCCCCTCCTCCACCCCACCCCACTGCCCCGCGGCACTCCCTCCACGGGCTGCTACTGGTATTGCATGTTTGTACATAATCTACATACGGCATGCTTATCTTGATTTGTGTTTTGTTTTTCAGAATACTCTTGCTTTCATACTGAAGGCCCACTAAAACTGTAAGTTCTACAGTACTCATTTTCATAGGTGTGGGTGCGCCTTAGTGTGCCCATACCCCATGATAATCCTGGTCCTGAAGAAAGCCTCGCTAATTGCAAACGAAGGCTGAAGCATGTAGACCGGCTATTACACTTTCACATTTGGATGTGACTGGCCAATCTAACCAGTTTATACACCCACCATCACTAGTTTTAATCTTGCCTTACTAATCCATTAATACATTCTTTTTCTGGGATAGGTAAAGGTAATTTTAACTCTTCACTTCTACTTTCATGAACTGCACTGTTCAAAAAAACCCGCTCCGCTGTAATCAGGCGTTGTAGCACACCCAAGAGGCATTCGGCCCCTCAGGTGGAAAACCAATGATGAAGCATGTCACCAACTAGGTTGGTGAGTGAGGGTTCTTTTAAATAACAGATGTGACTCCTCGTGTAACCCCATTTCTGGAATCACTCTTTTGTTGTTTGTTTATACTTTACAAGGGGACCAAGAGTGACTCCATTACCATTCCTTTCTCTATTGTTGCGACAAAATTCACACGGCCAAACAGCCGTAGAGATGGGAAGTATCAAGAACACAAAGAGATGCATCAGTTTCTGATGCCATGGGGAGGCAATGCAACAGTTCTGCTGCAAGCAGGAGAACTGATATGTCATGTACGGCCTGTAGGGAGAAGTGATGCATCAACTCCAAGACGCAGGTGATGCGTCTGGAAAACTTTCCACCCAGGTATGAAGCGTGGAAATCCGGTAGGCATCGGCGATCAATGCGGCATCGTTGTGCGGCACTGCGTTGGTTTCTTCAGCCATGACCCCTCGATGCGTTGGTTCTTGCAGCGGCCACACTTGCTGCATTGGCTTCGGCCGCAGCGATTCGTGGAAATTCTTCTCGAAACGCAGTGCTGCATCAGGAAAACTGTTGCAAGAAGAGCAATGCATCGATTTTCTTGTAGTTGTGTTGCTTTCCCAGCTTCCAACAGCAGGAACAACCTTCGGTGGCCCCACACAGTCACAGGCACCTATGGGAAGGTAAGAACTCCCAGCAAGAAAGTTCAGGAGAGCTGGGGGTGAAGTCTTTGTGTCGCTGAGACATCAACACCGGAGGCAATCTCTACTCAAGCCCTAGGAGATCTTCTTCAAGTGGGGGGACAAAGCATACAGCAAAGTCCTTCTCCTTTCCTTTGCAGAAACAGCTACTGCAGGCCAACCACAGACAGCACACAGCAAAGGGGCAGTACTTTGTTTCAGTTTCTCCAGCTCTTCTCCTTGGCAAAGGTTCCTCTTGATTCCAGAAGTAGTGTAAAGTTCAGGGGTTTTAGGTGTCATACGTAGACCCCAAAATGTCTTTGTTCTCTTTGTGCAAGGGTCTCTGAGCCCAGTCCAAACCAGTTCTTTCCTCACTGGTGCAGTATAACCACAGGGGGTGGAGACAGCATTGTGCAAAGGAGACAGGCCCTTTTCAGGTGCAAGGAAATATCGTCCCACTACTCTAAATTCAGCCAGGGTCTATTCAGCCCAGCTCTGACTCATCCAGGAAAGGCAGGACACACATCACCCCCCTGGTGGCTGCCTAAGAGAATGCCCATCCCCAGCCCCTGTCATTTAAAACCAGACAGTCAATACACAAACAGGCAGAGGCAAACAGAATGGTTAAACAAGAAAATGGCTACTTTCTAAAAGCAAAGCAAAACCAAAGGGAATGATGGACGGAGTGTTGAACATTGCAAGCACTCACCCCCAGTCAACTGATCTGGGTTTAATCCATCACCATTCTTTAGCCCACTCTGCCACCCCAGTTCAGACATGGCCATATGCAAATCAGTCTGACCCTGTGCCTCATGGGAACAGTCCAGCCCGAACTGCCAAGCCATGTCTTCCCTGGACCGGAAACAAGCTTCCTAGGACCGGTTTCTGGCATTTCAGCCGTCTTCAGCCAGGCTTGCTTGAATCCAGTGGCAAAGTGAGCAAGGGACTCACGTCTGAGCATACCCCGCCAACTTATGGCGAACAAAGCAAAACCAAAGGGAATGATGGACGGGGTGTTGAACATTGCAAGCACTCACCCCCAGTCAACTGATCTGGGTTTAATCAATCACCATTCTTTAGCCCACTCTGCCACCCCAGTTCAGACATGGCCATATGCAAATCAGTCTGACCCTGTGCCTCATGGGAACAGTCCAGCCTGAACTGCCAAGCCATGTCTTCCCTGGACCGGAAACAAGCTTCCTAGGACCGGTTTCTGGCATTTCAGCCGTCTTCAGCCAGGCTTGCTTGAATCCAGTGGCAAAGTGAGCAAGGGACTCACGTCTGAGCATACCCTGCCAACTTATGGCGAACAAAGCAAAACCAAAGGGAATGATGGACGGAGTGTTGAACATTGCAAGCACTCACCCCCAGTCAACTGATCTGGGTTTAATCCATCACCATTCTTTAGCCCACTCTGCCACCCCAGTTCAGACATGGCCATATGCAAATCAGTCTGACCCTGTGCCTCATGGGAACAGTCCAGCCCGAACTGCCAAGCCATGTCTTCCCTGGACCGGAAACAAGCTTCCTAGGACCGGTTTCTGGCATTTCAGCCGTCTTCAGCCAGGCTTGCTTGAATCCAGTGGCAAAGTGAGCAAGGGACTCACGTCTGAGCATACCCCGCCAACTTATGGCGAACAAAGCAAAACCAAAGGGAATGATGGACGGGGTGTTGAACATTGCAAGCACTCACCCCCAGTCAACTGATCTGGGTTTAATCAATCACCATTCTTTAGCCCACTCTGCCACCCCAGTTCAGACATGGCCATATGCAAATCAGTCTGACCCTGTGCCTCATGGGAACAGTCCAGCCCGAACTGCCAAGCCATGTCTTCCCTGGACCGGAAACAAGCTTCCTAGGACTGGTTTCTGGCATTTCAGCCGTCTTCAGCCAGGCTTGCTTGAATCCAGTGGCAAAGTGAGCAAGGGACTCACGTCTGAGCATACCCTGCCAACTTATGGCGAACAAAGCAAAACCAAAGGGAATGATGGACGGAGTGTTGAACATTGCAAGCACTCACCCCCAGTCAACTGATCTGGGTTTAATCCATCACCATTCTTTAGCCCACTCTGCCACCCCAGTTCAGACATGGCCATATGCAAATCAGTCTGACCCTGTGCCTCATGGGAACAGTCCAGCCCGAACTGCCAAGCCATGTCTTCCCTGGACCGGAAACAAGCTTCCTAGGACTGGTTTCTGGCATTTCAGCCGTCTTCAGCCAGGCTTGCTTGAATCCAGTGGCAAAGTGAGCAAGGGACTCACGTCTGAGCATACCCTGCCAACTTATGGCGAACAAAGCAAAACCAAAGGGAATGATGGACAGAGTGTTGAACATTGCAAGCACTCACCCCCAGTCAACTGATCTGGGTTTAATCCATCACCATTCTTTAGCCCACTCTGCCACCCCAGTTCAGACATGGCCGTATGCAAATCAGTCTGACCCTGTGCCTCATGGGAACAGTCCAGCCCGAACTGCCAAGCCATGTCTTCCCTGGACCGGAAACAAGCTTCCTAGGACCGGTTTCTGGCATTTCAGCCGTCTTCAGCCAGGCTTGCTTGAATCCAGTGGCAAAGTGAGCAAGGGACTCACGTCTGAGCATACCCTGCCAACTTATGGCGAACAAAGCAAAACCAAAGGGAATGATGGACGGAGTGTTGAACATTGCAAGCACTCACCCCCTGTCAACTGATCTGGGTTTAATCCATCACCATTCTTTAGCCCACTCTGCCACCCCAGTTCAGACATGGCCATATGCAAATCAGTCTGACCCTGTGCCTCATGGGAACAGTCCAGCCCGAACTGCCAAGCCATGGTTTCCCTGGACCGGAAACAAGCTTCCTAGAACAGGTTTCTGGCATTTCAGCCGTCTTCAGCCAGGCTTGCTTGAATCCAATGGCAAAATGAGCAAGGGACTCACGTCTGAGCATACCCTGCCAACTTATGGCGAACAAAGCAAAACCAAAGGGAATGATGGACGGAGTGTTGAACATTGCAAGCACTCACCCCCAGTCAACTGATCTGGGTTTAATCCATCACCATTCTTTAGCCCACTCTGCCACCCCAGTTCAGACATGGCCATATGCAAATCAGTCTGACCCTGTGCCTCATGGGAACAGTCCAGCCCGAACTGCCAAGCCATGTCTTCCCTGGACCGGAAACAAGCTTCCTAGGACCGGTTTCTGGCATTTCAGCCGTCTTCAGCCAGGCTTGCTTGAATCCAGTGGCAAAGTGAGCAAGGGACTCACGTCTGAGCATACCCTGCCAACTTATGGCGAACAAAGCAAAACCAAAGGGAATGATGGACGGAGTGTTGAACATTGCAAGCACTCACCCCCAGTCAACTGATCTGGGTTTAATCCATCACCATTCTTTAGCCCACTCTGCCACCTCAGTTCAGACATGGCCATATGCAAATGAGTCTGACCCTGTGCCTCATGGGAACAGTCCAGCCCGAACTGCCAAGCCATGTCTTCCCTGGACCGGAAACAAGCTTCCTAGGACTGGTTTCAGTCTACAGCCCTCATCAGCCAGGCTAGCTTTAATCCAGTGGCAAAGTGAGCAAGGGACCCACGTCTGGGCATACCCTGCCTACTTAGGCCGAACAAAGCAAACACAAGGAGATGATGGACGGAGTGCTGAACATTGCAAACACTCACCCTCAGTCATAGATCTGGGTTGAATCCATCATCGTTCTTTAGCTCACTTTGGCACCCCAGTTCAGACACAGCTATGTGCAAATCAGTCTTGACCCTGTGCCTCATGGGAACAGTCCAGACCGAACGGCCAAGACATGTCTTCCCTGGAACGGAAACAAGCATCGTGGGACCGGTTTCGGGCTAACAGCCCTCATCAGCCAGGCTAGCATGAATCCAGTGGCAAAGTGAGCAAGGGACCAACATCTGGGCATACCCTGCCAGCTTAGGGCAGACAAAGCAAACAAAAGGAGATGATGGACGGAGTGCTGAACATTGCAAACACTCACCCCCAGTCATAGATCTGGGTTGAATCCATCATCGTTCTTTGGCTCACATTGCTACCACAGTTCAGACACAGCAATATGCAAATCAGTCTTGACCCTGTGCCTCTTGGGAACAGTCCAGACTGAACTGCCAAGCCATGTCTTCCCTGGACCAGAAACAAGCATCCTGGGACTGGTTTCGGGCTAACAGCCCTCATCAGCCAGGCTAGCTATAATCCAGTGGCAAAATGAGCAAGGGTCCCACGTCTGGGCATACCCTGCCTACTCAGGACGAACAAAGCAAACACAAGGAGATGATGGACGCAGTGCTGAACATTGCAAACACTCACCCCCAGTCACAGATCTGGGTTGAATCCATCATTGTTCATTAGCTCACTTTGCCACCCCAGTTTAGACACAGCTATATGCAAATCAGTCTTGACCCTGTGCCTCATGGGAACAGTCCAGACCAAACTGCCAAGCCATGTCTTCCTTGGACCGGAAACAAGCATCCTGGGACTGGTTTCAGGCTAACAGCCCTCATCAGCCAGGCTAGCTTGAATCCAGTGGCAAAGTGAGCAAGGGACCCACGTCTGGGCATACCCTGCCTACTTAGGCCGAACAAAGCAAACGCAAGGAGATGATGGACGGAGTGCTGAACATTGCAAACGCTCACCCCCAGTCACAGATCTGAGATTTGAATCCATCATTGTTCATTAGCTCACTTTGCCACCCCAGTTTAGACACAGCTATATGCAAATCAGTCTTGGCCCTGTGCCTCATGGGAACTGTCCAGACCGAACTGCCAAGCCATGTCTTCCTTGGACCGGAAACAAGCATCCTGGGACCGGTTTCAGGCTAACAGCCCTCATCAGCCAGGCTTGGTTGAATCCAGTGGCAAAGTGAGCAAGGGACCCATGTCTGGGCATACCCTGCAAACTTAGGGCGAACAAAGCAAACACAAGGAGAGGATGGACGGAGTGCTGAACATTGCAAACGCTCACCCCCAGTCACAGATCTGGGTTGAATCCATCATTGTTTAGCTCACTTTGCCACCCCAGTTCAAACACAGCTATATGCAAATCAGTCTTGACCCTGTGGCTCATGGGAACAGTCCAGACCGAACTGCCAAGCCATGTCTTCCCTGGACCGGAAACAAGCATCCTGGAACCGGTTTTGGGCTAACAGCCATCATCAGCCAGGTTAGTTTGAATCCAGTGGCAAAGTGTGGAAGGGACCCACGTCTGGGCTTACCCTGCCTACTTAGGGCAAACAAAGCAAACACAAGGAGATGATGGGCGGAGTGCTGAACATTGCAAACGCTCACCCCCAGTCACAGATCTGGGTTGAATCTATCATCGTTCTTTAGCTCACTTTGCCACCCCAGTTTAGACACAGCTATATGCAAATCAGTCTTGGCCCAGTGCCTCATGGGAACAGTCCAGACCGAACTGCCAAGCCATGTCTTCCCTGGACCGGAAACAAGCATCCTGGGACCTGTTTCGGGCTAGCAGCCCTTATCAGCCAGGCTAGCTTGAATTCAGTGGGAATGTGAGCAAGGGATCCACATCTGGGCATACCCTGCCAACTTAGGGCGAACAAAGCAAATACAAGGAGATGATGGACGGAGTGCTGAAGATTGCAAACACTCACCCCCAGTCACAGATCTGGGTTGAATCCATCATCGTTCATTAGCTCACTTTGCCACCCCAGTTTAGACACAGCTGTATGCAAATCAGTCTTGACCCTGTGGCTCATGGAAACTGTCCAGACCGAACTGCCAAGCCATGTCTTCCTTGGACCGGAAACAAGCATCCTGGGACCACTTTCGGGATAACAGCCCTCATCAGCAAGTCACAGATCTGGGTTGAATCCATAATTGTTCTTTAGCTCACATTGCCACCCCAGTTCAGACACAGCTATCTGCAAATCAGTCTTGACCCTGTGCCTCATGGGAACAGTCCAGGCCGAACTGCCAAGCCTTGTCTTCCCTGGACCGGAAATGAGCATCTTGGGACCGGTTTTGGGCTAACAGTCCTCATCAGCCAGGCTAGCTTGAATCCAGTGGCGAAGTGAGCAAGTCTGGGCATACCCGTCGCACTCGGGGCGACAAATACAAAAAGAACAATTGATGGACAGAATGCAGAACAATGTCATACATTCACCCCAGTACAAAGATCTGGGCTGAAAGTCCGGCCTGAAACCGGTCCTAGGGTGCTTGATTCCTGTCCAGGTAGGACCTGGCCTGGCAGTTCGGGCTGGCCTGTTCCCGTTGGGTGCAGGGTCAAGACTGATTTGCATATGGCTACTTCCAAACATTCTAAGAACTCTGAAAAAAATCAAACCCTTCATAACAGCTGAAAGCTTCAGAGCCGTAGTATCCGCTTTAGTTCTGTCCTGTCTGGACTACTGTAACAGCCTGTATCTGACAATCCATAACAAACACCTTAACAGACTCCTGATGGTACAGAATGCGGCAGCAAGGTTGCTCACGGATACTCCAAGGTACGTGTACGAGATCTTCACTGGCTCCCTATTAAACAACGGGTCCATTTTAAGGCCCTCTGTACCGTATATAAGTCCCTACAGGGATCTGGGCCATTTGACCTCAGGGAACGCTTCCAGTGGTATGTCCCTAGGAGAAAATTGCGTTCTATGGAAGCTAAGCAGGCAGCCGTCCCTAGGGTAAAAAAGGCCAACTGGGGCGGAAAGAGCTTTGTGCTCAAAGCCACCAATGCCTGGAATGAACTTCCGTTTTTTCTAAGGTCTGCCACAGAACTTCTAACCTTTAGAAAAAATCTGAAGACTTGGCTGTTTTCAGCCTAGGTTCTGACAATGCTCCTGGGGTGGGTTTTTCTTACGCTGTCTCTTCCAGGTAAACGGCTTGCAGCGCCAGGACACCTTCGGGTATCTGTGCGCTTTATAAATTGATATAACATTGTTCTGCATTTTGTCCATCAATTGCTCTTTTTACTTTCTAAAAGCTGCATTTTCAAACAGAGTTCAAAGAGCCTTAACTTTATTTCTCTATCTTTTCCCAATAGGAAGTTATAAGATGTTATAAATAAACTCCCAGTCTATCCTTTAGGCATGATATCTTTTCAATAGTGAAAAACAAAATTGGCCATATTTCACTATCAGGACTTGTCTTACACACCACTACATGTCCTACCTTTCACATACACTGCACCATGCCCAGGGGGTACCTTGAGCCTACCATAGGGGTGCCTTACACGTAGAAAAAGGCATGGTTAGGGCCTGGCAAGTGGGTGCACTTGCCAAGCGACATGGCAGTTAACAACTGCACACAGACAATTCAGTGGCAGGTCTGAGTTACCTTTTAAGGGCTACTCATGTGGGTGGCACAATCAGTGCTGCAGGCCTACTAGTAGCATTTGATTTACAGGCCCTGGCACACTCAGTGAACTTTAATAGAGGCTTACCAGTAAATCAAATAGCCAATCATGGATAACCAATCATGATAACAATT
This sequence comes from Triturus cristatus, assembly GCF_964204655.1. NCBI lineage: Eukaryota > Metazoa > Chordata > Amphibia > Caudata > Salamandridae > Triturus > Triturus cristatus. The sequence continues at coordinate 549,348,958 of NC_140581.1, forward strand.
TACACAGAGAGCATATGCATTTTAGCACTGATTAGCAGTGGGAAAGTGCCCAGAGTCATAAAACCAACAAACACAGGTCAGGAAAAAAATAGGCGGAATAAGCAAAATGTTTCGAGATAACCCTGCAAAAAGGGCCAAGTCCAACAGCAACACTTCAAACAGTAATACAGTGACAACAGACCACAAAACGATCTCGCAACAGATTTAGACAGATAGAGTTATGTTTAATAAATAAAACATTACCATAGCAACAAAAATCCAATTAGTAGAACCAGAGATAGCATCAAAAGGCGGAAAGCATCAACAGTAGATATCTGGTCATGCCAGACCAGGACAAAGTCACAAGTTCCGGCTGACTGCAATGAAGCATAGTCCTGCCGCCGGTACCCAGTTAGGCCTCCTGAACAAAGTACCTTAAATCTTGGTTTGCTCAGTGTTACGAAGATCTGTGTTGAAGATCTGTGGTGCAGCTGAAGAGGTGCGTCACTTCTGAGATACAGTGAGGCTGGGGAATGAGGTCCTGCAGTGTCATCGAGGATCATTTCAACAAAGGCTTTAGATGTGAAGTCAGGCATCGAGGATGCGTTGCTCAGTTGGGGCGGTACATCGATTTTAAGGAGTTGCAAGGTTGTGATGTGGAGTTCGGCATCATCGTCAAAGGTGCTGTTGATGAGGAATGAGACGGTTTGCGGTGAGGATGCGCTGCAAAGTAGCGGTTCAGATTTGGCGCAGGGTTGTGAAGCGAAGCAGGTCTTTGTTGTGGTTACGATCCACACCGTAGCAGTGATGCACCAGGTTTTCAACACGCAGCAGAGGAGATGTGTTGGTTGCACTGGATCCACAGAAGCTGATAGAGCACCTTAGGTCCATCCCCAAAACTAGGGTGGCACCACTTGGCACGGTAGGCTCATAGATGGCGTCCAGGTGCAGGTACAAGGTATTTCGTGACCCTCCGATTTTTGCCTACAACAGATCACGTAATGTCAGAGAGATTTTGATGGATAGTGTCACAGAAAAAAAGACGCAACACAGAGGGATGCAAAAGTGTTACAATTGCTCCCATTGTAACAATGTATTAACTGGCTCGTCTATTTCTCATCCTTGGACAGGGAAACCAGTTTACCTATACTTTACTGCTAATTGTAATGAGAAAAACGTGATCTACACTATTAAATGTCCATGCGGCCTGTATTATGTGGGGAAGACTGAGAGATTGTTGCGAACCCTTATCACGGAGCACAAAAGCAGGATCAGAACCAGGACCACAAGTTCATGTTTAGCCAGTCACTGGGCTGACAATCATCACACTATTGCTCATCTCAGATTTACGGTGTTGGAAGTAGTAAAGACCAGAAACGATAGGGACACGGCAAAGTTTTTAATTCAACGAGAGAGTTTCTTGATTCGATTTCTGGATACCTTAATACCCAAGGGTCTAAATGACAAATTGGAACTAGCATGCTTCCTGTAGTTTTCCGTTTAATTTATTTTTGTTTCTATTCATTTCTATTTATTACTGGTCTCACTCCAGGTCACAGACACCTCAGGCTACAAGTATACTACTGTTTGGTGGATATAGAGTCATTCTAGCCAGTAGGCCTTTAGCACACACACTTCAACAAGTACCGTGACACAAATAGGTCTGGGCATCAAGCAAAGCACAACGTAAGTTTCATTCACTCTGACTTGTAAGATAAAATGTTAGGAAGTACAACTCTATTTCCACTGTACTGTGATAAAAATAGGTCTGGGCATCAAGCAATGCACATCGTAATTTGTATTCTCTATGATCTGTATGATAAAATGTTAGGAAGTACATCTCTAATTCCTCTTAATTTTCAAACAATTTATCATGTATTTAATCTTGATTGATGACAAGTATCAAGGCTACTGCTAGATAAACAGAGTGGTACATATAGGAGGGTTGAAATAAACATTGTCTATGTCAAGGCATAAAATGTTGTGAAGCATTTAGAGTATCTCGGTAGCAGTAGCAAATCACCTGGATTTGTAATGTTCAGAGTACCTTAACATATTGCCAAGCATCGTCTGAATTAATCAAGATAGTGGTGATCATGAATAGTATGGTGTTTGTGTCAGGTTATTGAGAATTGTTATTATGTTTGTTCAATTACATTGTAACTGAAAAATGTATGTTACATTTGCGCAACTGTCACAGTAGGACTTCCCTCATTGAGGGTTTTTGTACACTCGTAGAAACAATTGAGGAACCAATGAGCTTGCAGTTGCACAAAGTATAACTGAAGAAGGGCATCGGATTCCACTTTGGCGGACATGTTACCTAGCTCCTACTTGGTCTTCGACTTTCCTGCCCTTTGTCTATGTCCACTATTGGTGAAAGGCACCTAAGGGAAGCGTTGTTGAAAGGAGGCGGGTTACTCTCATTAGCACAGCGGGATCACCATTTCGGACGAAGTATAGAGATCACACGACGACAGTTTTGGTAATGATCCTGAGCCATTTGGCAAGTAAGTGGTCTTAAGGATAGTGGGCAGTTCAAAAAAGTATAGTGGTCAGCAACTCATGGCATACTGTTTACCCCTCAGTTGGTGGTGGTTCGTTTGCTGAGGAGGATTTCATTTCCTGTGATTGTCCTTTAAACCCAAGTGAGGTGCACAGTGTTCAGGACGTGATTGGTTGTTGCAACGCATTTGAAATTATATTACTGGTGAGTGATATTAGCTTTCACACCGGGTGATATTTAGTGAAAAGAAACACTGCAGAGTTCATGAGGCACTGTTGTATTTACAGAGTGACACCGGAAACAGTATTGTTGAGCAGCACTGACAGCTTAACAAGCGATATAATTTCCTCCTGTGGCAGCAGCACGGTCGTCACCAGCATTGTAAACCTATAAGAAATATACATCAGTCAGTTCAAGAGAATATATTTGGTATGGAGGTACTTTTAAAACCTTTACTAAATAATCACGCTGTATTACCATAAGGCATGAGCGCACTGTTATTTGCTTATGGGCACCACCTATCGAGTTAAAAACCCTGGGGAGATAGTGTGGAGTAGTGTTTTGCGTCGGTGTGAGCATGCCCACTGAGAGGGTGTCATTTTCACTTGGATTATTAGATCACGTCCAGCTACACGAGATTCATATTTCTTATTTTTTTCTTGCTTTTTCCTTTTCTCCTTGTTTTAGATTTTTCTTGTGATGTTCATCACGTTTCATCCAACTTTGTTCCACAGGCTTGCACTAAACGTGGGCTTTCCTGACCTATCTAACATTTCCTACCCTCAATTACCTGACAGGATTAAGAGCCTTGATTAATCATATGTATCAATGTATTCGATACATGTTTATCAGTTTCATCATTTGTTTGTAGATTCCCCCGAGGAAGGGTATTTCCATCACCCTAAATGTATAGGGACTTGTGTGACTCAAGCCTGAAAGATATGCACATCATATGAAGGAGTTTTGTTTTGGAAAGATTCATCTTTGAATAAACCGAGATTCATGAAGCAATGAATTGATGGTGTCATGGACAATTGTTTGGGATTCTTATTCAAGATTTTTCTGTTTATATCAGAATTCACACAATGTGTATTGGTGATTGACTAATCTAAGTGAAGTTTAACAATTGTGACTCACTCTAGTGAGTGCAGGGAGTAGTGCACTTTCTGTCCAAGACTTTTGTCTTAGTTTTCCTTTTCAATTTTGAATAGGCAGTGGGGTAGAATCGCTTCAGAGGGTGCACGCTGGAATTGAATTCTATTTGTTTCTACTGTTCATGTTGTTTATTTTGTGAACACAGAGTGCAACACAGCTGTTTTGTTGTCTTTTCACTAGAACTTTCTAAAAGTGGCATTTTCAAAATTGTAATCAACTTTGGCATGAGTTGGGCTTTGTCATTACAATTCTATAGACACCAAACATGAATTGGTTACCTGTTCCCATTTGGAAATTACAGCTTACTAAATGTAGTAAGGTAACTAAACTGTTAGCCTATGGGAGAGGTAGGTCTTGCAGTAGTGAAAAACAAATGTAAGACTTTTTCACTACTAGTACAAGTAAAACTTAAAATTCCATGTCCCACTTTTTAAATACAATGCACCCTGTGCTGAGGGCTGTTTAGGGCCTATTCTAGGGGTGACTTATTTGTATTAAAAGGGAAGGTTTGGACCTAGCAAAAGGTTTATTTTGCTTGGTTGAAATAAGGCCTGGGCGAAAATTCCGTTCCGCTCGCGGAATTTGCGATAATTTGGCATTTCCGCGTTCCGCGAAAAGCACGAAAATGTCAAAATTTCCACAATCCGCATCTTACCGGTAATTGTTTTCTTGCTCGCGCTGTAAAAAAATACATTCTCGCGTGCGCGCGATCGCCTTACCTGAATCCCCGCGTTCGCCGACAAGTTTTCCCGACCCGGTCGCGTTCTCCACGAGATGTTGGATTGTTGGTAGCCATTTGGCGCTGTCTCGCGACATTTCGCGCCCGCATTAACGTCATTTGTCGCGCGATCACGTCATTTGTAGCGCAATCAAGTCTTTCTTCTCGCGATCATGCACCGCGAGAGTATGAGAAGATTGAGATCTCGAACACGTCATTGTCCACCGTGAGCTAGAGCGTGAGGACGCGGGCACGTCTAACCGAACGCGAAAAGGAGAAAGAGACCCCGAACAAATCATATCCAACGCAACAGGGAGCGAGAGAACGCGATTAAGTCATTTTGGACACGCCATCGACATCCGGCGGAAGTAATGTGAAGCTCGAGAACTCGAACATGTAAAATTTTCAATTTGGAGAAGAATATCAGCTCTAGCAGCATGCAACTTTCTGCAAATTATGATTTTGGATGAAAACAACTCCTCAGATTGACATTTGGCTGTCCTTTTTTGTGCAAGGAGTCCTTTTTTGAAAAAGGTGGGGAGAGGGAGGAAGTGCCACAGAATCTCCAACTTCCTGTTCCTGTCCTGCAGGCTCCTCCCAGTGCTTTGCCCATCTCCTGCTCATTCTGCCTTTGGATTTGGAGCTGGAAAGATCACTCTTTTTGTCTGCTGCATCATTGCAATTGGATTTGAGGATTTTTTAATTGGATATTTTACAAATAAGTGGTTGTTGTGTCTGTTTGATTGGGGGCATTGCAATTGTTGTAACTATAATTTATTTTTGGCAACTATCATCATTCCTGTTTTTTTAAAATGTTGTGGGTAGTAGTAGTCAGTAGTAGGCCCGAGCTAGTCATGGCTTCATGGGTGTGTGCATGATGAAGCAACTGTTTCTTTTGTGTTTTTTTTTAATGTATTTCATTTTCAAGCATCATTAGTTGGGAAATGTGTTTTTTTGGGGTGGGCTTTCTGATGTTGTTGGGCCTGGCCATGTGGCTGGTGGCCATTTTGAAGCCTAGGCCTGCAAGCATGCCTGGCCTTGTCTGTCAACAGGCCTGCTTTCATCCAGTATGATCAGAGAAGGTAGCCACAGCTTTATTAATCATGTGTTTTCTGTGTGGTCTGTTGAATTTAGACATCATTTAGGGTATGGATGGCATTGTATTGAGTTGGGGAAGTGTGTTTTTTGGGTGGGCTTTCTGATGTTGTTGGGCCTGGCCATGTGGCTGGTGGCCATTTTGAAGCCTAGGCCTGCAAGTTTGCCTGGCCTTGTCTGCCAACAGGCCTGCTTTCATCCAGTAGGATCAGAGCAGGTAGCCACAGCTTTATTAATCAAGTGTTTTGTTTTGTGTGGTCTGTTGAATTTAGACATCATTTAGGGCATGGATGGCATTGGATTGAGTTGGGGAAGTGTGTTTTTTTGTGGTGGGCTTTCTGATGTTGCTGGGCCTGGCCATGTGACTGGTGGCCATTTTGAAGCCTAGGCCTGCAAGCTTGCCTGGCCTTGTCTGCCAACAGGCCTGCTTTCATCCAGTAGGATCAGAGCAGGTATCCACAGCTTTATTAATCAAGTGTTTTCTGTGTGGTCTGTTGAATTTAGAAATCATTTAGGGCATGGATGGCATTGGATTGAGTTGGGGAAGTGTGTTTTTTTGAGGTGGGCTTTCTGATGTTGTTGGGCCTGGCCATGTGGCTGGTGGCCATTTTGAAGCCTAGACCTGCAAGCTTGCCTGGCCTTGTCTGCCAACAGGCCTGCTTTCATCCACTAGGATCAGAGCAGGTATCCACAGCTTTATTAATCAAGTGTTTTTTTTGTGTGGTCTGTTGAATTTAGACATCATTTAGGGCATGGATGGCATTGAGTTGGGGAAGTGTGTTTTTTGTGGTGGGCTTTCTGATGTTGTTGGGCCTGGCCATGTGGCTGGTGGCCATTTTGAAGCCTAGGCCTGCAAGCTTGCCTGGCCTTGTCTGCCAACAGGCCTGCTTTCATCCAGTAGGATCAGAGCAGGTAGCCACAGCTTTATTAATCAAGTGTTTTCTGTGTGGTCTGTTGAATTTAGACATCATTTAGGGCATGGATGGCAATGGATTGAGTTGGGGAAGTGTGTTTTTTGGGGGTGGGCTTTCTGATGTTGTTGGGCCTGGCCATGTGGCTGGTGGCCATTTTGAAGCCTAGGCCTGCAAGCTTGCCTGGCCTTGTCGGTCAACAGGCCTGCTTTCATCCAGTATGATCAGAGAAGGTAGCCACAGCTTTATTAATCATGTGTTTTCTGTGTGGTCTGTTGAATTTAGACATCATTTAGGGCATGGATGGCATTGGATTGAGTTGGGGAAGTGTGTTATTTTTGGGTGGGCTTTCTGATGTTGTTGGGCCTGGCCATGTGGCTGGTGGCCATTTTGAAGCATAGGCCTGCAAGTTTGCCTGGTCTTGTCTGCCAACAGGCCTGCTTTCATCCAGTAGGATCAGAGCAGGTAGCCACAGCTTTATTAATCAAATGTTTTGTTTTGTGTGGTCTGTTGAATTTAGACATCATTTAGGGCATGGATGGCATTGGATTGAGTTGGGGAAGTGTGTTTTTTTGTGGTGGGCTTTCTGATGTTGTTGGGCCTGGCCATGTGGCTGATGGCCATTTTGAAGCCTAGACCTGCAAGCTTGCCTGGCCTTGTCTGCCAACAGGCCTGCTTTCATCCCGTAGGACCAGAGCAGGTAGCCACAGCTTTATTAATCAAGTGTTTTCTGTGTGGTCTGTTGAATTTAGAATTCATTTAGGGCATGGATGGCATTGGATTGAGTTGGGGAAGTGTGTTTTTTTGAGGTGGGCTTTCTGATGTTGTTGGGCCTGGCCATGTGGCTGGTGGCCATTTTGAAGCCTAGACCTGCAAGCTTGCCTGGCCTTGTCTGCCAACAGGCCTGCTTTCATCCACTAGGATCAGAGCAGGTATCCACAGCTTTATTAATCAAGTGTTTTTTTTGTGTGGTCTGTTGAATTTAGACATCATTTAGGGCATGGATGGCATTGAGTTGGGGAAGTGTGTGTTTTTGTGGTGGGCTTTCTGATGTTGTTGGGCCTGGCCATGTGGCTGGTGGCCATTTTGAAGCCTAGGCCTGCAAGCTTGCCTGGCCTTGTCTGCCAACAGGCCTGCTTTCATCCAGTAGGATCAGAGCAGGTAGCCACAGCTTTATTAATCAAGTGTTTTCTGTGTGGTCTGTTGAATTTAGACATCATTTAGGGCATGGATGGCAATGGATTGAGTTGGGGAAGTGTGTTTTTTGGGGGTGGGCTTTCTGATGTTGTTGGGCCTGGCCATGTGGCTGGTGGCCATTTTGAAGCCTAGGCCTGCAAGCTTGCCTGGCCTTGTCTGTCAACAGGCCTGCTTTCATCCAGTATGATCAGAGAAGGTAGCCACAGCTTTATTAATCATGTGTTTTCTGTGTGGTCTGTTGAATTTAGACATCATTTAGGGCATGGATGGCATTGGATTGAGTTGGGGAAGTGTGTTTTTTTTGGGTGGGCTTTCTGATGTTGTTGGGCCTGGCCATGTGGCTGGTGGCCATTTTGAAGCATAGGCCTGCAAGTTTGCCTGGTCTTGTCTGCCAACAGGCCTGCTTTCATCTAGTAGGATCAGAGCAGGTAGCCACAGCTTTATTAATCAAGTGTTTTGTTTTGTGTGGTCTGTTGAATTTAGACATCATTTAGGGCATGGATGGCATTGGATTGAGTTGGGGAAGTGTGTTTTTTGTGGTGGGCTTTCTGATGTTGTTGGGCCTGGCCATGTGGCTGATGGCCATTTTGAAGCCTAGACCTGCAAGCTTGCCTGGCCTTGTCTGCCAACAGGCCTGCTTTCATCCAGTAGGATCAGAGCAGGTAGCCACAGCTTTATTAATCAAGTGTTTTGTTTTGTGTGGTCTGTTGAATTTAGACATCATTTAGGGCATGGATGGCATTTAGTTGGGGAAGTGTGTTTTTTTGTGGTGGGCTTTCTGATGTTGTTGGGCCTGGCCATGTGGCTGGTGGCCATTTTGAAGCCTAGGCCTGCAAGCTTGCCTGACCTTGTCTGCCAACAGGCCTGCTTTCATTCAGTAGGATCAGATCAGGTAGCCACAGCTTTATTAATCAAGTGTTTTCTGCATGGTCTGGTAAATTTAGACATCATTTAGGGCATGGATGGCATTGGATTGAGTTGGGGAAGTGTGTTTTTTTGGGGGTGGCTTTCTGATGTTGTTGGGCCTGGCCATGTGGCTGGTGGCCATTTTGAAGCCTAGGCCTGCAAGTTTGCCTGGCCTTGTCTGCCAACAGGCTTGCTTTCATCCAGTAGGATCAGAGCAGGTAGCCACAGCTTTATTAATCAAGTGTTTTGTTTTGTGTGGTCCGTTGAATTTAGACATCATTTAGGGCATGGATGGCATTGGATTGAGTTGGGGAAGTGTGTTTTTTGTGGTGGGCTTTCTGATGTTGCTGAGCCTGGCCATGTGGCTGGTGGCCATTTTGAAGCCTAGGCCTGCAAGCTTGCCTGGCCTTGTCTGCCAACAGGCCTGCTTTCATCCAGTAGGATCAGAGCAGGTAGCCACAGCTTTATTAATCAAGTGTTTTCTGTGTGGTCTGTTGAATTTAGACATCATTTAGGGCTGTGATGGCATTGGATTGAGTTGGGGAAGTGTGTTTTTTGGGGTGTGCTTTCTGATGTTGGTTGTCTTAAAGACATGCTTTTGTTGTGTGTGTCTGGTGTGTGTTGGTGTGCAATGCATGCACCCTGCAGACCTTTTTGGGGCCTGTGAATGTCCGTATTTGCATTTCGTTGCATTAAAAAGGCAGAGCAGTGTGCTTTAGCATGCATCCTTTACCTGGCTTTTATAGGCCTTTTGTCAGCTCCTGGTATTTCCCAGGCCCCCTGCTTGTTTGTGATTTCTGAGTGTCCATGTGGCTGGTGGCCTTTTTTGTGTTGGGAGTTATTTCTGTCCTGCTTTTGCCATATAGGCCTGCATGGTTTTCCTATTGGCTCACTGCTTCCATCCATCCACCCCCTTTGCCAACAGCAGCTCCATGGATGCTGAGATGCTCAAATAATTTGATGGCAAATAGGGTCCACCCCACTTCCATTACATTTTTATTTTGGTGGTTCTTATTAACTTTCCTATCCTTCCTGAGAGTGTAGTGTGTGACTGTACACAGTAGTATAACATAGCCCTTGTTGAAAAAAGTCCTAAATGGCTAGACTGTCTTTTGTTTGCACTAGTACAGTAACAGAACCACAACAACAAATGCAACATTTCACTGATGTTCTTCTCCTGGCTTATTTGCTTTTAGGTGCACAAAAAGCCAGAGGAGGAGGTGTCATCAGCATCACCCGGCTACCCGTTGTACTGCCAGCCAGACAGAAGTACTGCTGCGCATCACGTCCACGTGTGACCAGAACTTGTTGTGCATCTGCATCCTGCCTGACATCTGAAGAAGATGGCCCCAAAGAAAGGTACCAGGTCCAGTACCAAGAAAGTTGCCGGTGAGAAGAAGGAACAGAAAAAGGAAGTGCCATTAACCACGACTGGTGGTGTGCCGGCCAATGTTTTTTTTGGCACCATAAAAGTTACGCCTGCAGCAGCGTTGTCCGGGAACCAAGCTGGGAGCAGCACCTCAGCACCAGCGGTCTAACCCCACCAACCTAGGCCCAAGGGCTTTAGTGTCGCAGAGGTAGCCAGTCTACTAACGAGCAGCGATGTTGAAATGTCATTATCGCAAAGTAGTACACAATCAACGCAGGCGCAAACTCAGCAGATAAGTGTGCAGCCGCAACAAGAACAGCAGCAGCCGCAACAAGAACAGCAGTAGCCGCAACAAGAACAGCAGCAGCCGCAACAAGAACAGCAGCTGCCGCAACAAGAACAGCAGCAGCCGCAACAAAAACAGCAGCAGCCGCAACAAGAACAGCAGCAGCCGCAACAAGAACAGCAGCAGCCGCAACAACAGCCCTCCATAGTAGTTGTTGCTCCTGACGTAGGGGCATTTCAGGAAATCGAGCTTCCTGCAGACAAAGTGGAGCAAGTCAAACCACTGTTTCAGAAGATCTATTGTCTTCCAGACCACCAGCAAGGAAAAGGAGGCTTAGTCCATCATCTTCTTCTTCAAGCTCCACTTCTGATGATCGTGATGCCACTTGGCATCCACCAGCTCAGTCTGAGAGTGATATACGCCACAAGACAATGCTTCTGAAAAGGAAGGTCCCAGAAAAACTTAGAGTTATTGAGGTAGATGTAGAAGAGGGGGGTGATGTTGAGGAAGACGAGCCAGTCATCACGCACATTACTCCGCCCCAAAGGGATTGGAGACCAACATTCTCTCCCTATCCAGAAAGGCTGCTACTGAGTGGGATGTAGCACGGATATCACCAACACAGGTTACACCATAACTACCTCTAGCTGCCATATTTTCCAAGGCCCGGCAGGGACCTACATCCAGCTCAACCATCTCAGTAGGTAGTGGTAGTAAAAGTCACAGTCTAGGTGCACAGGGTCACATTCCAAGCACACCCTCCAGTTCATCTGGTATTGAAAGTGGCACATCCAGCAGTGCCAGAAAGTTCTCCTCCCCAGTTTGGGACTTCTTTTCTGTTAGCACCAAGGAGGAGAACATTGCTATATGCTCAATTTGTCGACAAGGTGTTCGGCGGGGTAAGCTTGGTACAAACTATGGTACCGGAGGCCAAGCAAGTCATCTCAGAATACACCACGCTATCGTGTGGGAGAATCACTTACTTCAGTTAAAAGAAAGTAGAAAAACTCAACCCATTGAAGTTGGTCAGGAAGAATCAGGGAGCGATATTATTGCGGTGGAAGGTGAAGAAGAGGGAGGCATTTCTAGCCCTGTCCCCAGTAGTGCAGTGGTACCGCCCACATCCTCCTCGGTAACATCTGAGTGGCACCGCAGTAAGAGCCATACTCAGAGTCAGGCTGAGACACCAAGGCGACCGAGTACCGCAAAGAGACAAACTGTGTCGTTGAGCCTAAGTGGGTTAATGAAAACAGCACCACAAAGGAAAGTAATCCAGCCTACCATTGAGAGCATGCTTAGGTTGGAGGGGCAGTTCCAACGCAACCACCCAACGGCACGGTTGTACAATGCGAAGCTGGCTAAAATGTTAGCGCTGGACCTTCTTCCTTTTTCATTTGTGGAAGGGGTGGGTTTCCCTGAATTTGTGTCAGCCATCTGCCCTAAATGGAAAGTTCCCAGCCGGTCCTATTTCGCAAGAATTGCTGTTCCGACACTACATCATGATGTGCTGGAATTGGTTGGACAAGCTTTGCAGCAGAGTGCTGTTCACAAAATCCACCTGACAACAGACATGTGGACCAGTTGCCAAGCCACATATTACATGTGCATCACTGCACACTGGGTCTCTTTTGTGGGGGTTAGAGATAAGCTATCTGCACGAGGTGCTGTTGACACAGCTGCAATTTTTAAAGGTACTCGGAAACATGCAACTGTAGCCATGTTCGCCATGGAGAAATCTCATACGGCTGTAAACATTTTTCAAGAGTTTTGCAGCAAGGTTTTGGAATGGCTGCGCCCAAGAGGGCTTAGTATTGGTTTTGTTGCCACAGACAATGGCAGTAATGTACTTAAGGCCATGGAACTTGGTTCCTATTTCAGGGTTCCGTGTTTGGCGCACTGCATAAACATTATAATTCAAGACTTTCTGAAAAAAGAACCCATTGTCAGCAACTTACTGGCCATCTGCCGAAGAATATGCACTCATTTCAGCCATTCTTTTAATGCTCGGAAGCAGCTGAGGATCATCTAACGTGAAAATAGGATGCCAGTCAAGGCACTCATCCAGGAGGTGGCAACACGTTGGAACTCAACGTATTACATGCTTGATCGTCTGTATGAGCAGTACAGGTCACTCCATGAATATGTCTGGAAAAGAGGGTATGCTACTGTTAAAGGCATGAACCTTGAGATGGAGCAATGGAGCCTAATTAAATGCCTGACTGAGATGCTTAGTCCTTTTGAGGTCTTCACACGTGAAGTCAGCAAGGAGGACTGTACAATCGGCCAAGCTATCCCATTATTGCAAATGCTAGAGCATCAGCTGAAGAAGGTTTCTGAATCATACAAAGGTGTAGAAGACAAAAGGGAAGCCTATGACTTGGTGGAGAGCTTAGCCCGTCGCTTAGCTGAAAATACAAGGATAGAAAATAACAGTTTGTCACAAGAACATTAAATTTTGTGCCACAATTCTGGATCCACGTGCAAAATTTGGACTGAAGACATTCTTTGCTTTTTCAGAGATTGATGTTGCCCACTCCAAAACTTGTATAGCTGAGGCAGCCAATAACGGCTGCTAATTAAAAGCCCACAATATCAACCCACAAGAAGTACTGCAGCAGGGCATGCAGGATCAAGTGCAACTTCGTCGGCTGAGGGCAGTGCATTTGGATCACAACACTCACCATCACTATCGACAACAGCAACAATAACTGGATCATTAGGCCCAGTAGAATCGTTAGACGATTGGTATGTACAGTTGGGCATTAATAAACACAGTGCTGATGCACACAGAAAAGAGCCCGAAAGCTTACCAGCAGCACCCCTGCACATTGAGCGGATGGTCCAGGCCTATCTGGACGACCCAACAGAGGTGTACATTGATCAAAACTCATTGCAGTATTGGTATAGGAAAAGGTCTGAATGGCCACTGCTCAGCAGGCTGGCGATAAGCTATCTGGCTTGCCCTGTCACAAGTGTCTCTTCCGAACATGTTTTCAGTGCTGCTGGTTCCATTGCAACATTGAGAAGGACCAGTCTCTCTCCCAAAAACGTGGAGAGGTTAACAATGATCAAAATGAATCAGCACTTCATACCACCGAATTACACAATACATGAAGCAATGGAGGAAGATGAGGACAGCGGCTCAGGTGATGGAAGTAGTGTGTCACATGATTACCTACTAGTGGCTGAACCCCCAGAGTTTGAGGACGAGCTATACTTCCCTGACAATTAGGCTTGCACTTACTGTCTTCCTCCCTTTTTTCCCCCTTTATTTGTGTGTCTGTCATTCCGGTTACAAACTTGTGAATCACAACAAATCCATTACCACCGTCTTCTACTCTTCTTATTTAATATACAAGTTTCAGGTGTCTGCAATTTGACAGTACATTCCTCCGAATCCAGCTCCTCCGCTCCATCATACTGAATCTCCCGCCCAAATCCATTGCCCTCATGAATGATGATTGGATGATGGTAAATAGAAGAAAAAATTAAAACTTTCCTAGTCCCGCGAAAAGAAGTGGGGCGTGAATCAGATGACTACTATAGCTATCCTCCTTTCAGAGCCGAGAGAGACTGCCCATTAACTGAAAATGAGATGGAACAGGTAATGATTGATGCCATGCATTGGACGCAGAGTCGCAGACTGAGTGATTTTGTTGTGCATGAAGTTATGTCATTGTGCACTAATCATCTTTCTACAGTACACACTAAACTTATCTCAAGGTGAATTTTCCCCTTCTTGCAAATAAGACATTTGTACTTCTCCTGCAGCTTGATACATTGCTTTTAATTCAATACAGGAAGGGGACTCAATCTGCGCACTGAGTATGATTGCACCGTCCATGATGATGATGGCGAAATAGACGGCCCGTTAACTTAAGATGAGAAGGAACAGGTAATGACAATTAATGGCATGCATTGGACACCTGACTCTGAGCGATTGGTGTTTGTGTTTTCGTTGTTTGTTTGTTGTGCACAAAGTGAAGTCAAAGTGTACTAGTAATCTATCTTTCTGTACACACTAAAGAGTGACTCAAGTCAATAATATTTCTACTCTTGTTGTTTAATAACAATTTTACTTCTACTGCAGGCCGATCTTCACAGTCAGTCTCAGTACAAGTATCGGAGATGATGATTGATGGAATAATAACAAGTCAGGAGGACGTTTCATGAGTGGCATAAAACTTAAAAGCCTAAAGGTAAACACGTCAACAACAACCACAGCAGACCCAAATGTCTGTGTAGAAGTGGAGTCGAGTGTAGCGGTGGGATGACTGCGGTGCATTGATTTACTAACTTAAACTGTAAAATGCTATGTTTGGAATGGATAATGTGCTTTGCCTTTGCCCAACTCTTTAAAAAAAAAAAAAAGAGTACTCTAAAGTCTAAACGTAGGATGTGTTACTGCTAAGCAACGTGCCATCAGGCCTGTCACTGTGGGCCTGCTCTCTCCTGTTATTGTTGAAGGTCAATGCTGGAAACAGACTAGAGTAGAGATGATGCATACATGCCACCTCGGAAAGTGTTCTTGTTGCACTACATCATAACTTGTGCATTTGTTTCAACTTTGTTTCTCAATATCCCCTTTGTTTTTCCATCTAAAATTACAGGCCGGGCCTTGCCCTATACTTGGGAAAACATTACAATGCACACTTACCTTACCAATAAATCGAAAAAAAAAATCCAGACGGGCAGTGGCGACACCCAAGATTGATGGACGAGAGGACCAAGAGGAATGCCCAGATGCAAATCCAGTCCACATTTTTGACCAGGATAACACAGTAACAGCATCAACTTTCATCCTCTTTTAAATAATTTGAATCATTTTTTTGTCTACAATCTTTACAACAGTGTGTTCTTGTTGTTGTTATTATCATCATTAGGTTTGCTCTCTGTTTACGATTCTTCCCTACCAATATTTAAAATTTCTATTTGCTATCTGTAAAAGTATTAAGGCCGGAACAGCAGAACAAGAAGTGTATGTAATCCGGGTCGCTCATCATCATGCATGCATTTCCTTTTTCTCCCTTAACATATGGATATGGTAGTCTTTAAAGATTGTCGTTTGTTTGTCCATGCATACTGTTTTTCAATGTCAAACCTTTCCCCAAACCCCCTTCCCATCCATTCAACAAACCCTAACCCTCTTCCCCCGGGCTGTGTGAATTATTGTCGAGGTGTGACTAAATTAAATGTACACCAATACTTAATCACACGCTTGCTGGGGCGGATGTGGCAAAAGCAACAGTACTTCAATTTCAAGGCATAGTGATGATCTTCTGCTTGCCCACCCATGAGTAGTATATTTTAGAGGTTATTTTATTTAACAAAGGAACATATACATCAGCATTAATTGCCGGCATTGATTGGATTTGTTTGTTGTCATTCTTCATACACAGCACTAACTGTTAGGCTGTAGGCCTAGTCAAGTGACTCGACACAGCTATAGTTTCTAACTCTGTCTAGTAGGCTATCCCAACCACCATTATGTTTTGTTGTAAAATATTTTAGCATATTATTGTTGCTCGGTAAGTTCTGTACTGTACTTCATTCTACTACTCCTCTAACAGTCTCTTAAAGGCGGTTGACTGTCTCATTTTCTTTTTTTGCAAATGCTGCTGCCCTGCCAGTGTCTACTAGTACTACTATACTACCACCACCACCCCAATCATGGCATGTTAGAAAAAGGAAACCATCTTCACCATGCAGCCATTGCTGTGCCTAAGTTAAACATCAAGCACAGGTAAGAGAAGTTTGGGGGAGGCAGAATTAATAATGGACATGTTTTTAATTAATTCAATTTCACACACCCCTTTGAGTCCAGATAAAGAGTGCATAGACTAGAGGAGAGACTGAAAATACTAGTAGGACAAGTCAATCAGTGAGGGGTGTCGCATCTATCTGTCAGCCAATTATTAAAATTAAACACTGGCTATGGGTGGCCCTGCACCAGCAAGGAAACAGTGTGATGTAAAACAGTAACCCCACCTACAAAACATTAACAACATTGCATGTAACGTAGAAAAATATATTTAATTGACCCCAACAAAAATAAATTAAAAACCCACAAAAGCTGACCCACCCTCCTCCCTAACCCCAACCAATGTCCGTAGGAAAGTCCAGAAAATACTAGTCCAAAAAGCAAAAACCCAACGCACAAACAAGTTCCCACCCACCCAAACAAGAATTAAAAAAGGGGCAGAAGACAGGGACTAAGGTGTGGGGCGGGATTGAAGGAGGACACGCATCTGCTCCTCTAGACAGGCGACGTGGCGTCTGAGGGCGCGGCAGTTGCAGCCACAGTGGGGGGGACACCAGAGATGGCATTGCAGTGGCGGCGGGCAGCCACCAGACAGTGGCGCCGTACCGCTGGAGGGCGGTGGCTGGGGCCCGGGGCCCTGGAGGAGGCTTCAAGTGCTGCTGCAGTCTCCTCCTCTGCCAAGACCATCAGCCGCCGGTATTCTTGCTGGATTGCCTCCAGCTTCCGGCGCCGTGCCTTGGCGGCCAACTTCTTCCGATTGACTTTAGGAGCAGCTGTGTATCAAAAAGAAAAAAACAAGACAATTGTAAAATATACTCTTAGAAAAACAGCAAGACAAGTTAATTATTTATACACATAGTGGCATGGTAGAGTAGCACTATAAAGCACAGTACATAACATTTTAAATCTCGCCCGTCCTTCTTCCTTCCACCCGTCTTTCACTTTTTAGTTGAACAGTGCACCAGGTGCTCTTCTCCATAAAACTTTTAAAGCGGAGTTGAAATCAGATAGATGAGGCCATTGGTTACTCAATACTCCCGCTCCTATGCCAATGAAAGGGATTCTAGTCTTCTAGTTCACTCTTCAAACGTTCACAACAACTCATACTTACTTAGGACATCGGATGGCGGGCGGACATCCTCACGCTAAAAAGGGTGGGGGTCCCATGGGGACAATTAGGAGGATGCGCCCGGCACAGTGGCCGGCGCATCCTGTTTTTTTTTACATTCTGGTTGGCGGTGCCGAAAGCAATGCTAAAAATACATGTTGTGCTGCTTTTCCAAGCACAACATGACAGGCCCCGCGCGGAGCCTGTCACGTTTTGCTTTGAAAGGCGGTGGGGGTACCATAGCATAGGTACCCTCCATGGGGGCCCCCAAGCATACTCTGCAATGTCTGCATGCCTTTCCGTGGCGGACGGCAATGCCGCCACGCAAAGGCATTCCAAAATGCAGATTATATGGCTGGCGGTGTGTTCAGAGAGACACCACCACCATATTGAACTCTTTTCCGCCTGGTCGACATGTGGGGGGTCTGACTCTTTTCTACAGGGATGGCGGGAGGTTTGCCCCTGCGGTGTCGGCGGTGAATACCGCCGGCCCTGCGGGGGCAATACGCCCGCCCTCCTAATGGGGCCCTAAGTCTCAACAGTACAGTATACATACAGTACATCCTTGCAGTGAGTGTACTGTCAACAATAGTTAAGGATTATGAATCTAACTTACCACCGCCCGCCACTGGTGCTGGCACTCCCCCTACCGCTCCATCGTCGGTATCTGCAGCAACTGTTGCATCCTCTCCCTCCGCGTCGCCTTCGCTGGCCCCGGCAATGGTGGTCAGTAGTGCGCCTAGAAAACATTACACATTTATTAGGCGTCATATACACCTCCCCCTATTGGTCAGTAGCAAGATTGAAAAATGAGTTAATACTAACATACATCACTAGTACAAATCAGGTAGTAGTAGAGTAGACACTAATAGTTATATATGGTCCCCCCTAGGGTCATTCTAGCCTTTGCTTAGTTAGCCCGAGCCATGCAACCATTTTACCTTTGTGTCTTTTATTTTTGCACATGTGACGTTACCTTGCAGCTTTTTGTATAAGACACCTTTGAGCCCACATGACCTGCCTCACACTGCTACTGTCTACGCGATGCGTACAAGCGGTCAACAAAAACATTAACAAGCCACTTTTTTATGAAGTACTGGTGTACTGTTAGTCCATATTGCTTATCCATAAATGCTACACTTTTTGGCACGGCTGAGAAATGCTTGCAAGTTGCAATATACTAACGCGCACCATTTCATTTTTCGCATTACAGACGGAAGACTCCCTTCTACGAACCAGAGCTTTGCAGAGCTTATGAATGATGCAACAACTACCAGTACTAGGTTCTTCTAAGGTGAGGGGTCCCTTCAGAGATTATCATTTATACATTTATATAAACTAAATTCCTAGGGGATGGTGGTGCTGCCTGTTCAGTTATCATGATTAAATTCCCAACTGTAAGTAAGTGTAACAATGTTTATTGTTTTAATGTTATTGATTTTCCGGTTGGTGCTGCATTATATAATAGAACAATGTACAGAGCTTCTCAATTCAAAATAAACATTTTGAACTTACATAGACTTGGTGGTATGTGGTGTGGACTAACTTACACGAGTGAGCAAATTAAAGGAAGGGTGTGCATGTGCATTGCTTCCACGACTGAGAGGTTGGGTGTGTTATGTTATGTTCTGGGTTGTCTGCTTGTTGGGTATCTTGGGGTGAGGGTTCAGAGACCTAATAGTTATGACAAGACAGTACTATAGTCGAGCAGGGGATTGTGGTGGGTTCTGAATTTCTGATTGAGGTGTGTGAGGAAGGTCCAACCTACCATCACCAACATCCTATTTTCTTGTGCAAAGGTCTGTATGTGCAAGATCCCTACAACAGTAGTAGTATGTCCTATAGGCTATCATATAAAAATAGTAATAAATCTGATTGGACATTTGTTGCTGTGAATTGTCAAAGCCTCAAGATTAACAAAGACTCAAGATCAATAAGACTAGAAGTAGTACAAGAGGATGACCCAAAGGACTGCACTCAATGGCTAGAGCTACTGGTGAATCTGAGTTTTATTACAACCTTTCAAATAAAGAGTGGCACTGGCCAACTGGGCAAGCTTAGCTACTACAGTACAGACAGACTGATAGTAGTAGTAGTAGTAGTACAGAGAGTCATCATAGCAGAGGCAGGGATAACAAGATTTTTGAAACCGTACAGATCGAAGGATAATTGTTGGTAAAAAATAGCATTGGGAAACTGAAACAATAGTTCGTGAAAAATATGGTGCAGTAAAAGTTATGGAATAAGAAATATTATTAAAAACAAGAAGACTTACTGGGGCCAGCAGAGGAGCCCTCGTTGGTGTCCTCCTGGTGGTGGTGTTCTGACTGTTCTCCCGCTGTCTGTCTGCCCCTGGGTGCTGATGAACAGGAAAGATATAAGAAAGAGACAAACATTGATGGATGGTGTCAAACAGATACAATATTTTTAAAGAACGGTCAAAAAACACTTGACCGATCTCATCTGGTCAACAAGTAGTATCGGGTTATTCGCGGATCGACTACTTAAGTTACTATTTATCAACAGTAATCCAGTCTTCCATTCTGATTCCAGAATACTAAGTTACAACTAAGCCTAAGTACGACGTACCACCCGACCTAGCCCACCTATTCCAGGCATGCCAATTGTACATTAAGTATGCATTTCCACTTCTTTTATTCCTCAACAATGCATATGGTCAAATGGAGGACACATGACTACATTTTTTTGTATACACCAAATTTTGGGTTGATTGATTGATGCTGATGTTCTGCTAGTGCCACTACTAAGCCAATTACCACCACTCATTGAACAAACTAGAAAAGGTTCTAATAAAGACTGGCGTACTAGCAGCATGTGACGTAACTGAGGGGGCATCATGCATACCACTAAAAAATTACCAAACTCATACAAAGTACCTAAACCTAAGTATCAATCCGCCCCTATCTCTTAGTGACAGGACAAAGTAAGGACTGTAGCATTACATAACTTCATTTCTCTAAAATAAACTCTTACAGAATCACGCTAAGCGAGCGCAAACGCAAAGTTGCAAACAAGTAAGATTAGTAGTAGAGCAGAGGAGCACCTGTGTCATAATCACAGAAGACTTTTAAACGTAATTAACCTGGAATGTAAGCAGCAGCATTCTAGCTGGTTGGAAGAAAAAAAAGATATTCACAATATATAACATAGAGCAGAAGAACAGACACAAAGTAGTAATAATTAAATAGTTACTCACCAAGACCCGGAACCTCCGCTCCTAGCAGGTCCAGGAGGTCCTGCTCACGGTCCAGGATGTCGGACCACCGGTGCGTCAACTGCGCCTGGGTGCGCCGGACCCCAGAGCAGCGCAACACTGCCCGGTGCACCTTCCCCCACCGCTGTCGACGCTCCCAGAGGCCGAACCCAGACCCAGGCCTGCCACCTGCTGCCAGGGTTGAGGGGAGGTGGCGCTGCACAAAGAAAATGAGTGCAGCCAACTCCACCTCCCCAAATAAGGCCTGTGCCTGCACCCCTTGTGGGCGCCGCCTTCTGCAAGGAAGGTGGTCGCGGCTCTGGCTGCGACGAGCCCTACCCTTTGACATGGTTCTGGGACGGGGCGGGAAAGAAAATTTAATAAAATTAAAGGAAGTAATGGAAATAAATAGCAAGCAATAGAAAGAGTGAAAAAGTAGCTAAAAAACAAAAACAAAGTAGACAAAAACCAAAAATATAGAAGCAGGAAAATAGTTAGAGAAATAATAAATAAGAAAGATCAAAAAAAAGTGGCTTCAAACAAGAAAAGATTCAGGGAGGATTCAAAATCAGGCCCCAGAACCATGCAATAGAGTGAAAAACAAGATGGCCGCGCCCATTGCGACCACGTGCGCAAGTTCGCACGATATTTTCTCCCAGAGCAAGCAAAAAGCAACGCGATTAAGTAAAAGCGTTCACGAACAGGAAATATCTACCGCGAACAGGTGCGAACATGCATTGCGCGACCCGGAACAGGAAGTAAGCATCGCGAGAGGGCGGGACAAGTGAAAACAAGATGGCCACGCCCGTGAGCAACCGCATGGGTAAGTTGGCGAGCCGCGATCAAGCAAAAAATACCGCGAACAGGCGGGAAAAAAACGTACGCGTCTTCGCGATATTTCCGGCGTGTTTGCGGAGATTTTCAACATTTTCGCGATAGTTTGCGAAAGCGAATTTTGCAAATTCCGCCCACTACTAGTTGAAATGCCAGTTTAAGACTGCACACACAGGCTGGAATGGCAGACCGTAGACACATTTAACGGGCTTCTTAAGTGGGTTGGACAATTGGTGCCACAGGCCCACTAGTAGCATTTCATTTATTGTCCCTGGGCACATGTGGTATTACTTTACTAGGGATTTCCAAGTAATTTAAAAATGCCAGTTGGGGATTGTAAAGTGTGCAGAGTCCTAAAGACAACAAAAATGAGATCAACAAAACTGAAGGAGGAAGTCAAAAAGTTTGAGGAAGTACACCCTAAGGCTTATAGATCTGGAACTTGCCTGATCTGTTTTGTTCTTTTTTTATTATTTGGGTGACCTTCAAACCTAAATTTACATCCCTCTGGAGGTTAACAGTCCAGATATCGCTAACTGTTAAAAGCCCATACCAAAACATTTGCATACACTAATTTCTCAAAACCACTACGCATATTTACACCAAACCAAACAAAGGAACTTCCTTGAGTAATGTTCTACTTTCACACCGCGTTTGATGTAATAACATTTAGTGTTTTGTTCTGCATCAGACAGCAAATATTCCTCAGGAGTTCAAACGGGAAATGTCACGTTTTCACCACGCTCGATAGATCTTTATGAAACTTGCCATGCTGCTTCCAAATTGGCTGATTTATTGTTACAAAATGTCATGTAGATTCATCAAAGGACACTAAAGGTGATAAGAAATTCTAACATATCTCCATAATAAATTTACATAATATATGTAATGTTAGCTAAAAACATGTTATTTAGAGCCACTGTATTAAACACAGATTTCCCACACTGAACAGCTACACCCTGCACATTTACATAATATATACAATATTTTAGGTAATGACTCTATGAAATTAAATTAAATGAAAAAATGATTTATAAAACAAGCACAAGTACCCGGGGGTGTATTGGCACGTGAGCTCGCTAGCGGTTTTGTCTGAGACGGAGAGGAATCCTTATAGTTTAAAGAGCCATGTTTTCAGTTTTTTCCTAAAGAAATGGAGGTCCGTTTCCTTTTTTAAAAGTAAGGGGAGGCTGCTCCAGAGATGAAAAGTGCTGCCTATGAAGCTTCTCCCTTCCCATTGTGCTCTCTTTGCTCTAGGGACAATGATGTTAAATGCTGATTCTGAGCTAAGAGATCTTGGCGGAATGTACCAGCGAAAACTACACTTAAATAAATTGAAAAATATGGTTAGGATAAGGTCATAGCTACCACTGAAATGTCATTTTTGATTTTCTCGTAACTTAAGTGCTGTTAGACAAATTTATACAAATATTGACTGATGCTTAGCAAAGCGAACTTACTTTTGTATTTTTCTTAATTGTTCAGATCTTTTGCGAGGGTCACAAAAGTGCTCATACCTTTGTCATCCTTTGACAAATCTACATGAAATTTGGCAGACAATTTACTGGTTTAGTCTTTTTTGTGTATGGCAAGCTTTGTGCAGATCTAATAAAGAGGCACAGTTAAGAGGGTGACAAAAAAATTAATTAATGTGCTAATAAGCTTGGTGCAGTTTATTGATTCTGCATGAAATTCAACAGGTCGTTACCCCAGTGCAGTACTCTCCGGTTTCATACAGATTAGGTCTGGGCGGAGTTCGCTGAGTCGCAAAATGTGGAAGTCAGTGAAGTGGTTAAAAAAGTCTGTTGTGCTACGTGGAGTTCAGTGGGCTGGCGGAGTTTTCGGGCATGCCCGTTTGCTTTGCTTTTTCATTTAAACTCAATGTGGAGTACGTCCTCGTGTTCAAAATCTTGTGCGAACAGCAACCTGCAGTAAACATGGATGCGACCATCTTGTTTTCTACTCTGTTTATGGAACTGTGCCTAATTTCTAATCCCTCTGTAATCTTTGTAATCCTTTACCCTCCTAATTAATTTACCCCTCAATTTTTTTCACTGTATTCGTGTCTGTTATTGTGTCTGTGTATTTTTCATTTTTTACACAACTTTTTGTATTTTGGTTTATATTTTCCCCGAACTTCCTCATTATTTCTTATTTCCTTTCCTTCCTCTTCCTGTTACATTTCTTTACCCCACCCAGCACCATGGTGGAGCAGGGCGACCAGGGGAGCGGCGGCTCCAGGCCCCCCAAACAGCCAGCAGCAGCCACCTACCTTGTGGGTGGCGCCACCACCCAGGTGCGCAGCCCCAGGCTATCTTCAGCAAGGAGGAGGTGGCAGCACTGTTTTTTGGGGGGGCAGAACCACTTCCCCTCAATGCTGGCAGCAAGAAGCAGGCCTGGCAGTGGATACCCCCTGCAAGGGCGTTGACTGCACTGGGGTAGGGTGCGCCGGTCCTTGCAGCACAACAACCAGGTTTGGTGCACCATCCAGCAGCTATGCACCACTGTGTGGATATTCTTGACTGGGAGCAGAACCTGCTTGGCCTGCGCAGTTTTGAGATTCCGGGGCTTGGTGAGTATTAATTATTTGTGCTCTTTGTGTTCTACAGTGCTAGGAGTTTTTTCCCCAAATAGCAGCTCACATTAAGGGATAAGTTTAGTTTAGTTTCAGTTAAGAATATTATTATTATGTGATCCAGTTTCTGCTAGGCAGGTGCTCAGAGCTATTTAACTGTTTAACGGCCAATTAATTAAGAAGCCATTGCAGATTCTTCTATACTCCTCTCACCATAGTTAATCAGTGATATCACAGTAATGTATAATATACATCTATCTATTGCAAAAAATTGAGAATGAGTTGGTCCATCAAGGGGGTTGAGAAATGATAATAGAATCAAAGATCATGCATTAGTTCCAAATGTAGTTTTTGTTGAAGAAATTTGGAATAGGGATTGTTGGATTAGTATGGCCAACTCAACAATAGTCGATAGACTTGAAACTAGTACTATAGGTGATCTGTTTTAGAGAAGTACAATGTGACTGCGTTTGCCTCTCATAATAATTTTGTGGAGATTAATTGAATCACTAATCTGTTTTTTATCTTCTTCATTAATTGCATCAGTTCTCAAGGGCAAGAAGAGAGACATTGCAGACACAGGTCGGGGAGTGGCTGGTCAGCAGGAGGAGCCGACCACCAGCGCCACTACCAAGGGTGTGCTAACCTCAGTAAGTCCTAATATTTATTATTATCATTTCCCTAATGTGCGGTTTTGGGATTGTAGTCAGCTTAGGGTAGAATCTTGGTGTATTGGAATGTTGGTGCTTGGTTCCAGGACGGGAGTTGCTGGCTGGAGCCTGGAGATGGTGGCAACAAATAAAGTCGCTCTGACATCTCTACCAGCTGTCTTCTTTTCACATGGTGATGAGGATGGGATACGAACCAACTCATGCAAAGCACAATGGATCAGCTCTTTTTCCTCTGCCTACAATGCTACTTTTAAATTTTATTATCCTGTCTCATTTTGTCCCAACTTCCCTATTCAATTATTGTTTCATTCCTGTTATCCCTGCATTTTCTTTTTTTTCCTTATTCCTTATTACATTTTTTTGGGGGAAACTGACTTTTTCCGGTGTGTACTAGTCTCTAGTTCACTTATCTTCTGCTTTGATGGTAATAATCTTTCCCTCTCTTCTATATATCTTGTGGCACTGTAAGACTAAGAACACATTTTTGGTACTCAACTGTCGAGTGTGGAAATTGCAGGCCTGAGTAAGCTAATATTTTAAATAATATTCACCATGTATGTTTGTTGAGAAGGCTTTCGTTTTCCTGCTCATGTTCTAACAGTTAACAAGAGAGTGGCCATGGTCATGGGCCAGCCCCCAATGTTGTGTGCTGTGTAATTCATTAATACACTATACCAGCAGTTTCCATAACACATTAGCTGTAAAGCTTGGCTGGAAAGTTTGAGGTCCCATTTCATTTGCCAACAAATACCATGTGTCTTTCATTGACCATTATTCCACCCTTTCATTGTGATTCAATGACTCTGAGTCATCATGATCATCATAGGTTATAGCTCTGCCCCTCTATTACGAAACGATTTTGGTTGGCTTCACTACCCGGCTTCTCTAACATTGTCAACCAATAAAAATGCCCAGAGTTATATTGTTGTTAGAAGATACTCCAGTGCTAACTGAACTGTAGTGATGTATTGCAGTTGTATTTTTTTGATTTATAAAATTAAGGGGAGTAGTATCTGGCATCTAAAATATGCATAATGTTTTATTCTGGCCACTCAGACCACAAGAGATGCCGGCTCAAGAGCTACTGCAGGACGACAGTCAGTTGTAGGGGGAGAAGCTGCGACAGGGACAGGCAAAGGTAAGTCACATAGTTGCTTGCTTATTGATAGTTACTATTATACTCACTAGCCAGGGCATCTTCAACTCGTGACCATGAACCCCCCTTCTTTGCCAGCTGCAGCAGTGGTTCAATCAATCAATCAGGGGTTTATAAAGTGCAACTATTCACTCAAAAGGGTCTCAAGGCGCTACGGAGGCGCGCAGCTCCTGGGAATTCACGGTGATTCGTCGAAGAGCCGGGTCTTGAGGTCCTTCAGGGACTTGAGAGTGATGGTGTCTGTCGGAGGTGGAGAGGGAGGGGGTTCCAAGCCTTGGCAGCGAGGAAGGAGAAGGAGCGTCCTCCTGTCTGATCTTCTTGATGGTTGAGTTATAGCCTCTTCTTTCTGCAACTTAGCAAAAGCTAACAAAATGAGCGCCGATGGTTTTAGGGAAACAGGAAAAACCGGAAGGTTAAAAGAAAGGATGGCTGAAAATTGTATATGAGTGAAAGGGTGGGTGAAAGAGTAGGTGGGTAAAGGGATGGATGGGTGAAAGGATGGTTGGAAGAAAAGGTGGATATTGAATGGATGGATAGTGGATTGGAAATATTGGTGACAGACTAGAAGAGAGAAAGTAAATCTTAAATCATGGTGTCTATGGGTGAATTCAAATGAAAGGATGAATGAATATTTGGATTGCTGGATGAATAAGCAAGGCAACTCTTCTCATGGAGAGGGACATGCTGCTGACCTACTTCACTTTCTTTGTTTATGTAAGGTTATCAAAGCTATGGTTCAAAGTGGGGATTTTTAAAAATGTTTGTTCCATTCCCTTGACTCACTGCAGTTGTTAAATCAGGCAGATGTATTAAACCCATCATCATTCTTTACCCTCGTCCCCGCCCATGGTATTTTGCCACCCATGACCGAAGTGGAGTATGGTTCCATTTGTGACTAGAGTGTTGGCTGTGCACTGCATCTGCTTCAGTTTATGCAGCATTGACTATGTTTTCAATGCAGTGCAAACTGAGCACACATGGTGTTCTTCCATTGCAGCCCACCAAAAAATTGAAAAATCCATTCTTGTCATGTGCCACATTTGAGTTTATAGCCATATGAAGTGAATCCAAAAATAAATTTAATGGTTTCCCATAACAGATTTATTTTAAGCCTGTTCAGCTTTCTCCTTTTTAACTTCTGTTGACTAGGACAGTGACTGAATAAGCCAAAGATGATGAATCAATGATCAGTATAGTGACAGTGACCCCTCTATTCTATATCAAAAGCTCTACCCATCCCGGCTAATCACTCTACCCTACCCTGCAGTAGAGTAAGTCGTTGCCTTTCCTTACTGCCCAGCAAATTAATTTGTTGGAAATAATTTGTAGTGGTGGGCGAGGCCAGTGAGTAAAGTGGGACTAAGTGCATGATTTGATTTCAGGTTTGGTGTATGAGATACTCTGTGACAAACGTCCCAAATACAATCTATGT
Source organism: Triturus cristatus (assembly GCF_964204655.1). Classification (NCBI taxonomy): domain Eukaryota; kingdom Metazoa; phylum Chordata; class Amphibia; order Caudata; family Salamandridae; genus Triturus; species Triturus cristatus. The sequence continues at coordinate 549,375,831 of NC_140581.1, forward strand.
AACCTGTTCCTTTACCTGTAGTGCAGTGCATCATTTTCCTCATTGTTAACTTATGGCAGACAGGATAATATACGCATTTTATACCTGAGATGTGTGACGTAGTATTTTATTTATTATTCATCTGCCTCTTTTGGAGTCAGGGTAGAAAGAGAAAGGTATTTGGGGAAGAGCTGGGCCATTGGAATTAAAAATAGTCAATTGTCAGCTATAGCTGCCCCAGCTACAGACAGTTGCAAAATACCTGAAACACTGGCTATCAATGAGCATGGCGCCATTAATTTGGCACAACACACAACTTGTACTTCATATTGCATAATGCCTTACTCATTAATGAGAGGCAATTTAGTTTTCCACTCAAAGTATCTGTTTAGTTACTGTTAGAAGAAAAATAAATCAGACCACTGTTTTTTAAATCTGATGCTATTCTTCCTTAATACTTTTCTGCCACACGGTCTGTGCTTTTACGCGAGGTATGTGTGACTAAAACATAATATTGGCCTTGTGACTCTCCCAATCATAATCACATAAAATTCCAGTGGCCCTAGGGGACCAACAATGTACTACTATTGTGTTACCTAATATTTTCAAACAATTGTTTGCACAGAGCATTATTTACAATGTATCTTTTTTCATTTTGTTTTTCAAAATATAGCTACTCCTGCTGGTCTACCCGAAGAACTCAATAGGCATAAGATAGTGGCCTGTCTGTAGTGGCTGAGGATGGACCGTATCCTGCAAGAATACCACCGGCTGGTGGTCCTGCAAGGAGAAGAGACAGCAATAGCTGCCTCCCAGCCATGCCCCAGTGCAGCCGGTTCCCCTTAGCCTCCAGCCTCCCGGCCATCCCCTCACCGGCACCGCCGCCAGCTGACAACAACTGCTGCTGCCCCCTCCCGCTCTGACAGGCCATTGCTGCAACAGCTGGAAGCTATGGAGAGCCGGCTCGTCAGGATGGAGCAGAGTCTGGACTAGCTCAGGACCCAAATGGACACTGCCCTCTTCTAGTCCTTTTTTATTTTTTTTGTTTTGGTAGGAGGGGCTTCGTTGGACATTGGTGGTTGGATCAATTAGGTTGGGGAGAGGGGTGGACCTATTGTAGATGGAGAGGGTGGGTTTGTTTGTAAAAGAATAAATAAAGGGGAAATGATTATATTTCATCAGAATTTATGCCTGTGTTTTTTGTTTCACCTGTTTATCTGCTTGTAGGAGTGTAAACCGCTTAGTTATAGGTAGTTATACCTCTCTAACTATCTTGACCATTGGGGGGATGCTGCCATGACCTATATTGTCTACAACAACCTAGATAATTGATTACTTGCAGTAGCAGTTAGTTACTTACTGACTAACTTAACTAGTTCACGTCACTCCATAGTTGTCTCACCTGAATATAGATGAAGCAATAAAAGGGAAGGCATCACAATTTCCCAACGATGTCCCAATCGCACACAGGTGAGTACTAACTGTTGGATTAATAGGAAGGATTATACATTGCTGGCAACTAAATGGAAATAAAAACTGGGTTAGTGGGTTATAAATTATATGAAAGCTTTACAAAGAATTGAGTTCAGACTACTATTGATAACACAACAAAGAATTCCTGATAGTGATAAAATAACAAAAAATAGTAATAGTAACTTAAGCAGTGGGGAGCTACTATTTAATTAAAACTAAAGTTACAAAATCCTCAAGTCATGAAAACAACTCAAAGTCTGGCTTGGACAAGGTTAGGCATTTACGGTTACACACCACAAGGCCTAAATCATGATGCTGACAACTGATGTTCTTCATTCTATATCGAAAATATGGATCACTTTTATGCACAGGTGGGTAAATGGGGCCAGAGTAGGCTATTGCTTAGGTAATAGAAGATCCTGCTGTGAGTTTGTGTTACTTTCACCACATCCGCCCCACCAGGTGGGTGATCCATTGATGGTGTAACTTAAGTCACTCCTCAATCAATCACATAGCCTGGGGGAAGAGGGTTAGGGGTTTGATGAATGGATCAGAGAGGGGATTTGGGGAAAGGTTTGACAAAGACAAACACTACACAAGCACAACATTCGTCTGGGCAATGAGCAGCACACCATCGTCATTAATTGTTTGTGGAAGAAAACAAAGGAATGAATATGACACAGTACAATTAACTGCATTGCAGATAGTCCTTCTGCCCCAGAAACCCAAGCTATCAGATATCTAAATGTTCTGTATTCTAGGCTGGAAAAATAAAAATTATGGAGGAATGAACCCACTCACCCAGTTCTCCAAATATAACTGTTAAAAGAAAAATGACACTGTATTGGAAAATTAGGTTGTGCATCTGCATTCTCCCTGGAAATGTACATCCTATCTGGACTGGTCTGGTAGGTAAGCAGGAGTGTTGAGCTCATCTTTCACCTTTCGTTCATGCAGGAGAGGAGACTAGAAGACCTGCAGATAGAAAAACAGAAACTGTATCTTAGAGTCAAGGAGAAGGGTAGAAGGAAGGTATGCTCCATGTAACAAGAAGACTTAGAGGCAGATCGAAAAAAATAAGAGGCGGACTCAGAGTTTCACTTTTGCCACCAGCGCAACACACACACACTCAGCAGCATTTCACAAATCAATGCACCTCTCTCCATTCCACATAGCTGAGTGCTAGGCCTCAGAGTCATGGTTTCCCTTTGAAGGCAATAGCTTCTTCCTTCTAGTCGTTGATGAGGTAGTCCCGCCCTGAATTCTTCTCCTGACTCTGAGTACCTCTGTCCCAGTCATGAGTGACCATAGCAAGAAAGACGTGTAGTGCACTGCTGTTGAAGAACAAGTAGAGAAACAGAATTGCACTATTTGTATAGGTTTTTGTTTGTTAAGTTAATTGCCTATTCTGGTCTCTGAAGAACCAGAAAAAAGGAGATGACCCTGCAAGGAAATCTGGCTATGTATGAAAGGGCCAATCACCTCCAGGAAAAAATTATCACCCATCATTCAGGCCCCAAGCATTGCAAATCATCTCAAGCAAGTTCCCAAATTACAGTTCAACACCCTCCCTCACTGTCTGCCACCACATGAATCATCAATCATCATTCACAATCACTTGATAGTGCAATGGTTACGTGTTCGAAACCAAGCACAGTGGTAGGTACACTATCTCCACTTTGATGCAAGAAACAAATTGGAATGTAGGAGTCTTGTAAATTAAATGATCATCTGGGTCAGCCCTCCTATGTGATGAAAAAACAGAAGGATCATAGGAGTAGACCGTACAGGTTAATTTTTGCTAAGTAAGTTTGTAAAGGCATATCACCTCCAGGAAAAAAAATGATTACCTATCCTTCAGGCCCCAAACATTGCAAATCATCTCAAGCAAGTTCCAAAATTACAGTTCAACACCCTCTGTCACTGTCTGCCACCACATGAATCATCAATCACAAGCACTCACTCACAATAGTTGTAGTTACCACTTCCAATCCAAGCATGGGTAGATTAGGTAGTAGGTACACAATTAATCTTTGACACATGCAACACAGTAGAATTTGGTATTGGCACTCTTGTAAATCAAATATCTTCTTGGGGCAGCCCTGCTAAGTGATGCAAAAAAGGATAGGCATACGAGGGAGACAGGCATTGTCTCCAATGTCATGAAGGAAGACTTCTTCGATGCATACTGGTCCAAGTGCATTCCGGCAATATATGTGCCTGAAAAATGGTAGGGCAGCATAAATCTGATAATGTTCCACTAGGTCCTTTTTTTTGTGCAAAGTTATAAGTTCAACGAGAAATATTTAAAACTTTCTATGGGGGCACTGACATACTCAGTACGGGAAGTAGAGTTCGTACTCAAACACAGGTGGTTCACCCAGAAGTTGGTCAGCTCACATTTGAATCTGACCAATCCTCCTCCTCCTCTGTTAATTGTGTGGTATGAAATGTTGGTTCATTTTGATCATAGCCAATCGCTCCATGTTTAGAAGCGAGAGCCTGGTCCTTCTCACTGTAACAACTGCACCAGCTTCACTGAACACACGCTCAGTAGACACACTGGCTACAGGACAAGCAATTTACGCATCTTCCCATACGAATACATCAATGGGTTTTGATCCACTTAGACCTCTTTTGGATCATCCAGATACTCCTGGAACATCCTGTGGATGGTCATTGGTGCTGCACCTTGCTCAACCTCTTTTGCCATTGCCTCTGTACTTGATTTAAGCCCTGCCAATTGAAATCAATGCAATGCAGAGGTTGGGCCGGTCCTTCTGTTGCTGCTGTTGCTGATGTTCTGGTTGATGGTGTTGTTGGCTGCTGTGAGACCAGACTGCCCTCTCTGAAAATTGAAGTCATCACCCCAGAACTAGGGGTGGGACTCTAATGTTCCAGACAATCTTCTTCCAGGTCTCTGGCTTGCTCAACAATCCACCTCTTGTATTTTGACACATCCCCTTCAGAAAAAGGAATGAAAGTGGGTAGAATATTTTGGTACCGTGGATCAAGTAGTGTGGCACAGATGTACTGTTTGGACAAGGTGATGTCATGTTGCAGCCTTGTATTACAAGCCAAGTGAAGGATTAAGCTCTCAACAAGGCATGTGCTTCTGTGTTTTCATTCACACCTGCGGAGGCGATCCGTTCAGTCACCTTCTTTAGCTTGTCCTGTAGCAGATGCAGCAACAGGATAGTTCGACCCATCGTACTGTCCTCCCATGTGAAAACCTCAAGAGATCTTTGTCAGGCATTTGACTAGACCCCATTTGTCTGCCTACATGGTCTTAGCTTTCCGAACTGCATCCCCTCCTCTTTGAATGATATAGTCATTGATCTGTTTGTACTGCTCAAACAGATGTTGCAACATGTAATAGGTTGAGTTCTAATGTGTTGGCACCTCCTGTATCTGGGCTTTAACTGGTTCTCTATTAGCAAGCTGAATAATCTTCAACTGCTTCCAGGCTTTAAAAGAATGGCTGAAATGAGTGTAGATTCTTCTGCAGGTGGTCAGTATGTTGCTGACTATGTCTTCTTTTTTTAGAAAGTCTTGCACCACCAGGTTGATACAATAGGCCAAAGACAGGACCCTGAAATAAACACCATCTGCCAAGACCTTGACTATGTTACTTTCATTGTCCATGGCAACAAATCCATTTCTGAGAACTCTGGGTAGCAGCCATTCATCTACCTTGCTATTAAGTTCATCTAAGATGTTTACAGCTGTATGTAATTTCTCCATGGCGAAAATTGCCACTGTTGCATGCCACTGAACACTCTTAAAACTTTCTTCAGGGCTAAGACCTGTAGATATCTTTTTCTTTATAAGCACAAAAAAGATCCAATGTGCAGTGATGCACATGCAATCAGTCACTTGACAACTGGCCCATATGTCTGTCATCAGGTGGATAGTTCCTGCAAAGATTATCCAACCAATTGCAGCACATCGTTATGTAGGCCAGGAAAAGCAAGTCTGGCAAAATAGGTCCGACTTGCAACCTTCCATTTTGGGCAGATGGCTGCCACAAATTCTAAGAATCCCACTCCTTCCACTAATGAAAAAGGGAAGAGCTCCAGTGCTAACATTTTTGCCAGCTTCCAATTGTACAAACATGCCGTTGGGTGGTTGCGGTCATAGGGCCCTCCTGCCTGAACATGCCTCTAATAGTAGTCTCTATTTTTTTTCTTATTTTCTGGGTCACTGAAGCAGGTGACGTTTGAGAAATAGGTGATTGTAGTCTTAGTGCGCATCTTGTTGGGGCAGTCACTGTATGCCATGGTTTCTCCAGCCGACTCCAAGTCTTGTGCCATTGTGAAGTTGCTGTGGTGAGTGACAGATAGCACATTGTTTTGTGTGAGGATGTCACCCTCTTCTTCCTCATCATCATCTCTCCTACCATGATTGCACTTGTAGCTGATGTTCCCTGGCTCTCCCCTTCACCTAAACCACCATGACAATGTTCCGCAATTTATTTAAGGTTCTCCTACTGGATTGTGTGGTGTTTTTTTATATGGGTCATTGGCCTCCATTACCATAATGTGTACCAGGCTTACCTTGACAAACATTTGTGTGGGAATTGGTGTATACTGCAATGTGCTCCACTCTTTGCTAACCATAAGGAAGTCCCAAACTGGGGAGGAGTAGTTTTTTACTGTGCCCCTGCAAAAGCCTGAAGTGGAATTGGAGGTAGATGGGCGTGTCGTCGATTGCCTCTCTGCAGTGCATACTTCTACTGAGGTAGTGGTTAGTTGTGCAGGTCTCTGCTAGGGCTTTGCAAATATGGGAGCTGGTGGTGCTACCTGTGCCACATCCCTTGGAGCAGGTTCAATAGCAATGTCAGACTCCTCTGTGTCACCTTCCACAATGACTGCCTCATCGACATCATCCTCCTCATCATTCCCTTCTATAATTCTAAGGTTTTCAGGAACTTTTCTTTTCCCTTGCCTCTCCTGGTGTCTCCTGGACTCAGTCGGGGTCCACTCCATGTCCCTATCATCATCATCAGAAGTGGTGCTTGGAGAAGAGTAGTACCCTTCCCTTTCCTTGCTGGAGATCTGGGATCCAGTGATTCTAAAATAGGAGGTTCTTGCTCGGAAGGAAGCTCAACCTGTTGTTCTGCTCCAACATCAGGAGGATTTATTATTGGTAGCTGTGGCTGCTGTCTACTTTGCTCTGTTCCCTGAAATGATTGGGTACTACGTTGCAAAAGGGACAAATCAAATTCAGAGTCACTGCTTGTCGGCATAACCATAGATTGCAGTGCCCACCTTACTGACAGACATGGTCTAGGGCTTAGGTTCGGGTGCTGCTGTTGATGCGGCAGTGATGGCCTCATGTTTCTCCATGGAGGTCAATGTGGCAGGCACACAATGTGGTGGTCCAAAAAAGGTTTGGGGTGTCATGCCACTGGAGGGAAGCTGCTTCTTCTCACTGACCACTTTCTTGGAAGCATCTTTCTTTGGGGCTAGCTTAAAGCTCTAAGTTGATAGTTACACTAAGCTGCACAAGCTGAAGATATTGGAGGACTGACGTTTGACTGTTCAGACCTTTTGTTTGGAGTTCTGAGGGTGATGTCTCTTCTCTTGTGAACTATAAGCAAACAAGCAAAAAAAACATTTTTTTTTTGCAAAAACAATTTTTATTGCATAATTCAAGTACAATAGCCATCTGCAATGACCAGCGTATCATTGGTCTTCTCCTAGTAATATTCTCCAGTGCATAGTACAGTGCAGACCACTTCCAACTATCAATGCTTTGCCCCCCAACATTCCCCAAACACAAATATTCCCTCCCCCCACCCGCATGTTAGTGTGCCATAGTTGTAGGTACCATGAGAAGTCCATCTCGTGATTGGCCGTGGGAGCGGCCGCGAGCCACTCTCCACCCCCACGATCAGGCGCAAAGCAGCAAGGAGAAGAGGAGCCCTCCCGCCCCCACGTGTGACCCGTCAGTAGCCTTTCCACCGCTACTCTGCTGCATGCTGCTCCTGTGCGTCAGTGCCCTCCTCTGCTTCTGTGCCCCACCCTCGGAGGTCCACCACTAATGCTTCCCATGCATGTGCCATGGCTAATGCTTTTTCATCATTTCCCCGCAGCGCTAGCTGCAGCCTGAGTGTACTCTCGCTACCCGCCCATTTTGTGAAGGTAGTTCTCCACCTCTCAAAGCTGGGGCCAGTTCTCGATTTCCAATGCAGGGTAATTTCTCTTTTAGCCATCACCAGCCCTAGGTCGCAAAACTTGCTCGTGACTTTCGTGCGCGGAGTGTGGGGGAACCACAGCAGCAGGCAAACTCCCATTTCCACCCCCAATTCCCGCCCCGTTACGTGGGTCAAGCAATCAATGACCTCCCCCCAATAATCGCAGAGGCCACCACAGGACCAAAACATGTGCTTAAAGTCGGCCCCCTCCTCCCCACAGCGAGGGCACTGCGGAGCGGGACCCCCAAAGTATTGAAATAATTTAGCTGGCGTCAAATAAGCCCTATGCAAGATAAAGTACTGCACCAATTGAAACCTGGCATTACGTGTGCTCTTCCAGGCCCGTCTCTGTAACCTGGGCCACGTCAAGTCCGGGATGGGCTTCCCGATGTCCAATTCCCATTTATCCTTCAGCGCACTCAAAGGGGCTAGGTGTTCCATCGCCATTCTCTGATAGAGGCATGTAACGGCCTTGACCGTGCCCGCCGCCATGACCACATACTGACAGCCGGCAGCCGTCTGCGGTTCAGAGAGTCCCGTGTTCCAGTGCTTTTGTAGGGCTGCCACCAGGGCTGCGTGGAGTAGGTAGTCTCCCCTCGGGATCCCGAAGGAATCCTGCAGTCCCTGGAATGGCTGGAGCGCTCCATTGAGGTACAGGTCCCCCACCATCTGTAGCCCTAGGTCTTCCCACTGAGCCAGCCCCGACCAGTCCCCTCCGTGGGGGAGGGCCGTGCACATGCCCAATGGGATCTCCGGGGCGTAGGGGTGAACAGTGCCGACCCTCCGCAAGCTGCGGTTCCAACACAACCGGAGCGTCCGCTCCTCAAGCGTCAGTTGCGACAACTCTAGTCGCTGCTGGAAGACAATAAAAGAAAGGACATGCCGCGGGATCACCCTGCCCTGCGGGTCTTCGGGACCTCTAAACTCCCTTGCCACCGCCTGCGTTAGCCATTGCAGCTGGGCCGCCAAATAATACCACTCGAAGTCGGGCACAGCAAGCCCTCCCTCTGCTCTGGGCCGTCGTAGCGTGGCCAGCGCCACCCGCCGCCTGCCAGATCCCCAGATAAAACCCGTGATCATGGCTGTGAAGCAAAAAAAACATTTTAATGTGAAACATGACATTGTTGCAGTTTGAATTAGTACAAAGGCAATATTAGTGTGGTTGTTTACTTTGAGTCAAAACCACACCACCATACCATAACATGTAATTCCCCATCAAAATAACACACAGTATACAGAATGATAGAGCTCTTTCCTTTATGTCCATATATTCTAAAGGAGACACTTGTGGCCCTCATGGAACTGCATGGGTAAATGGAATATTAATCGTTTAAAAAATGCAAGTTAGTGTGCGCATATGGCAGGTAATGTGGTCCAGGGGGAAATGGAATAGAGTAGACATCATAATATAATATATCGGAGGGTGGGAAAAAACCTAGTGGAGGTGGGAAAAAACCTAGTGGAGGTGCAATATAAAAGAAATGCGTAAAAAATGCATATTGTATCGTATAAGCATTGTTCATCAAAATCATACTCTTAATATACATACTACAATGTTACTCAAGCCTGTTATGAGACTGATATCTAACATTCATCCATGCATGCCTTTGGCAAAGTCACACTGGCTGGACAAACATAAATGGCTGAGTGCCAGTGACACATGGCCAAACAACAACCCTGAGCAAGGAGGCATGGGGAACAAAGAAGACATGCAAGCCTATGGCAATGGCACACTGGCTAGATGCGCATAATGGCTGCCGGCCAGTGCCACATGGTCAAACAACAACACTGAGGAAGGAGGCATGGGAAACAAAGAACACATGCAAGTCTATGCTAAAAGCACACTAGCTGGACACACAAAATGGCTGCCAGAACGTGCCACATGGTCAAACAATAACACTGAACAAGGAGGCCTGGGGATAGGGAACAAAGAACACATAAAAGCCTATGGCAAATTGCATACTAGTTGGACACACAAAATGGCTGCAAGTCAATGCCACTTGGAGAAACAGCAATACTGAGTAAAGAGTAAGGGTGGGCATAATGTGCGTAAGGGACCTACGCGGAGAGGCACGGAGATGGAACCAATCTCCACACTCTCCGCATAGTTCCGTTACGCACATCCCGCCTCCCGCCTGCCTCCTGCCCGCCCGCAGTATTAAATACATTAAAAAAGCAATTTTTAAATAACGTTACCTTATCGGCGACGTCCCCGGTCTTCCATCCTTCTCCAGCACGTCTTCTTCTGGGAACTGCGCATGCGCGGGCTCCTGCACATGCGCAGTTCCCACAAGAAGACGCGCTGGAGAAGGATGGAAGCCCGGGGACGCCACTGATAAGGTAAGGTTATTTAAAAATTGCTTTTTAAATGTATTTAATACTGCTGGCGGGAGGCGGGCGGCCAACTTCCGTTATGCCTGAGTGTGCGGAGATTTGCCTTGTTTCTCCGCCTATTATCGCGGAAGGCGGAAGGGCAAATCTCTGCACATTCCGTGGGCGGAACGGAGTTGTCCGCCCACCCTTAGTAAAGAGGCATGGGGAACAAAGAACACATGCAAGCCTGTGACAAAAGCACATTGGATGGATGCACAAAATGGCTGTCAGCCAGTGCCACATGGTCAAATAACAACACTGAGCAAAGAAGCGTGGGTAGCAAGGAACACATACAAGCCTATGGCAAAAGCACACAGGTTGGGCACACAAAATGGCTGCCAGCAAGTGCCACATGGTCAAACAACAACATTGAGCAAGGACACATGGGGAACAAAGAACATATGCAGGCCTATGGCAAAAGCCCACTGACTGGATGCAAAAAATGCTTGCCAGCCAGTGCCACATGGTCAAACAACAACACTGAGCAAGGAACAAAGAACACATAAAAGTCTATGGCAAATGGCATACTAGTTGGACACACAAAATAGCTGCAAGCCAATGCCACTTGGAGAAACAACAACACTGAGTAAAGAGGCATGGGAAACAAAGAACACATGCAAGCCTGTGGCAAAGCACATTGGATAGATGCACAACATGGCTGCCAGCCAGTGCCACATGGTCAAACAACAACACTGAGCAAGGAGGCATGGGTAGCAAGAAACACATACAAGCCTATGGAAAAAGCACACAGGCTGGACACACAAAATGGCTGCCAGCAAGTGCCATATGTTCAAACAACAACATTGAGCCAGGATGCATGGGGAACAAAGAACACATGCAAGCCTATGGCAAAGGTCCACTGGCTGGATGCAAAAAATTACTGCTAGCCAATGCCACCAAGGCAAACAACACTAAGCAAGAAGGCATGTGGAACAAAGAACACATGCAAGCCTATGGCAAAGGAACACTGGCTGGATGCACAAAATGGCTGTAAGACTCTGCTACATGGACAAACAACAGAAGCAAGGAGGCATTAGGAACAAAGAGAACATATTCAGGCCTATGGACACAGACTCCACAAAATGCCCCCTCCCCCCCGGCAACATAGCGCAGAGAACAAAGAAAAATCAATGATAGTCTATGTCAAACACACACACACACACACACACACTGGCCAGATAAAAGAGGCATGGTATTCTGAAGTAAACACAACTATTAATTCAGCTATAGCAAATATGAAAATTAACTGAGCTACAACAACTTACAGCACACATCCTCCCAAAAGCATCAAATATTACACCACATACACACTTATAGAGAAAGGCACGCAGGCTCCACCATGTAGCCAGATATTCACCAGAAATATGTGGTAAATATGCAGTGGCAGGTAGTTGCTTCTTGTAGATTTAATGTCACAGGCTACACTGTTGCGTTGCCTTCACCAGTAACAGACTGATCACCAACAACAATATTCAAAGCATACCATACTGTACTAGGTTACAAGAAAATACAGTCCAACAGAGTGTTCCTTCTCAAAGGTTCTACAGCAAAAAGAGCGGAACCTCATTTCCTCCCACAGCACTTTATAAATACAAGCTGTCAATAATACAGGCTATCAATACTACAGATTCCCTAAAAGTGAATATTGTATTTGGATTGGCGAAAGGTGCATGCTTGCGCTTTGTGCTGCTAGTTAGTTAAGCGTGGAGCGCTTATAATTTATATTTTAGATAGCGTTTTTCTTTTTATGCTGTAAAACGTTTTGTTTTGTTTTTAAATATTGCTACAATATCGCCCACACTCTTGCATTATAAATTGTGCCCTCACCGCATTTTGCAGAGTCTGTTGTCCTTCTCTGGAAGCCCTTGTGCTCCTTCGCGTGGCGCTTGGCTGCCATCTTGGGGGTGGTGCTTTGTTTACTGTGCCATCTGCTCGAGCGCTCTAGCGCTTGCCAGGACTCCAGGTGAGCCGGTACTTAAGGCGAGCACTCGGTTTGCTCGCTCTTGGCGAAAGGTGCATGCTTGCGCTTTGTGCTGCTAGTTAGTTAAGCGTGGAGCGCTTATAATTTATATTTTAGATAGCGTTTTTCTTTTTATGCTGTAAAACGTTTTGTTTTGTTTTTAATTATTGCTACAATATCGCCCACACTCTTGCATTATAAATTGTGCCCTCACCGCATTTTGCGGAGTCTGTTGTCCTTCTCTGGAAGCCCTTGTGCTCCTTCGCGTGGCGCTTGGCCGCCATCTTGGGGGTGGTGCTTTGTTTACTGTGCCATCTGCTCGAGCGCTCTAGCGCTTGCCAGGACTCCAGGTGAGCCGGTACTTAAGGCGAGCACTCGGTTTGCTCGCTCTTGGCGAAAGGTGCATGCTTGCGCTTTGTGCTGCTAGTTAGTTAAGCGTGGAGCGCTTATAATTTATATTTTAGATAGCGTTTTTCTTTTTATGCTGTAAAACGTTTTGTTTTGTTTTTAAATATTGCTACAATATCGCCCACACTCTTGCATTATAAATTGTGCCCTCACCGCATTTTGCGGAGTCTGTTGTCCTTCTCTGGAAGCCCTTGTGCTCCTTCGCGTGGCGCTTGGCCGCCATCTTGGGGGTGGTGCTTTGTTTACTGTGCCATCTGCTCGAGCGCTCTAGCGCTTGCCAGGACTCCAGGTGAGCCGGTACTTAAGGCGAGCACTCGGTTTGCTCGCTCTTGGCGAAAGGTGCATGCTTGCGCTTTGTGCTGCTAGTTAGTTAAGCGTGGAGCGCTTATAATTTATATTTTAGATAGCGTTTTTCTTTTTATGCTGTAAAACGTTTTGTTTTGTTTTTAAATATTGCTACAATATCGCCCACACTCTTGCATTATAAATTGTGCCCTCACCGCATTTTGCGGAGTCTGTTGTCCTTCTCTGGAAGCCCTTGTGCTCCTTCGCGTGGCGCTTGGCCGCCATCTTGGGGGTGGTGCTTTGTTTACTGTGCCATCTGCTCGAGCGCTCTAGCGCTTGCCAGGACTCCAGGTGAGCCGGTACTTAAGGCGAGCACTCGGTTTGCTCGCTCTTGGCGAAAGGTGCATGCTTGCGCTTTGTGCTGCTAGTTAGTTAAGCGTGGAGCGCTTATAATTTATATTTTAGATAGCGTTTTTCTTTTTATGCTGTAAAACGTTTTGTTTTGTTTTTAAATATTGCTACAATATCGCCCACACTCTTGCATTATAAATTGTGCCCTCACCGCATTTTGCGGAGTCTGTTGTCCTTCTCTGGAAGCCCTTGTGCTCCTTCGCGTGGCGCTTGGCCGCCATCTTGGGGGTGGTGCTTTGTTTACTGTGCCATCTGCTCGAGCGCTCTAGCGCTTGCCAGGACTCCAGGTGAGCCGGTATTTAATGCTCGCACGGGCCGCGCAGCGGTGACGCGCAGCGGTAGCGCCTGACTCTCGCCTGAGTCAAGCCAGAGTCTGCCCGTCTGCGCCCGTCAGCGCTAAGGAAGTGCGGGGTGCGGCAGACTCTTACATCACCATTATGGCTACTTTCTCTCTCAGGTACGGTAGAGCAGACTTACTGGCCGTACGTGACCATTTTTCCACCTGTCCACTTCCGCCTGTAGCACCGCTAAGGGGCCCTTATCGGTGCACCTGTTGCTGCTGGCACTTGCCTCCCCCGTCTCGCGTCCGCTCTATGCAAATTTCATCCCGGCAGATTAACGTGTCGGGGGTGAATATAGCCAGTATATATAGCCTAAATGTCAGATCTCTGGTCAAACATCAGGCGGAGATCTTTGATATTGTCACCAATGACTCCCCTGATGTGTTTTTTATGACCGAGACATGGCTTCAAGATGCTGACACTGCGATTTTAAACCTTGCCTTCCCCCCTGACTATACCGTGGCAACTCTCAACCGCGGTTCGAGAGGTGGCGGAATTGCAATGGCGGTGAAACGTCGCTTTCCTTGTGAATGGAAAGAACTAAAACTTCCAGGTTGCGAATGTGCTCGTTTTAGAATCTCTCTGTCCCATTGCTTTAGCTTTTCAGGTCTTCTAATATATCGGCCTCCGGGCTGCGATGCGGCCTTTAGGGCCGCTCTCCCGGACGTCATTAGTATAGAAGCTCTTGGCTGTGCAAATTTCAATGTGGTAGGTGACCTCAACCTGCACTTTGACTGTCTTTCCCAACCCTCCATTAAGAGCTGTCTAGCAGATCTAGAAGCCTTGCAGCTCACACAGAGAGTGACGTCCCCCTCTCACTCTGGTGGACACATACTGGACCCGTTCTTTACCTCCTTAGAGGAGATTACCTTATGCCAACCTGTTCAGCTGTCTTGGACAGACCATATGCTGGTGAAAGCAGCTCTCCCTGTGGTAGATCCTCTTTTTGTGGCACTGAATAAAACATCTTTTTCCCGCCAGTGGAGTAAACTAAAACTTGAAGACTTCTACCTCTTATTAGGAAAAACACCCCTACCTCTTCTCGCCGATGTTGACGGTGGGTATGATTCTTTCTGCACTTGGATTGGCACGGCCTTGGACTCTCTTATTCCTTTTGTACGTTCCAAGTGCCGGACCAAGGCACATAGCCCGTGGTATGATGAGACCCTGGCGTCTCTCAAGAGAGAGTGTAGGCAAGCGGAAAGGCGATGGAGGAAAGCCTATGATCCCGCGCTTAAGACCTGCTACCTCACTCTATCCAAGGCATATCACAGAGCGGTGTGTCGAACACGTGCCGCATTTTATGCGCAGGAGTTCCGGAATAGCCCTAATCCCTCCAAATTAATTTTTAAGGTCCTAAAGGACCTTATAACTAAGAGGGCCTCCGCGGCTGAAATCTGCACTGACTCTCATTGCGAGAGTCTGGCCTTGTTCTTTGTTCAAAAGGTGCAAGCAATTTACCACACCTTTCCATCTATCGTGCACTGCTCGGATTCATTTGATTTTCCTAAGATCAATGATAGGAGCCTGGATCTTTTGGCCCCCCTATCTGAGGAGGGTTTTGATTTTCTGAGCCAAAAAATTAAATCTGGCTCCCCTGCAGACCCCCTCAAACCGGCCCTATTTAAAAACATGCAGGCCACATGTCGTGCACCCTTGCTTGCCCTTATCAATATGTCACTGAGTTCAGGGACTGTACCCACCAAGTGGAAGCAAGCGGTAGTTACCCCCATCCTAAAAAAGCCTACCCTCGACCCCACAAAACCTGAGAACTATCGCCCCATCTCTTTGCTGCCGTGGGCTGCTAAAGTCATCGAAGCCCACGTGAATGGGATCCTGGCTGACCATCTTGATAAAGCTAACATCTTGGATCCCACACAAAATGGTTTTCGTAAAGCCCACAGCACGGAGACTGCCTTGCTATACATGGTTGAACATCTGCGCTCCGTGCTGGACACCGGACAAACAGCGGCACTCCTGCTGTTAGACCTGAGTGCCGCCTTTGATACGGTGTCCCACGATATCCTGTTGCGGCGGTTAGAGGAAGCTGGGGTTAGGGGACTGGCATTAGGCTGGTTCCGCTCCTTCCTTTCCAATAGATCCTTTCAGGTTGCTATACCACCCGGTAAATCCACTTCTCACCCGCTCACCTTGGGGGTCCCACAGGGTTCATCTCTGAGCCCCACTCTCTTCAATCTTTACGTGAGGCCGCTGGCTGCGGTAGTCAAAGGCTGGGGCTTGACAATGGTGTCCTATGCGGATGACACGCAGCTGGCGGTCACACTAAGTGGGGACTCAGCTATGGACGCCCTCAACTTCTGTGAGGGGCTGCGCTCGGTGGCCAATTGGATGAACCAGAATTGTCTCCAATTGAACACAAAGAAGACAGAGGTGATGGTGTTTGGGAAGCAACCTGGATGTTTTAATGACAGCTGGTGGCCCCCCCGAGTTAGGAATGATCCCCTCTCCTGCTAGTTAAAAAATCTCGGGGTCTGGCTGGACCCTTTACTTAGTTTCACTTGCCATACTAAGAAGGTGGCTGCCTCTTGTTTTGGCATTATTAGGAGCATCAGGCCGGTGCTTAAATTCTTCGATGCCAGCACTAGACAGCTTGTGGTACAGGCCTCGGTACTATCCAGGATAGACTATGCCAGTGCTCTGCTTGCAGGCACGAACAAGGCTGAACTTCTGCGGCTACAACGAGTGCAGAATGCCGCCGCAAGAGCGATATTTGGGCTGCCCAAACGTTGCTCAGTGTCCGGAGCATTGCAAACACTCCATTGGTTGCCTGTTGCGCGGCGGATTGAGTTTAAGGTGCTTTGCCTGGCCTTTAAAATTTTGAAAGGCTTGGCTCCTCCTATTCTCATGAATCTTCTGACTCCATATATCCCCTCTCGCTCTTTGAGATCGATGGGCCAGAATTTAGCTGTTGTTCCCCGTTTTCTGTTGAGCAGGACTGGAGGCCGCTCCTTCCGAGTAGTAGCCGCCAAGCTCTGGAACGCTCTCCCTAATGACATTCGTGCTTTGGAAGACTTAACCAGGTTCAGACGTGTCATTAAAACGTTTCTTTTTAATAAAATCAACTGACTCTGCTGCATTTTTTGATGTTGTGTTTACCTTTCTTGGCGCCAGGACGCCCCTTTGCTGGGGCAGCTGTGCGCGGTACAAAAACCATTAACATAACATAACATAACATTTGTTGTTAAGAACTGTGAAAATAATAACTGGAATTTAAATGGTTTAAAAGAAAATTGACTCACACAGAAGACAATCATAACATTTAATTTAATCATGCTGTTTCAAATTGAGTTGTCATTATGAAATGTTTTATAGATTTTAAGAATTTGATGAGAGGGGATGTTAATATTCCAGTACGCAAATGTGAAGAGGCGCTTCCTTAGGGTACACCTGCATACATATTGACTACTGAGCATGGTTTAATCACATGTCTTTGGCTTCATCAATGGAGTAAGATTACAGAGAAAGAAGGTGTCTTGAGTTTTCCTAGATACAGGACATTTAACACCAGGATTTGTGAACATTGTGCAGATGGAGAAAAACTATTGGAGTGGGGACTAGATTATATCCAGTGCTTACCTCAGAGGCTGCTAAGAAATGAAAAGACAAAGATACCTTCATGAAAGAAAAGATTTTCTGCAATGACTAGTGTAGCACTGGAATCTTTCATTAATGTTCAATCTGTAACCAGGGTAGTAACAGGTGCTCCTCCATTTGTGGAGACAAGACCTGGGACTCAACTAGTTGCCGGAGGATTACCCACCTCGGAATTTGTCCCGACTATCCAGAGCTCACAGATAGTTGCTTTATAAGCCATCACAGATGGTGCAAGCACTAATCGATGGATGGATGCTAGTACTCAGAGTCTCAATATCACAAGAAGAAATAGTTGAGGCTGAGGAAGGATATTGCTTTAAATCGTTGGAGAGTGCTGAACCATTCAACATTGCTACCTGCAAATTATGATGATCATTGTGATGAAAGTGAACCTGATTGTCTAGATTACACGGAATTGTGCACTAACCCCCACCCTGACATAAAGGACGAACCTCTGATTCAGTCTGAACATGTGTTATTAGTAGATGGCTCATGCTTGAGAGGAAATGATGGAACACTCAGAGCAGCATATGCCGTGTGCACCATGAATGATGTGGCAAAAATGTCATGACTTCAAAAGCTTTTTTCTGCCCAAGCTGCTGAACTGATTGCTCTTACTAGAGGCTACAGTTTAACTGCTTAAATGAGAGTTACCAGATTCACTGACAGCCAGTATGGGTTTGGTGTCATTCATGATTTTGGACAATTGTGGTCACAGAGGGGTTTTCTTACCTCTTCAGGTGCACCTATCAAAAATGAAACCTATATCAGGGACCTGTTGGATGATCTGCAATTAGCAGGAGAAATTGATGTGGTGAAGTGTTTAGCTCATCAAGGAGGAAGCATATACAGTGCCGATATGCTTACTCAGTAGCCAGGTTTTGAGCATTGTTAGCCTGTTAATTTAATGGAAACTTACTTGTGAGTCTGAAGCGGAGAGTTGTTTTGCAATGTTGGTGAAGGTTACTGACACATGGGATGAATTGAAACGGGTGCAGGAAAATGTGTCAGAAGCAGAACAGAATGGTTGGGTTAAAGAAGGATGCAAGAAAAATGCAAATGGCATCTAAATGTCAGCCAATGGGAGACTGATATTACCAAATAGCTTGCTGTTTCCAATGACACAATGCTGCCATGGATACACACATTTAGGGAGAGACGCAATGGTGAGACTTTTCAGGCAAAGTTGGTACAACCGCAAATTCAGAATGTTGGCAGAAGATATTTGCCATTGGTGTGTAACGTGTCAACGGTTAAACTTAGGGAAATGAACACATGCCAGTCTAACACACCTAGGGAGATCAGATGGGCCATTCAACATGCACATGGATTTTTATCAAGATGCCTGTGCATAACAGGCTGAGATATATCCTCATGCTTGTGTGCATCTTTTCAAGATGGGTGAAAGCCTGCCCAACTAGTATAAGCAACAGCCTTACTGTAGCTAAACTGTTATTATGTGAATTACTACCCAAGTTCTGCATGCCAATTTCTCTTGACACAGATAGAGGAACAGACTTCAACAATGAAGTGATGATGATAATCTGCCCAACCTTAGAGATTGAACAAAGATTATATTACAGTTACATATAAGAAGCATCTGGTATTGTTGAGCAAATGAACTTTACCATCAAGTATGGATTGGCCAAGGTCTGTACATCAACCTCTCTAAAATGGCCAGGTGCTTTACAATTGGTGCTGATGAGTATCCGGAGTACCCCTGACAGAAAGACAGGGTTATCCCCCCATGAAAGGATGTATGATGATACAACGCATGCTATTACAACGCATGCTTTTACAACACATTTTTTACGACGCATAGTCTGTTACAACGAATGTTTTTACAACGATAACCTTTACAACGCAAAATATATTAAATGCATTAAAAGAGCCATAACTTAGCAAGACAATACAACGCATACCATTACAACGCATAAATATATTTTTTAAAAATGTGTAAAATACAACCTGGCACGGGATGCAGGTAAAATAGTGGTTTTGGGTGGGTAAGTGTATTAATATGTGGGCAGAAACTGTACACAGATTTTTTTTAAATACTCTATTACAAAATTAATACCCAGGCATTAATTTTAATACTCGAGTATTTCTCGAGTATTAAAATTACGCAAAAAAGTAATACAAATTTTATAAAATATGGAACAATTGAGAAATAACATGATATAATTAAAAAATTAAAATAACGTAAAATAACAGAGTTTAAAATGAAGACGAGCGAAAAGAAAACAAGCGGACCACCATTTTATGACCTTATCTCGAACACAAGTCCTACAACAGTTTCAATGACATAAACTACAGCGTCAAGCACACAAAATGGAGTTTATAACAGACACAATCCAAATAAACGGGCATAAATGTAAATGAAAATTAAAATATATGTTTTCACATGAACAAATCAAGAAAAAAGTGATTAACACAATACATTTTTACGAAAATAATGGTGGTACATCAAAAAAAGTATATAAAGAAGACGTCCACCTTTTTGCAAACAGTGGTCGACTGACTACCAGCGAGAGCACATGCTTTTTTGGCTGCCTCACTCTGTCTCAAAGACAATTTCACTGTGACATCACATAACAGCCTCTCCAATCAAGCAAGTAAGTAACTTAAAATAAAAAAAATTAATAACTTACTCACATTTTTAAATCCACAGAACATGATTTTTATAAATGTTCATTAATTTACAGTTTATCGAATACCTTTCAAGATAATTTGTTGAACCAAGAAAAATATTGTTTTTCGCATACTAAACTCGAAAGTAAGTCAATTAATAAAATACATTATTAAAATAATTTCCAAACCATTGAACGATGTGTTTGAAAAAATATCTAAATAAAAAATGTGAAATGTTTTAATGAGCCATCCTCAGATGATAAGACTTATAGGGGCCGATTCCGATCCTGGAAAAACCGGGTACGAATTGTCGGACGGAGCGTTTTCTCCGGGAAAACCACCTTACAAACCCGCAAGTACGATTCGTACAGAAGCACCATTTCCGTACGAATCGTAAAAAACACCGACCGGCTAAAATATACCCACAATTCCGATCTGGGACACCGCGTACGCGACATTCGCACGGAGTCAGGCAGCGTTTTAAGGACCAGCAAGTACGATTCGTACCCACAGCACTTCGCACAGCAATATTTTTACGGGACCCAAAAAGTGCCGGAAAAGCTAAGTACGCCACGATGCACGGCAAAAAGGGGGGCCGGTACGCACCGTACCCCCATCCCTACATGTCCGCACCGTACCCCCACCCCCGTATGTACGGTGCGAACCCCCACCCCCCATATGTACAGTGCATACCCCCACCCCCGTATGTACGGTGCGTACCCCCACCCCCGTATGTACGGTGCGTACCCCCACCCCCGTATGTACGGTGCGTACTCCCAGCCCCCGTATGTACGGTGTGTACCCCCACCCCCATATGTACGGTGCGTACCCCCACCCTCATATGTATGGAGCGTACCCCCACCCCACCCCGTAGGTACGGAGCATACCCCCACCCCCCATATGTACGGTGCGTACCCCTACCCCGCGTATGTATGGTGCGTACCCCCAGTGCTACGCGCTGGGGGTACGCACAGTACATACGGGGGGTGGGGGTATGCACCGTACATATGGGGGGTGGGGGTACGCTCCGTACCTACGGGGTGGGGTGGGGGTATGCTCCATTCCTACGGGGTGGGGTGGGGGTAAGCTCCGTACCTAAGGGGTGGGGGTACGCTCCGTGCCTACGGGGGTGGGGTGGGGGTACGGCACGTACATGGGGGGGGGCTGGGGGTACGGCGCGTACTTGGGGGGGTGGGATGGGGGGGTGTTCGGCGCGTATGCGGGCACATGTTTGGACGTCTCCATGGTTGCTATGGGAGTTCGGTCCGTACGGTGTATTTTCCATACGGTTGTGCATTTGGACGGACGGGACGGATCGTACTTGCGCGCTTGGACTTCAGTTTCCCGATTCGTACGTAAAACTGTCCAGGGACGTGTCGGACACTTTTTCCGACCCGAGGACGTGTCGGGGAATTTTCCCAATGCGATTCGTATGGATTTTTTAACATACGAATCGTACTTGCCAGTTTGTACGGGACTTGTACGATTCGTACGTAAAAAAATCCGGATACGATTCGTACGGGGAATATTTTTAACGGATCGGAATCGGCACCATAGTGGTGCAGAAAATGAAATTTTCTAAAAATGTTTATTAAATAAACGTGGTTCTTTTAAAATGTAAAAAATGAAATGTGCTGTTCAAAATAAATGTTTCGCTAACTCTAACATCTACATAAGTGTGGAATAAAAGGAAAATGTTGCTAAATGAATTAGTGACTGAAAATATGACGCAATAAAATTGAGATTAATAAATAATTTGCTCTTATGTTAAGAAGTAGCAAACCTGTCATAAACAAGACTTGTATTTCTGAGCATTACTTTTAAAACATTCACAAGATAGTCAAAATAGGGGTGTAAAGGAGGATTGTGGTGTTTTTTTTAAAGTTGTCTGATATTTGTTTTGCACAAATAGGTAGATATTGTTTGACTAATAAGAAATATTATAATCATAAACTGGTGCATACAAACGAAAATAATTTAAAAAGAGGTTTGAAAGTCAATTAATTTAAAAACCAATTCTTTCCGTAAAATTCCTAACCATTTCTAATCATAATTATTCCATCTGAAAAACAATTCAGAAAAATTATTGTTTGTGAAAAAAAAAAAAATAATCCATATAACCTTCTTCAAATTACCACCGAAGTTTTAGAGGTGAGTTCATTTAAACCCAAAATCATTACGAGTAAAAAATAAACAGTTTAAAACCATAAAAATGTTTCTAACCTTTTTTTTAATTACTCTAGGAGATCTAAAGAATAAATCCACACTTGATACGAAGAAGAAGGAAGTGATATCATTAAAAAAGGTAACATTCAAAAATAGAAAATACTAAATCTAATCATTTTTTTTTCTGAAGGAAAATGTCTTCTAAAAATGATGACTTAGTAATCATTTTTTTAAAAGGAACATACTTCTTACTTATATTAGATGCAAAATACAGAAGAGGTACCACTTGGAAAACCAATAATTTCATAACCATGTGCAACGTACATAGCAGGATAATGGTGGAGGAAAACATAATGTTATAGATGTCCCCCTCTCTATAAAAAGTTAATAATGTATCAAAGAGGGAGAATAGTGAAAAGATTCATCTAAAAATCTTGAACCAAACTGCAACTGTATGAAAAACTCACAAGTCGAATGTATTTAATGAAATATTGTTTTCTAAAATTTCCATACATAATTGCAAATTGATAGCATTGTATAACTTTTTTCCCCCAAAAAATGCAATATTTTTTTTATAAAAGGAATATGTATTTTCAAGTAAAATTTAACCGGTATATCATATAACTTTAAACAGATATCAACAGTCAGTTAACAGCTGACACTAAATCCATAGAACACCAGCTTTGCCAGACCTTCAAAAGAAAAGAAAAAGCATCTTCAGAACCACAACAAATAATTGAAAAGGTAATTTCTTTTAAAAAAGATAGAAAAAATGTAAATAACCAATTTTTTTCCAAAACAACCAACGCACCAAATAATCAATAAATATATACCAAAGCTATTTTCTTTTCGCTTCCAGCTTAGAATAATCAACATTGCAAATATCAACTTTAGGAACAAAACATTCCAACTTGAAGCAAAGTGAAACAATCCAAAAGGTATTTTCTACTGAATCAAAATCTTTTTTTTTTTTTTCAAACAGCAAGAATTAAAAAATTTAAAATTGAAACAAGCAAAGCAGTTAATCTTTAATAAATGTTTTTAGAAGAGATTTCTAAAAAGAATCAATAAAAAAAAATCTCAAAAATTATATTTATACTTATATTTTTTACCTATATTTTCTTTTCATTTCAGATAATGTCAACAAATAAGACAGCAAATTACATTACATCAAGGAAGGGAAACCACCTCCTAAAGCATGCAGGGTACATTTATTGCAAGGAGCGACTAACAGAACCAAGGTGTCATTGAAGGTGTGTGCAATACTACTCAACCCATTGCACAGGCAGAGCGGTTACTCTGGGTGACTCTGTCTTAAAAACCACAGACCATAACCACTCTGCCTCTGCAATGGAGATTGAGGTGAGAGAAACAATTAATGAAATGAAGGAAATTGCAAGCACCTCCAATGACTCCTGTGGTTCCATTTTGAGGGAGGTTGCACAACATGTCCCAACTCATGTTGCCAGCAGTATGCCCATTATACCCAATCTGAGACGAATTATACAACGCCAAAAACAGGCAAGTAACCCACAAAGAGTTACACCACAAACCTTCTCTGACATTCTAATTCCTCCTGAACTCTCACTTTCTGTTTCTAGCGAACCTTTTTTACTGCATGACAACAAAAACCCTCTGAAAAGAATCTTTATCTTTAGCACACCCCGTAATGTAGTTAAGCTAGAGAATAGTGATGTTTGGATGATGGATGGCACGTTTAAAAGCACGCCCCATCCTTTCACCCAAATATACACCATTCATGCTAAAATTAACAATACTGTAGTCCCCTTGGTATACACTTTGCTACCTGATAAACAATCCACAACTTACACTGAAGTTTTAACAGTGTTAAAATCAAAAACATCAAACAAAAGTCCTAGGAAAATTATAATGGATTTTGAATTTGCAATGATTAATGTAATTTCCAAAACGTACATGGATACCCAAATTCAAGGATGTTTTTCCACTTTTCCCAGGCATTTTGGCGTAAGATACAAAAAACATCCTTAGTTGTGGATTCCGTATCGGATAGCAAACTTCAATTTGAACTTAAAAAACGAACTGCACTTTGCTTTGTTCCTCCTGATAGTGTAGACGAATACTACACTGCAATTACAGAATCAGACTTTTATACCACAAACGAAGACATGTTGGCTCCCTTACTAAATTATTTTGAAGACACATGGATTGGGCATCTAAGCAGGTCTGGTCGCAGGAGGAAGCCACGTTTCCATGTGGAGTGGTGGAACTGCTACTCGACCTGCTTAGAAGGAGGAGCAAAGACAAACAATGCCATAGAGGGATGGCACAACTCCTTCAATCATTCAATTGGCAAATCACACCCAAACTTTTATCATTTTTTGGAAACTTTGAGGAAGGAGCAAAGTTACCAAGAAATGAGAATGTCACAAGCATTAACAGGTTTTCTAAACCCACGAATTAGCAAAAAATCAAAGGAAATGTCTGATAGACTATTGGGAACTTGACAACATTTTTCATTGTGTGTGGCTTCAGACTACCTGGATAATGTTGCACACATACTACATTACTAATAAACACTAGACTTTTACTTTCCTGTTTTACCCTAAATTATCTCCCTTTTTTTTAATTTGCATTTTTCTAAACATTATCAAAATTATGAAGTCGGTTCACCTTACCTTTGATGTTTTGTTTTTTCTAGTCTTCATCTTTGCAATCCAAAATTTTTTGTCCATGATTGTCTTTTTTCCAAACACAAATCCACTTGCAAAGATCCCATAACTTTTTTATCCCCAAAAAATAAAAAATGCCAATATCTTTTTCTTCAAAACATTGAGGTGCCAATTACGATCCGGTAAAAAAAATTCCCGTACGACTCGTATCCGGTCTTTTTACCGTACGAATCGTACAAGTGCCGTACAAACTGGCAATCACGATTCGCATGGTAAAAAGTCCATACGAACCGCCTTGGGAATTATTCCCCACACGTCCTCGGGTCGGAAAATGTGTCCGACACGTCCTCGGACGATTTACCGTACAAACGTGAAAAGCGAAGTCCGACCGGGGAATCACGATCCGTCCCGGGCATCCGAATGTACAACCGTATGATTAAAAGACCGTCCGCACCGAACTCCTATAGCAAACAATGGAGACGTCCAAACAGGTGCCCTGTACGCGCCGAACCCCCCCCCGGCCCCCGTACGTTCGAGTCGACCCCCCCTGGCCCCCGTATGTACGTGCTGTACCGCCCCCCAGCCCCCGCATGTACGCGCCGTACCGCCCCCCAGCCCCCGCATGTACGCGCCGTACCCCCCGTGTATGTACACCCGAGTACGTGTCGAACCCCCCCGTGTATGTACACCCGAGTACGTGTCGAACCCCCGTGTATGTACACCCGAGTACGTGTCGAACCCCCCCGTGTATGTACACCCGAGCACATGTCGAACCCCCCCGTGTATGTACACCCGTGTACGTTCGAGTCGTACCCCCACCCGTGTATGTACGGTGTGTACTCCCAGCGCGTACTCGGGTGTACATACACGGGGGGGTTCGACACGTACTCGGGTGTACATACACGGGGGGTACGGCGCGTACATGCGGGGGCTGGGGGGCGGTACGGCGTGTAATTGCGGGGGCTGGGGGGCGGTACGGCGCGTACATGCGGGGGCGGTACGGCGCGTACATGCGGGGGCTGGGGGCGGTACGGCGCGTACATGCAGGGGCTGGGGGGCGGTACGGCGTGTACATGCGGGGGCTGGGGGGCGGTACGGCGCGTACATGCGGGGGCTGGGGGGGGTACGGCGCTTACCGGGCCACCTACTCTGGTCGTTTCGCGACGTACTTCGCTTTTCCGGCACTTTTTGGGTGCCGTAAAAATATTGCCGTCCGGACTGCTGTCGGTTCGAATCGTAATTCCTGGGTCGTGAAACGCGGCCTGAGAGCGTCCCGACGTCACGTCGGCGCATTCCCCGGATCCCATTTGTATGTATCTTTTCGTCGGTCGGTGTTTTGTACAACTCGTACGGAAATGGTGTTTCCGTGCGAATCGTACTTGCATGTTTGTAAAGTTTTACGACCGGGTACGAGTCGGACGGAAAAAAGCCTCCGTCCGACGGTTCGTACCCGGTTTTTGCCGGATCGTAATCGGCACCTTAGTCTACTTCAAAGTACTTTTTCATAAGTACGCAGCCTTTTTTAAAAATGTGTATACGTTCGAAAAATAGTAGTAACAACAAAAAATAATTCCAAAGACATTCCACGAAATGTAAAAAGGTCGATTTTCCACGTGCAAATCCATCGGTATATCTTCTCCTGCTCCAGATTGTTTTTAATCCAAAAATTCAAATTTTTTCGAATGTTCTTAAATAAATTTCAAAATTCAAAATCCTTCTGAATCTGCTGTCCAAGTCAATAATCTAATAATTTAAAAAAGCATAGATGTAAACCCAAAAAAAATCCACAATGTCCAACCGGAATCCAAAAAAATCCAAACGCCGAAAATTGTTCTTTTTTGTTGCCATCTTTGTTAATTTCCAAACATTTTATCATTTTTTCTTTTCTACAGTATTATAATTATAAAACCTTTCTAGATCCTATTTTATTTAATCAAACAATTTCGGAAGGTAAACACGTGACCCGACATGGGCATACTCTAACAACATACTTCGTGACAAGTTATGATTAAACAAAGTAATATCATTTATTACATGTACAAACCTCCCTCGACTCTCCTTGCAATAATAAACACTCATGTACTTGTTTATATATATTTTTAAGTTTCTTACCTGAGCGCAGATCTCCCAAGCTTCTGCTGTGTCCTGCGACGCTACTGAAAATGGCTGCCTTCAAGTTTCACGTTTACGCGTTAACGTCATCTGGAGCAACAAAAACAAAAAACTGACTTTTAATTTTTATTTTGTAATATAAATATTATTATTGTTTAAAATAATTATATGCCTAATATTTATTTTCTACATTTTCTAAGCATTTATATGCTTTGAAAAGTACAATTATTTTTTATAATATATTAATAATAAATTAAATAAACAACACAGTCTCGCGTTTATTTAATCTTTTTTTAACTATTTATTTTTAACAAACTACTACTTTTTTAACATTGCAATATCTTTAAAACACTTACTTAACGTTTATCTATTCTTTCATGCTTGTATTCACTCCCGCGATCCACTTCAAATGAACTTGAATTTCATTGACACGGCAGTCTCAATGTGAACTAGTGAAATAAAAGAAGGACAATTATTCCCATTCACTTCAATGGCAAAGCGTGGGAATGTTTCTCTAAATTACATTTTGAAATTTTGAAAATTAATGCAAAATTAAAAAAAAAAAAAAAAAAAAAGATTCTATTAATATAATTTTTTTAAATATTTTAAATTATTTTATAATGCATTGGTATTTTTTAAAATTTAAATTATAATTAATATATTTTTTGGATTAATTTCTAATTTAACTTCAGTAGTGTACTCCAGTAGGGTAAGTGCTGGATAGAGTAGGGGTACTACATACTATTCTTAGTCCAGGGGGGGTTAGTGCTGGATAGTGTAGGGGTACTAATTACTATTCTTAGTCCAGGGTGGGTGCATCAGTAGGGTAAGTGCTGGATAGTGTAGGGGTACTAATTACTATTCTAAATCCAGGGGGGTGCATCAGTAGGGTAAGTGCTGGATAGTTTAGGGGTACTAATTACTATTCTTACTCCAGGGTGGGTGCATCAGTAGGGTAAGTGCTGGATGGTGTAGGGGTACTAATTACTATTGTTACTCCAGAGGGGTGCATCAGTAGGGTAAGTGCTGGATAGTGTAGAGGTACTAATTACTATTCTTATTCCATCGGGGTGCTTCAGTAGGGTAAGTGCTGGATAGTGTAGGGGTACTAATTACTATTCTTACTCCAGGGTGGGTGCATCAGTATTGTAAGTGCTGGATAGTGTAGGGGTACTAATTACTATTCTTACTCCAGGTGGGGGTGCATCAGTAGGGTAAGTGCTGGAAAGAGATGGGGTACTAATTACTATTCTTACTCCAGGGGGTGTGCATCAGTAGGGTTAGTGCTGGATAGTGTAGGGTTACTAATTACTATTCTTACTCCAGGGTGGGTGCATCAGTAGGGTAAGTGCAGGATAGTGTAGGGGTACTAATTACTGTTGTTACTCCAGAGGGGTGCATCAGTAGGGTAAGGGCTGGATAGTGTAGGGGTACTAATTACTATTCTTAATTCAGGTGGGGGTGCATCAGTAGGGTAAGTGCTGGATAGTGTAGGGGTACTAATTACTATTCTTACTCCAGGGTGGTTGCCTCAGTATTGTAAGTGCTGGATAGTGTAGGGGTAGTAATTACTATTCTTACTCCAGGTGGGGGTGCATCAGTAGGGTAAGTGCTGGAAAGAGATGGGGTACTAATTACTATTCTTACTCCAGGTGGGGGTGCATCAGTAGGGTAAGTGCTGGATAGTGTAGGGGTACTAATTACTATTGTTACTCCAGAGGGGTGCATCAGTAGGGTAAGGGCTGGATAGTGTAGGGGTACTAATTACTATTCTTACTCCCTGTGGGGGTGCATCAGTAGGGTAAGTGCTGGATAGTGTAGGGGTACTAATTACTATTCTTTCTCCAGGGTGGGTGCATCAGTATTGTAAGTGCTGGATAGTGTAGGGGTAGTAATTACTATTCTTACTCCAGGTGGGGGTGCATCAGTAGGGTAAGTGCTGGAAAGAGATGGGGTACTAATTACTATTCTTACTCCAGGGGGTGTGCATCAGTAGGGTTAGTGCTGGATAGTGTAGGGGTACTAATTACTATTCTTACTCCAGGGTGGGTGCATCAGTAGGGTCATTGCTGGATAGTGTAGGGGTACTAATTACTATTGTTACTCCAGGGCGGGTGCTTCAGTAGGGTAAGTAAATATTTTTAAAATTAAAAACTTAGAGGGTAAGGGCTGGATAAAAATTAATTTTAAAATTAACAACTTACCCATACTTACGTTGTATTGGCATGCGTTGTAATAGCATCTGCGTTGTAATAGCATGCGTTGTAATAGCATGCGTTGAAATAGGTCTTGCGTTGTAAAAGTTGCGTTGAAATGGTAGTGCGTTGTTATGCCTGCGTTGTGATGGCTGTTTCCCCCCATGAAATATTGATGGACAGAGCCATGAGATAACTGCTGTTATTGCCAATACATTCTTGAATATCACTGACGATATTATATTTGATTTTTGCAAAGGATTGGCTGATGTGGTTCATTCTGTCTTTCATCAGGTCTCAGTTGCCACACAAGACCTGCATCAAGAATAGTGCCACAATCTCAATCCTGGTGATTGGGTCATGATTAAGAAGCACGTTTGGAAGACTTGCCTTGAACCTAGATGGAAAGGCCACTATCAGGTGTTGTTCACTACACATACTGCTGTTAAGTGTGCTGGATTCCTGAGCTGTATTCATGCCTCGCACACCAAAAGAGTGAACAATCAAGAAGAAGTGCCTTTGGTCTATGATCCGGAACAAAGAGCTTTGGTGGTTGCATCGCCAATCGAGATACCACCCAGGCCAACAGCATCAGTGTGAGTCCAGCCACTAGAAGAAAGAAGTGGTGAAGATAAGTTGACGGAATGTCAAGTGTAAGTTCCTGAAATAACACAGAGTGGCATTGAGATCTTTAACAGAGGAGAAGCAGAGATCGAGTGACAGAGAGAAAGTGCCACTGAGGTGGTACTAAGACAAGAATATTCAGACGAAGTATCAAGCACCGGAACATGGAGGATACATTGACAAGCGGAATGACCACAACATGGTTCTCTTTTTAAATCACTACGAGTATACAAATGTGCAAAATAACCTAGACACTCTGCCCGTTTGGCCCTGCCCTCTCCACAGTAGTACTATGCAAAGGTCTTCCCGCCTTTTCCCAGGTTTATGAACAGCTTACCAAAAGGCCCCCCGAGATTGTTTCTGTGGATTTAGGAGATGCATTTTTGATGCACCCAACAAGGATGCACTTAGCCCATATCATTAGGAGGATGTATCCTTGTTTGGTGGAGATTCACCTCTAAGTAGTCTTGTTGTCTTCTGTAGAGGATGATTCATGTTATCATAGATTTCTGGAAGAAGATGCTAGAGAAACAATCACAGTGCTGAAATTAAACACTCACAAGGTTAGTGAAGACATTTCCTCCTGGTCTGTTATGCAGCTGTAGTATATAATATGCACTAGACATTTACCTAACAAGTTAGCACTTACTAATTAGCCAGTAAAAAGTATTCCAGTTTGATAGACATTTTGTGCAAAACTGGAAATTCTTGTTGGGTACAGGGGCAGGTGAGTTTTTATACTGGCCCAGATACTCACACAGCTACTGACACACCTGTACAACCACTCAGACACCCAGTCACACACCCATACAGCCACTCTCATATCTACTCACTGACTCACACAGCCAGTCACATGCCCATAGAGTCACTCACACATCCACTCACATACCCACAAAACCACTCACAGACCTATGTAGTTGTTTATACACCCACTCACAGGCCCATACAGCCACTCACACACCCACTCACATACCCTCAAAACCACTCATATCCACTCACTGGACCATATAGCTACTCATATACCTACTTACAGACCCATACAGCCACTCACACACCCACTCACAGATCCATTAAGTCACTCATGCACCCACTCGAAGATCTAAATAGCCACTCACAAACCCACTCACATACCCACACACCAATTCATACACCTATTCACAGACCCATGCAGCCACTCCCACGCCCACACACTGACCCACAAAACCACTCACACAGCTACTAAAAACCCTCAAACCTACCCACATACCCACTCATGCCCCCACATAGTAACACACACACACACTGCAGACTCATACAGTCACTCACATACCCACAAAACCACACACAGATACTCAGAGACCTATACAGCAACTTATATATACACTCTCAAGGGGAACACGTTACAGTTAGGTTTCAGTTAGGAAATACAATTTAAAAATCACATAGAATTTCACTAAAAAACAAAGGTTATAGGGATGTTATAGTTAGGCTCACATTTCACACACACAAAGCCATCAAACTTCAGCAGTTATAGTTACCTGAACTAACTATAAGTTACCCCCCTGCAATGCACTGCTTATGACCTCACATATTATATCAGTCATGAAATGGTCGATGACATTAATGATGAAATCATTGATGACATCTCAAATGATATCAATGATGATGTCACTGATGACAACATCCATGAACCACTCACACACCAACAAAACCACTCACAGACCCACACAGTCACTCACACACCTACTCACAGATCCATAAAGACACTAACACACTCACTCAATCACCCTCAAAAGAATATGTCATGTTACAACGCGTGGTGTTACCACACGGTAGGTAACAATGCAGTCGTTACATCGTCTGCGTTGTTGCCATGCATGGCACTAAATCGCAAGTTGTGTCAATGACTTGCGCTAGATGGTGCACTGGACTTAGGAATAGTATAAATTACTATTCCTACTCCAGTTAGCGCAACAGCAGGGAAGGTGTTGGATTTAAAATCCAACACATTCCCTGGTGTTGCACGCCACCTAGTGCAAGTCATTGAAACGACTTGCGATGTAATGTTATACGTGGTAACAACACAGACGATGTAACGTCCACGTTGTTATCAACCTGCGTGGTATTACCAGCATTGTAAACGCTGTCTCCTCCCTCAAAAGCAATCCTATCCACTCACCAACCCATACATCTACTCACATACCAACTAACAGACCCATACAGCCACTCACACAGCCACTCACAGACCCATTCAGCCACTCACATACCCACTCATAGATCCATACAACCACTCACAAACCTACTCACACACCTACTCATATACCCATTCACTGACCCATATAGCCACTCACACA
The DNA here is from genome assembly GCF_964204655.1 of Triturus cristatus. Taxonomy (NCBI): domain Eukaryota; kingdom Metazoa; phylum Chordata; class Amphibia; order Caudata; family Salamandridae; genus Triturus; species Triturus cristatus. The sequence continues at coordinate 549,407,587 of NC_140581.1, forward strand.
CCGACTCACTGATCCACAAAACCACTCACACACTCACCCATACATTCTTAAAACACTCATACACCTACTCATATACCCACACAGACACTCACACACCTGCTCGCAGACCCATACAGCCACTCACACACCCAGTCATCCCCCCATTCAGCCACTTACATACCTACAAAACCACACACAGACACTCATAGATCTAAACATTAACTTATACACCGCTCTCAAAGGTTAAAAGTTACAGTTAGGTTACAAGTCACAGTTAGGAAATACAATTTAAAAAACTGAAATTTAGTAAAAATAGCAAAGGATATAGGGATGTTATAGTTAGGTTCATATTTCACATGCACAAAACCATAGAAAATCAGCAGTAATAGTTACCGGAACTAACTGTAAGTTACGCCCCTGCAATGCAGGGCTTATGACCTCACATATTAAATCTGTCATGACATGGTCTGTGACATCATTGATGAAATCACTGATGACATCTCAAATGACATCCGTGGTGACATCACGGATGACAATATCCATGAACCACTCACACATCCACACAACCAGACAAAAACCCAGTCACACTTCCATACAATCGCTCACTTGCCCATACAGCTACTAACACAACCACTCACAGATTCATACAACCACTCACACACCCATACAGCCACTCACGCACCCACTTAGAGAACCATACAACCACTCACAGAGCCACACACCCACTTAGAGATCCATACAACCACTCACACACCCACACAATTACTCACGCACTGACTAAAACACACACAACTATTCAAACACCCACTCACAGACCCATACAACCACTCACACACCCATACAACCACTCACACACCCATACAGCCTTTTATATGGCCACTCACACACCCAGACAACTACTCACACAGCCGCTCGCATACCCATATAACCACTCATACACTTATTTACACACCCTGATAGCTACTCAGACAACCATTTAGACATCCACACAACCACTCAAGCACCAAGTCACACAGCCTCTACTTACTCAACTAGAAAAATACTCACATACCCATACAGACACTCACATACCCACTGACCTATATAGCCACTCACATATCTGACAGATCCATACAGCCACTCACACATCCATTGCCACTCAGATGAAATATGTTAGAAATAGTTCACTCATTAGTAGCACAGAAGGAATAGTAATTTAACTGATGCAGTAGCTTAGTATACATCTTTAGGTCTCAGATGTCATTTGAGATGTCATCAGTGATGTCACTGACCATGTCATAAGTGATGAAATATGTGGGATCATCAGCAGTGCATTACGAGTGCACGAGTTATAGTTAGCAGAACTAACTATAACAGAGGAATTTCTATGGTTTTGTAAGAGTGAAATTGCCAGCTAACTATAACACCCCTGAAACCTATGTTTTATTCTGTGAATTTCTAAGGTTTTTTAAATGCTAATTTCTAACTATAACGTCTCTGAAACCTATGGTTTTTTCAGTGAAATTCAAAGCTTTTTTAAATGCTAATTTCTAACTATAACGTCTCTGAAACCTATGTTTTTTTCAGTGAATTTCAAAGGTTTTTTAAATGCTAATTTCTAAGTGTGATAGTTATACCTATTTTTTTGTACTGATTTTCTAGTTTTTTAACTGTTTATTTATAAATATTCTATTCATTAAATAACATTATATGTTTTTCTGAAAATTGCAAAAATAAATAAAAAAACCAAAAAAACTGAAATGTTGATTAATTTTTTCGGAGTCGCGCTCTCAAAGCGTTCACATCACGGTGGGTGCACAGATTCTAGCTGCCATTTTAGAAAAGTCATGAAGGATCCGCGTACGGTGTGCGACGGCTGCGTGTTTTTCAGTTACATCATATACATTTAATATTACGTGATGAGCGCGATTGGTATGCGACCAGTCCGCGACTCCTGCTCCCACGCATTCACAACACGTGCGCATTACGGTACGAGATGCTTGCGCGGTGGCGGGTCCCGCGTGATGTCATATACGTGCTGGGGCACACTGGGTGCGTGACTCCGGCAAAAGAAATTTATGTTCCAAAATGATATGTATGTGTTTTTAATATACATATTAGGGTAAGAAATTATCGAAGATATTCATAAAAATAATATATTTGTACTTATAATAAATGTATATTATTTTTAAATATATTTTCGCGAAGTTGGTGCATGCATCGTGAGTGCAGAGAACCAGGTAAGCAGAGCTGCTGTAGAGCCAGAGAAACCAGGTCAGCAGAGCCGTTGTAGAGACAGAGAACCAGGTCAGCAGAACTGCTCTAGAGCCTAAGAAGCAGGTCAACAGAGCTGCTCTAGAACCAGAGAACCAGGTCAGCAGAGCTGCTCTAGAGCCAGAGACCCAGGTCAGCAGAGCTGCTCTAGAGGCCGAGAAGCAGGTCAGCAGAGATGCTGTAGAGCCAGAGAAACCAGGTCAGCAGAGTTGCTTTAGAGGGAGAGAACCAGGTGAGCAGAACTGCTTTAGAGCCAGAGAACCAGGTCAGCAGAGCTGCTTTAGAACCAGAGAACAAGGTCAGAAGAGCTGCTCTAGAGGCAGAGAACCAGGTCAGCAGAGCTGCTTTAGAGGGAGAGAACCAGGTCAGCAGAGTTGCTTTAGAGCCAGAGAACCAGGTCAGCAGAGCTGCTCTAGAGCCAGAGAAACCAGGTCAGCCGAGCTGCTTTAGAGGGAGAGAACCAGGTCAGCAGAGCTGCTTTAGAGCCAGAGAACCAGGTCAGCAGAGCTGCTCTAGAGCCAGAGAACCAGGTCAGCAGAGCTGCTTTAGAGCCATAGAACCAGATCAGCAGAGCTTCTGTAGAGGCATAGAACAGGCCAGCAGAGCTGATTTAGAGGGAGAGAACCAGGTCAGCAGAGCTGCTTTAGAGCCAGAGAACCAGGTCAGCAGAGCTGATTTAGAGGGAGAGAACCAGGTCAGCAGAGCTGCTTTAGAGCCAGAGAACCAGGTCAGCAGAGCTACTCTAAAGCCAGAGAACCAGGTCACCAGATCTGCTTTAGAGCCATAGAACCAGGTCAGCAGAGCTGCTTTAGAGCCAAAGAACCAGGTCAGCAGAGCTGCTCTAGAGCCAGAGAACCAGGTCAGCAGAGCTGTTGTAGAGCCAGAGAAAACAGGTCAGTAGAGCTGCTTTAGAGCGAGAGAACCAGGTCAGCAGAGCTGCTTTAGAGGGATGGAACCTGGTCAGTAGAGCTGTTTTAGAGCCAGAGAACCAGGTCAGAAGAACTGCTTTAGAGCCATAGAACCGGGTCAGCAGAGCTGCTTTAGAGCCAGAGAACCAGGTCAGCAGAGCCGTTGTAGAGCCAGAGAACCAGGTCAGCAGAGCTGCTCTAGAGCCTAAGAACTAGGTCAGCAGAGCTGCTCTAGAGCCAGAGAACCAGGTCAGCAGAGCTGCTGTAGAGCCAGAGAAACGAGGTCGGCAGAGCTGCTTTAGAGGGAGAGAACCAGGTCAGCAGAGCTGCTTTGGAGCCAGAGAACCTGGCCAGCAGAGCTGCTTTAGAGCCTAAGAACCAGGTCAGCAGAGCTGCTGCAAAGCCAGAGAACCAGGTCAGTAGTGCTACTTTAGAGGGAGAGAAGCAGGTCAGCAGAGCTGCTCTAGAGGGAGAGAACCAGGTCAGCAGAGCTGCTCTGAGCCAGAGAACCATGTCAGCAGAACTGTTTCAGAGCCATAGAACTGGGTCAGCAGAGCTGCTTTAGCGCCAGATAATCAGGTCAGCAGAGCTGTTGTAGAGCCAGAGAACCAGATCATCAGAGCTGCTCTGTAGCCTAAGAACTAGGTCAGCAGAGCTGCTCTAGAGCCAGAGAAACCAGGTCAGCAGAGCTGCTTCAGAGGGAGAGAACCAGGTCAGCAGAGCTGCTTTAGAGCCAGAGAACCAGGTCAGCAGAGCTGCTCTAGCTGACACTGACTGACCGACACTGTCTGACTGACACTGACTGATTGACACTGACTGACACTGATTGACTGACACTGACACTGACTAACACTGACACTGACTGACACTGATCGACTGACACTGACTGACTGACAATGACTGACACTGATTGACTGACACTGACTGACTGACACTGACTGACTGACTGACACTGACTGACACTGATTGACTGGCGCTGACTGACTGACACTGACTGACACTGATTGACTGACACTGACTGACACTGACTGACTGACACTGACTTACACTGATTGACTGACACTGATTGACTGACACTGACTGACACTGACTGACTGACACTGACTGACACTGACTGACTACTCTCTACTACTCTACTACTCACTCTCTACTACTCTCTACTACTCTCTACTACTCACTCTCTACTACTCACTCTCTACTATTCTCTACTACTCACTCTCTACTACTCTACTACTCTCTACTACTCACTCTCTACTACTCACTCTCTACTACTCTCTGCTGCTCACTATCTACTACTCACTCTCTATTACTCTCTACTACTCACTCTCTACTACTCACTCTCTACTACTCACTCTCTACTACTCTCTACTACTCTCTCTCTACTACTCACTCTCTACTACTCACTCTCTACTACTCTCTACTACTCACTCTCTACAACTCACTCTCTACTACTCTCTCTCTACTACTCACTTTCTACTACTCACTCACTACTACTCTCTACTACTCACTCTCTACAACTCTCTACTACTCTCTACTTCTCACTCTCTACTACTCACTCTCTACTACTCTCTACTGCTCACTCTACTACCCTCTACTACGCTCTACCACTCACTCTCTACTACTCTACTACTTACTCTCTACTGCTCTCTCTCTACTACTCACTCTCTACTACTCACTCTACTACACTCTACTACTCACTCTCTACTACTCTCTCTCCACTACTCACTCTCTACTACTCTACTGCTCTCTACTACTCATTCTCTACTACTCTCTCTCTACTACTCACTCTCTACTACTCTACTACTCTCTACTACTCTCTCTCTACTACTCACTCTCTACTACTCACTCTCTACTACTCTCTACTACTCACTCTCTACTTCTCTACTACTCTCTACTACTCACTCTCTACTACTCACTCTCTACTACTCTCTGCTGCTCACTATCTACTACTCACTCTCTACTACTCTCTCTCTACTACTCACTCTCTACTACTCACTCTCTACTACTCTCTACTACTCTCTCTCTACTACTCACTCTCTACTACTCACTCTCTACTACTCTCTACTACTCACTCTCTACAACTCACTCTCTACTACTCTCTCTTTACTACTCACTTTCTACTACTCACTCACTACTACTCTCTACTACTCACTCTCTACAACTCTCTACTACTCTCTACTTCTCACTCTCTACTACTCACTCTCTACTACTCTCTACTGCTCACTCTACTACTCTCTACTACGCTCTACCACTCACTCTCTACTACTCTACTACTTACTCTCTACTGCTCTCTCTCTACTACTCACTCTCTACTACTCACTCTACTACACTCTACTACTCACTCTCTACTACTCTCTCTCCACTACTCACTCTCTACTACTCTACTGCTCTCTACTACTCATTCTCTACTACTCTCTCTCTACTACTCACTCTCTACTACTCTACTACTCTCTACTACTCTCTCTCTACTACTCACTCTCTACTACTCACTCTCTACTACTCTCTCCTACTCACTCTCTACTTCTCTACTACTCTCTACTACTCACTCTCTACTACTCACTCTCTACTACTCTCTGCTGCTCACTATCTACTACTCACTCTCTACTACTCTCTCTCTACTACTCACTCTCTACTACTCACTCTCTACTACTCTCTACTACTCTCTCTCTACTACTCACTCTCTACTACTCACTCTCTACTACTCTCTACTACTCACTCTCTACAACTCACTCTCTACTACTCTCTCTCTACTACTCACTTTCTACTACTCACTCACTACTACTCTCTACTACTCACTCTCTACAACTCTCTACTACTCTCTACTTCTCACTCTCTACTACTCTCTACTGCTCACTCTACTACTCTCTACTACTCTCTACCACTCACTCTCTACTACTCTACTACTCACTCTCTACTGCTCTCTCTCTACTACTCACTCTCTACTACTCACTCTACTACACTCTACTACTCACTCTCTACTACTCTCTCTCCACTACTCACTCTCTACTACTCTACTGCTCTCTACTACTCATTCTCTACTACTCTCTCTCTACTACTCACTCTCTACTACTCTACTACTCTCTACTACTCTCTCTCTACTACTCACTCTCTACTACTCACTCTCTACTACTCTCTACTACTCACTCTCTACTACTGTCTCTCTACTACTCTCTACTGCTCTCTACTACTCACTCTCTACTACTCACTCTCTACTACTCACTCTCTACTACTCTCTACTACTCACTCTCTACTTCTCACTCTCTACTACTCACTCTACTACTCGCTACTACTCATTCTCTGCTACTCTCTCTATTACTCTCTACTACTCTACTACTCCCTATTACTCACTCTACTCTCTACCTCTCTCTCTACTCCTCTCTACCTCTCTACCTCTACCTGTCTACCTCTACCTCTTTACCTCTACCTGTCTACCTCTACACCTCTACCTCTCTACCTCTCTCTACCTCTCACACATAGGCACACATGCATATGCATACATATGCACATATATATATGCATATATATGCATATGCATTTATATATATGTATACGTATTCGTAGACACCAGATTGGACACTTACCGCTATATCAGGAAGTTAAAGCTACATAAATTCCACCTTCTACAACCCAAAAAAGCCACTATCCCAAACATCCCGGAACCAACCAATCCTCCACTACTTACAGCGGGGGATGCATCCTTATTTCAGGACGCGTGGTCCCTCATTGTAGAACAAGCAGAGGGCAATGCAACTGGTGAACCAGCACTTATTGATGGCAGAGGAACCCGTGAAACCCCATTCAAACCAAAATCAAACTTCCAGCCAATTCTTCTACACGATAATCTGGATGTATACCACGAGTTGGTAACCCAAGACTTAAAAAAGCTATACACCATGACTAATAGGACATTCCGCAATAGGAATAAACAGAACCTTGTCTACTGGAATCTCATCAAGAAAATAGGAGTTGATAACAATATCATTGTGAGACAGGCAGACAAGGGGGGCAACATAGTCCTATGGCCGCGTCAACTTTACATGGATGAGGCAAAATCTCAACTGGATGATATAGCGTGTTACCGTAAAAGCAATATTAACGTGGTAAAGTCATCCTGGCAAGAACACTATTTGAAACTTTTGGCATGGAAAAGTGGGGGGTAATTACTGAGGCAGAATATCGATTCATGAAGAAGGAATTTCCTGTTATTCCAACTTTTTATTTAATCCCAAAGGTGCACAAGAGCACAACGACTCCACCAGGGAGACCGATAATCTCTGCAATCAACAGCCTTATGGAAAACACCTCTAAATACATAGACTTTTTCCTACAGGAGTGGGTCCGCAGTCTGCCATCATATGTACAGGACACCTCAGATTTTCTACGCAAAATTGAGACTGTATCTTGGGGTGAAGATATGCTTTTGATGACTATGGACGTGAAGTCCCTATACACCTCGATAAGACATGGCGATGGTCTTAAGGCAATAGAACATTATTTGAATTTAAGGCCTATGTCGTTTGCAGCGCACAACAAAATGCTCAAGATGATGATTTCTGCATGTTTGGAACAAAATTTCTTTTTGTTTGACAACCAAATATACCAACAGATCAGGGGTGTCGCAATGGGGGCCTGCTTCTCTCCTAGCTATGCATGCTTGCATATGGGCTTGTGGGAGGAGCAGGTCCTCTATGGTGAACACATGGACATCATAAAGGAGCATGTTACATTGTATCTAAGGTATATTGATGATTTATTTTTTGTTTGGAGGGGAACTGAGCGAAGCGCAAAGGATTTTGTGGAGAAACTAAATGTCAATCGGCTTAATCTTGAATTTACATCATCAATCAGTGATAAAACAGTCTGTTTTTTAGATGTGGAAATTAATAACAACAATAATATACTTTCCACTAAACTATTCAGAAAACTGACTGCAGGCAATACCATTCGGCATGCCTCAAGCCACCATCCTTCACACCTTATTCGGAGCATCCCCTATGGGGAGATGCTTCGCATTAGGCGCATATGCAGCTCTGACTCTGATTGTGAAAGTGCACAGGAGGCTAGCAAACAGAGATTCCTAGCCAGAGGTTACCCCCTCAAACTAATTAAGGAGGCCATCCAGAAAACACGAGCCATACCTAGATCAAATGCACTGCTACCAAAACCAAGACATGAGACAGTAGGGGACAAATCACACACATTCCAATCGAGAATCATCCTCACTTACAATAGACAACATCAGGAACTAAGGAGAATCTTCAGCCGTAACTGGAATCTAATACAGGGAGATCCAGTTATTGGTAGCACTATCAACCCCAAACCAGCCATAACCTTTAGGAAAGCATTCTCCTTAAGGGATGGTCTGGTAAGTAGCAGTCCAGAATCGGCCCCAACAAGTACATGGTTGTCACAGGTGAAGGGTTTTAGGAAATGTGCAAATTGCAAAGCGTGTAAATTTGGATGCAGCAAAACACATTTCCTAAGTCCTTTTAAAACTACACCCACGGAGATTGGCAAAAGACTTTCATGCAAAACAGAATTTGCAATCTATATTCTGGAATGCCCCTGTGGACTTAAATATGTCGGCAGCACCAAGCTGCCAGTCCACAAAAGGATTTTACAGCACATCAGGGCGATTTCTAATA